>NC_073271.2:16424371-16737871 GCF_029289425.2 Pan paniscus | reverse complement strand
TTCTATCCTAACAGCTTTTATCTACAGCCTTGTGCTCTGAGACAATTGAAAAGAGGCATAATGTAAACGGCATTAATATCTGTTATATATCAAATATATTTCTCTTTTTTCCCTCTGATGACTCAAGGAAAAAAAAAGTAACATAATATGCAGAGATAGCAAGAAAGAAAATAATTGGTGGCGCAGAGATTTTAACACATGTTTGGGAAATCAGAGGCAGATGGCAAGTTAGGGCTCCATCAAAGGTAGTGTGTAGCAGGACGAGCCGCAGACAAAACCTCTCAGTCACCGAGTTGTAGAAGGAAGGGCTTTATTCAGCTGGGAGCATCGGCCAGCTACTGTGTCAAAATCCAAGCTCCCCAAGTGCACAATTTCTGTCCCTTTTAAGGGCTCACAACACTAAAGATTTCACATGAAAGGGTCGTGATTGATTTGAGCAAGCAGGTGCTATGTGACAGGGGCTGCATGCACCGGTGGTCAGAGAGAAACAGAACAGGGCAGGGAGTTTCACAATGTTCTTCTATATAATGTCTGGAATCTATTAATAATATTGGCTTCTAAATCATAGGTTGATTTTTAACTACTGGGTTTAGGCCAGGCAGGCCCAAGCCTGGTTTTGGGCCTGGCGCCGGGCTGCCTGTCTTTGGTTTTACTTCCTTGTTGTTTTTACTGAATATAAAACAATATGAGAGAGTCTCTCTCTTCTCTCAAGTGAAGGGAGTCATGGTCCAATATACACATAGGAAACGGTTGCAGAAGCACGGTTCTCCCCAGTAGCAGCCTCGAGAAGCTCAAAGCTGGGAATAGAGAGGAAGGACACGTGGAGTTGAATAGCAGAGGAAGGCATTAGCAGAGTATTAGCAGAAGGTTATGCCAACTGTTGAAATTTTTGCTAATTATTCTTTGTTGCTGAGGAAAGAGGCTATTTCTCTTACTGTCCCCTGTCTCGGAAGAGAAGAAGGAAGTAAAAGCTGAAAAACAACAGACTGATCGGTGCCATTAGCCAGACCTGTAGGTTAAAGATAACCCCCACCCTAATCACTTGTGCTATCTATAGATCACAGACAATGGTATGCAGAAATACTTGCATTGCTTACCCCCACCACTAAGGTATGTGGACATAGTCATGTACCCCATGCTTGCTCAATCTATCACGACCCTTTCAAGTGGGCTTCTTAGGGTTGTGAGCCTTTAAAAGGGCCAGGAACTCTTTCTTCGGAGAGCTTGGTTCTTGAGACACAAGTCGGCCGATGCTCCCGGCTGAATAAAGCCTCTTCCTTCTTTAACCATCTGCGGCTCATCCTGCTACATTAGCTTTTATTAATAACTTCTCCCACTTGTGTAGAATTATTGGCACTTCAACACTGACTTCTAGAATAGGGATCTAAAAAAGCGGAATTATCTGCCTAGAAAACACAAGAATTCCTAGCATAATTTTAACTGGGCAAAAATAAACCTATCATCTGCACTTTACTAATTTTAAGTTGATTCTAGTAGTCAAGATTGTAAACATGGCGTTCCTATATGAAGAGGAATGTATGTATATTTCCAATAATGCTGTAATCATTTAGAGAATACTTAGAATGAGATTGAGAGGCTGCTCCTTCATAGAATCTTATCTAGTTGGTCTGGCGTCTGGCCCTGCTATCTATTAAAAGCTGCTCTGATGCCTGACTTTAGTGTGCAGCCACAATTAGGAACAATATTATACACTGAATGTTTGTGTCCCCCTGGAATTCACATACTGAAATCTTAACCCCCAGTGAGACGACTCTAGGAGGTAAGGCCTTTGAGAAGTGATTAGGTCATGAGGACAACTCTTACAAATGGGATAAGAGCTCTTATAAAAGGAACCCCAGAGAACTCCGTTGCCCCTTCCTTTCATGTAAGGACATAGAGAAAAAAAAAAAAGGTCATCTATGAATCAAGAAACAGGTCCTCATCAGACCCTGAATCTGTGGATACCTAGATCTTGGTCTTCCCAGCCTCCAGGACTGTGAGAAATAAATATCTTTTCTTCATAAGCCACCTAGTCTGTGCTAGTTTTTAAAATAGCAGCCTGAGGCTGGGGCGCGGTGGCTCATGCCTGTAATCCCAGCACTTTGGGAGGCTGAGGACGGTGGATCCAGAGGTCAGGAGTTCAAGATCAGCCTGCCCAAGATAGTGAAACCCTGTCTCTACTAAAAATATAAAAATTGGCTAGGCGTGCTGGCAGGTGCTTGTAATCCCAGCTACTCAGGAGGCTGAGGCAGAGAATTGCTTGAATCCATGAGGCAGAGGTTGCAGTGAGCCAAGACTGGGCCACTGCACTCTAGCCTGGGCAACAGAGCGAGACTCCGTCTCAGAAAAATAAATTAAAATAAATAAATAAATATAAAAAAATAAAATAGCAGCCTGAGTTGACTAACATGAAGATAAACAATGTCTATAATTATGTAGATAACTAATAATCATTAGGTATTAATAATCATTCTTTAAAGATTTTTAGAATGCAAGACAGAAAAAAATGTGTATATATTATATATAGTTTGTATCAAAGTAACAATTTTTTCAATAACAAAGCGCTAGAAAACAATTGAATAATATTTAAGAGGAAGTAAAATAGAACATAGATTTGATACTCCGTAAAATGCCAATCAAATATAAGGTCAGAAAAAAACTAAACATTAAGCAAATATATAAAAATATTTGAAAAATATATTTATGGTTATATATTACCAACATAAAAATTTAAACTAATACATAGATATGCACACACTGTGAACTAAAATCAGGAGTACACTAAAAAGAAAATATATGTTTTGAATCAAAATGCCCACCTCCACATTTAGCCTGAATATGGGGGGACCAAAACTACCTGTCCATAGTTTAACTGCATATGCTAATTTGCTAGGGCTGCTATAAAAAATACCGTAGATTGAATGGCTTAAACAAGAGAAACTCAAAGTGGGGAGGCAAGGTCAATATTTACTCAGAAATTCTTGAAGCTGGAAGACTGCTGAAATCAAGGTGGTGGCATGATTAGTTTCATTTTGTGGCTTCTCTCCTTGATTCGTAGATGACTGTCTTCTCCCTTGGCCTTAGTGTGGTTGTTCCTTTGTGCATATGCGTATCCATGTCCAAATTTCTCCCTCTTATAAGAACACCAGTGAGATTGTTTTCAGGCCCACACATATGACTTTATTTTACCCTAATTACCTCTTTAAAGAACCTATGTTCAAATATAGTCACATTCTAAAATATTGGTGGTTAGAATTTCAATATATAAATTTTGGAGGGACATATTTCAGCCCATAACACTACAATAACATGATTTTGCTATTCCACTGTCTTCGTTCACATTACTGTACTTTCCCAAGTGTTTGTAGTCCAGGCAAATTGTTTAATTGTTCATTATGAAACTTCCTGAAGACCCACAGCTCTTCAATTCAATGAAAATTAACAGTGTGTGACTTAAGATTCATTGAATTCTCTGCTTCAAAATCTTCATCCGGTTTTTCACTAATCTAAGACTATTGTATCATGCGTTATTCTTAACCCAATATTAAGCCCATCAACATTGAAATTCTTGCCTTAAACAAAATCTCCAATTCTCAATAAATTCTAATGTCTCCTCCCTACTTCAAGACATTGCCCAAGCTTCATAGAAACATTGCTGTCCTTTACCTTGGTCAGCTTTCTCTTAGAAACAGGTTGTGTTGTTGATATTTGTGGAATCCAACATTCTGCAACATGTAGCAGGCCTAAAAATCAACCAATTTGCATTGGCAAAGAAATTCAGGGCACTGAGATGGATGCATCCAAATATAAGTAAGATTCATTTTAACATGTAATATGGCATAAGGTGCTTGGTGTATAAAAGTGCAAAACATCTATTGCCTACTCTAGGTAAAACAATCTATTAAAAGAAATCATGTTTTAATTATGATATAATTTGTGACATATATTTTCAAAATTAATTCTGTGCTATGTAAAATGATGCCATTTTACATTGGTGTCTAACATTCTTATTCAAATAAGACAAGTTTCATGACTTCAGTATAAATCATCCATCCTTTCCTATCAATCTTCTTGGTGGACAAAATTACACAACCATAAATTTGCAAGCAATCTACATTGGAGTTTAATTATTAGAACCAACAAATAGGCAACAATGAGAGAAATAAAAAATCCTACCACACAAGGAGACCTCCATACTCTTAAGGAAGGAAAGAGCCTATGTATTATTGAGTATGATCAGATTATACAAATGTGAGTACTGAGAAAGATAAAACAGTCTGGATAAAATTTCACACAAAATTACACAATAATGTAAAATTTTCTTATCTCCCTGAGAACAATTAGTTCTACTTGGAGATAGTTTCTTGTACACTTCATGAGAGATTTTCAAGTTAATTTTAGAGGTATGTATTCACAATTCCCAGGGTGAGAAGAGCTGAAATTTTATAGTTTAAAATCAAAAGATGGGCCCTATTATATCAAACATCCTAAAGAGGTACAGAGTAGCTGCCTCCCTGTTAGTAGACAAAAAATGAAAAATAAAAAAAAATTATCCTCACACAACTCATCAAAACTTACATTTTCTAAATATGTTGTAGACTTTGAAAACCTAACACAAGTTTTGAAACTGACAGAAACTTATAGAAACTTATAGTTTCTAAACATGTTATAGAATTGGAAAATCAAATTATAGTTCCTGGAAGTTGGAAGATGAAACTATTTAGAAAGAGATGAGAGAGGGTTGAAGCATATATTTTCTTTTCCTACATAGTGGTAATGAGATATTATCTAAAATTAATGGATTAAGAAACATGAAACTAACAAAAATATATAAAATATTTGGTAAAGGGGAGGTATATTAAGTAAGGCAAGTTCAATAAAGCAATTTTACTGGATATTGTTTGTTTGTTAAACTGAGGTATGAGCATATTGTCAAGACTGCACAGGTGACTACTAATAGAATTAAGAAGAAGCTGTACAATGTGCATATATCTGGTAGCAGCATTGGATAGGTGGATAATGAAACGGCTCATTAGACTTCACAGAGCATGCTTATGAAGGACATTGTTGAGGCAACGTATACAGTACGGCCAGAGAAAGAAAGCACAGATAAGCCCTGGGTGTCAGCAAATCTTCTAGGAACAGCTCACCAGGATCCTTTCTTTGGTTATTCAGGATTCTCTTTGTCTCTGGAAAATAACCACCAGTACATATGTAAAGAAACCTGATTAAGAGAGATTGACCCAAGTTTCCAGTTACGACTTTTATATCCCTAGTCATGTAGTCAAACCATGTCTCTGATTAGTTATATCACCAACAAGTTCGATATAAGGTACCAGCAAGTATGTTTTTCCCAGGTTTACAAGATGGGTAATTTTGAACTTTAAACAGTATACTATAAATCATTATGACTTCTTTTTATCATAGACAAGCGTCAAGAGCAATTGTCTAGGCTTACCAAGAGAAAAGTAATCAGAGAACTGCTCAGTCAAGCTGTAAAGTAAAAAAACTCTGTGTTACACAGAGATAGAGTAAGATGTCAAGTGAAATATTTATCTAAATTTTCATCTATCTCTTTGAATTTAACCAATAACAATGTTCAAAAATTAATTTTTGAAAGATACGCACTCTTATTAAAGCATGTTAGCCTATTTCTTGCTCTCACGCATGAATAAATATGAAAAAGCTAACAAAACTCCATTAAAATATGCTGACCAATGAAATATGGTAATGAAATTAAATATACATGAAATTTCAGTAATATCTGTCAATGAGATTATTTTTGCTGTTGTCATAATGATACAGTATCAAATTTGCTGTCATTGGACATTTAAATTCAACTGCTTGCTCTTTGAGAAAAAATGAGAATTTAAAAATCAATAGACATCTGATTTAGTTTTTCTATAAAAAACTAACAGATAATTATGCACATGTTCAAGTGGAATTGTATAAATTCTATTTTGTGCAAAGTTCAACAAACATGAAATGTATATTACTAATTTACTTGGTCATGTATAATTCTAAATTATTTAAAAATTTTATTAATGAAATTTAGGCAGCTAAACTCATTAGATAAGAAAAAAAGATCACTCTTGCACTTTTTACATAGGAAACTAAACTATTTTTCCAGTAGTGTGTTCAGGTTTGTTTCTTTATTTCTTTTCTGTTTTCTGATTTTAGCTTAACATATATTTGTTGTATTCTGTTGACCTTGCTAAGTTCAGAATAAGTAACCATCTTAGACATTCTTATATCATTTTTTACTTCTCTCATATAAGTACTTACTAGTGCTTATTAAAGATGTACATTGTTAGGATATGATTTTTAAAAAAAGATTTGCCTATAGTTTTCTTCCTAAGTAATAGACTTTTACTGCTGCCACCATTCGCCAAGTTCATAAAGTCGTGAAACTAAAATAAAGAAGAAAGTAATAGATTCTCACTAGACAGAAATAGGAATTAAAAGGACTTTTGGTAATGGGTAGATCAGAAAAGGACAAAGGAATAAAGTTGGGGGAATAAATGTACTCACTGCTCCATATCATTCCCTCCTGCAAACACATACACGATCACACACAGATTTCTATCAAAACTCTCATTTTAAGTGATGGGGGTGTTTTCAGAAATATCCAGGAAACTTTGGGTAAATCCCACAGTAGAGGCTCTTGCTCCTTGTCTTCCAGAGCATAGCCTTTGAAATTGTTCAGTGTCTTAGCGGCATTTGGTATCCAGCATCCTACTCCTGTCCTGCTTAAACTCTGGATTAGGAAAAAGAAAGACCGCTGGGCGCGGTGGCTCGTGCCTGTAATCCCAGCACTTTGGGAGGCCGAGGTGGGTGGGTCACCTGAGGTGGGGAGGTCTAGACCAGCCTGACCAACATGGAGAAACCCTGTCTCTACTAAAAATACAAAATTAGCCAGACATGGTGGTGCATGCCTGTAATCCCAGCTACTCGGGAGGCTGAGGCAGGAGAATTGTTTGAACTCCGGAGGCGGAGGTTGCGGTGAGCCGAGATCACGCCATTGTACTCCAGCCTGGGCGACAAGAGCGAAACTCTATCTAAAACAAAACAAAACAAAAAACAAAACACAAACAAAAAAAGAAAGACCATAATGAGAATATTTAGGCAAGCGGTCCAGAGAAAAACACATCGAACCTGGGGAAGCAGAAGCAGTCAAGAAGCTCCAGAACTCCGATAGTTCAAACATGTTCTCAGAGAATTGATATATGAGTAGGTGTCTGGTGTATGAAAAAAGACTACGGAGAATGGAGACCTCGAGCATCGCATCCAAGGTAGAGAACACACACCCACAGGGTGAATGAAGTACCCCTGGTTGAATACTAGCACGAGAACCATAAATAGGCACCTTAAATAGGTACCTTTTATCTTCTCTCTGACACTAGCATGTTTTAAGAACATCCTTTAGAGAAAGGGTAGGTGGGAACCGAGAGTACCCTGAGTTTAAGCCTTGAAATGATTATTTGCACTTAAAATGTGTGTATTTTAAAATTAAATTAAAATTCAATCAGTTTTATTTAAATGCCTCAGTACAAGTATGCAAGAATATCCATAGTATGCTTCTTTTCTTTTTTTCTTTTTAGACGGAGTCTTGCTCTGTTGCGCAGGCTGGAGTGCAGTGGCACCATCTTGGCTCACGGCAACCTCCGCCTTCCCGGGTCAAGTGATTCTCCTGCCTCAACTGCCCGACTAGCTGGGATTATAGGCACGCACTGCCACACAATTTTTTTTTTTTAATTTTTAGTAGAGACAGAGTTTCTCCATGTTGGTCAGGCTGGTCTCGAACTCCCGACCTCAGGTGATCTGCCCACCTCGGCCTCCCAAAGTGCTGGGATTACAGGCGTGAGCCACAGTGCCCGGCCAGTAGTAGTATTCTTAATAAGCAAAAATGTGGAATAATGCAAGAGGACACCAACTGGGAGAAGGCACTATGAAAACATCTTGAGTGCTTCTAATGTTACCTATTGTTGATCTCACTTTGTGATAATTTACCAAGCAATACACCTACAGTTTGTGTCCTGTTCTGAATAATAGTTATACTTTTATAAATAACAACATAAAAGGAAGAATCTAGGAAAGAAATTTACAGACAATATTTTCAAGATGACTCTTCCAAGAAACATGGCACCTCTACAAAGAGGAGAAAATAAATAGTCCAGTAACTTATGAGAGAGAAATATCTGGTTGTTTATATTCCAAAGAAATGCTGGGGAGAGGAAGAATTACTTTTGTAGTGTCCTTGGTTAGATGATAAATGATGGGATCTAGTACACAATGGAGGCACATGCCTTGGTTAGAAACATACAGTTCATCTGTGATTAATAGTGGAAAAACAGGACATGTCAGTACAGATGCAAAGGGTAATTAAGAGCATTATATGAATATGAGTGGGTAACATAAGTAAGGTTGCCTGACACATTCTAAATCTCCAATATGTTACTTAATAACTGTAATAATATTGCTACTATAGTTTGATTAGTGGATGAATGGTGAGGAATATGAGGTAGAAATCCAACAGTACCAAAAAAAGTATTTTTTTAAAGGCAACATTAATTACTTTGCATAGCGAGAAAATTGTACATGTTTAGGATTATACCTGGTAAAACACATGTTTACAAGTATAAAAGTAAATCTAAAATATAAAAGTGAAGAATTCCAATTCATAGATAAATACAGTCAACACATCAAAACTAAAATGTTAAAAACAGTTATGATTAAAAAAACCTTACATATAATTTAACATTGTAAATAAGTTAAAGTAAGGCTTCTATTTATTGTATAACAAAATTTTATTTGGGACTAAACATTTTCAAGAAGCATGGCTTTATTTTTTATCTGCAAGCAGCGTAGTTAAAAGAGTAACTCACTTTTTGACTTATCTGACACATTTACTTGTTATTGGAATTTAGAGAATGAACACTAATTAGGTTGAGCTATATGAAGTGTGACATTCAACCATTCTGACCTTCAGAAATAACTTCTTATGGGTCAATCTAACTATTTAGTAAAAAGAGATCCTTTTCTACTTTTAATGGACATTGTTAGGATATGATTTAAGGAATAATTTTATTTAAAAAAGATATTAAAGATTCTTTGCTTAAACATTAGATATGTTCATGCCTCCATTTTCACAAAAATAGTACGATTCCGGCCAAGAAGAATTTGGTTGGGAAAAGCAACATATAATATTTCACTTTGAAAAGTAATAAATTAAAATTTGCTTTGAGTCAGTTTTCCCTCTTCTAAAGAGAAGAGTCAAAGTTTTTAGCATCTCAAGGAAGTAACATTTTAAATTTAAAGGAGGTTATATTTATTGAGGAAATACTAGATATAAGGTTGCATTCTAAATTATTCACAGTCAACATTTCACTTAAAGCTCAGTTTGTGGAAAGAAAATTACTACGCTCCACATTTTTTTTTCCCGAGACGGAGTCTTGCTCTGTCGCGCGGGCTGGAGTGCAGTGGCGCAGGGATGCGATCTCGGCTCACTGCAACCTCTGCCTCCCAGGTTCAAGCAATTCTCCTGCCTCAGCCTCCCAAGTAGCTGGGATGACAGACACGCATCAGTACGCCCAGCTAATTTTTGTATTTTGAGTAGAGAAGGAGTTTCACCATGTTGGCCAGGCTGGTCTCAAACTCCTAACCTCGTGATTCACCTGCTTCGGCCTCCCAAAATGTTGGGATTACAGGCCTGGGCCACAGCGCCCGGCCTATGCTCCACATTTTAAAGATAAGAGGTGATGCTCAGGTAGTTTGTGCTGCACTTGGTGTCAGCATTCCACTATTAGTGCAACACTGTGTGGTGATTTCAAACTCGGGAGATGTATCTCCGCGTATCTCTCAGATGTATCTCTGCGTATCTCTCAGATTTACGCAGATGTATCTCTGCGTATCTCTCAGATGTATCTCTGCGTATCTCTCAGATGTATCTCTGCGTAATTTGAAATAGATTTTATATCACAAGTTTGGCATCTCCACACATTCATATGTAGCAATAACTAGCATGCAAATGTCAAATTTTAATATTCGACAGCTTTAATCATATTTTAACACCAAATACTTTGTACAATATTATTATTATTATTATTATTATTATTATTATTATTATTGAGATGGAGTTTTGCTCTTCCTGCCCAGGCTGGAGTGCAATGGCGCGATCTCGGCTAACTGCAACCTCTGCCTCCCGTGTACAAGCGATTCTCCTGCTTCAGCCTCCTGAGTAGCTGGGATTACAGGCGCCTGCCACTATGCCTAATTTTTTGTGTGTTTTTAGTAGAGACGGGGGTTTCACCATGTTGGTCAGGCTGGTCTCGAACTCCTGATCTCAGGTGATCCACCCGCCTCGGCCTCCTAAAGTGCTGGGATTACAGGTGTGAGTCACCACACCGGACCAATAAAATTATTTTTATCTTTATATAAGAGTGATTAGTGTATACATCCAAACGCTAAATCATTTACAGTTTTGGTATGTTAATATTATAATGTTATTGACTTGGAAAAAATCAATATGTCTTGATTTTACTAACATATGGTCAGTTATTAACATGGGCAAAAAAATACTGAAAGATCCAGAAAGAACTTGCTCCCTAATTATAAACAAATAAACATAGCAATATGCAATGATATAATTACAATATATTTTATTAATAATGTTGCATTTCTGTGAGAATTTTTTACATACAGTTGGCCCTTGAACAACACAAGTTTGAAATGCACAGGTCTACTTATACACGTCTACCCTTCTACCTTGTCCGCCTTTCTAGCATCTGCCACCTGTGAGACAGCAAGAGAAACCTTTCTTCTTCCTCCTAGTCCTCAGCCTCCTCAAGGTGAAGACACAAAGATGAAGACCTTTATGATGATCTGTTTCCACTTAATGAACAGTAAGAACATTTTTGCTTCCTTGTAATGCTCTTAATAACATTTTCTTTTCTCTCACTTACTTCATTGTAAGAATATAGTATATAATACATATCACCTACAACATATGTGTTAATTGACTTTTATGCTATCAGTAAGGCTTCCAGTGTACAGTAAACTATTAGTAGTTAAGACTTTGGAGTCAAAAGTTATATGCAGATGTTTTACTGCGTGGGAGTTGGCGCCCCAACCCCCATGTTACTCACGGGTCAGCTGCATTAGGTTACAAGATAAAAGTTCATACCCTTTTTTTACATATGAGAAGCTGAATTCAGAAACCCAGAATGATCTGCCACACTCAAACCAGGTCTAATTTATTATGTCAGGATGTGAAGTTTATTCTTTCCCATGGAAACTACTATTTCCTTTGAATCTCTTCGATACTCAGGGCATATACACTTCCCCAAGGAAGCTAAGATCAGGAAATTATTCAAAAAAAAATTTAACCACTAAAAAAGTTAAGTAAAATTACAGTTGATTTAAGATAGATATATGTCTTTATCAGAATAAAGTACATACATGTATGCATAAAATACATATATACACATAATTATATGTGTGTGTCTACACATACTTATAGTAATATACATATGAATATATATTTGAAAAACTTTAATGAAGCAGACAGCTTTCAGGAAAAAACAGGTATCTAGAGAGGTATGTCAAATTTCTAGAGAATCCTAGACATTAAGTATAGAATAAGTTAAAGATCATACATGCATATATCTGAACTTAGATGTTATGTTCTTGAAACAGTGAGAATTACTATGACTGGAGAGATTTATTGCTGTATTGCTAAAGAGTATAAATTAAATTCCATATGTTTATTAAACTCTCACTGTATTTTAATACTTAACTTTGGCTTTTTCCAAAAGTAACATATACCTAACAAAGTTACATACACATACAATTATACATTTGTCTACATAATTAATATTTTTATAATTTTATTTTACATAGGCAGTGTAGATGTGTGTCTGGGTATACATGCAGTTGATGTAAGGATCAGAGTGTAGTGTTAGCACCGTAACAATTAAATTCCAGCTTTAAGAGAAAATAAATATCCAAACAGCCCATGTTTTTAAAAGATTCTTTGACTTTTGAAAGCGAAGTAACACAAGTCGAGAATCTTCGCTTCAAGGACATTTGTAAAGGGAGTCACCATTTCCTGTTGTTATAATTTTACCAGCGTTTCTGCTTGCTAATCACTGTGTTGTATCCATATAATCAGTGTTTGTATATTTTCCCTCATTATTTTCATCATTTGATGTGTCCCTTGCATTAGGCCCTTGACTTGATGCCCGTATTCATTCTTAGGGATATTAAATCAATTATGAAATTCTCTCCAAATCATGTATTTCCTTCCTATTTTCATTTTGTCTGCAAATCTGTTAGTTGCACTTATTCTTAAAGAATCTTCCAATGATCCTGCTACTTCTCTGAAGATCATATTCTTGGCTGTATTTCCTCGGTTATATTTCTCAGAATATTATGTCATTTTTGGCTTTCTCTTCCTCAGGCTAATTCATTAATCACTGAGAGTTATGTCTGCCTCTCCTAACAGTCTATACAACTAGGTCCTCCAAGGTTTCTAATGACTTCTTAATCATAAAGACATTTCCTTTACCATTATACTGCTTAACCTCTCTTGTTTCATGAAGTTAAAAAAAAAACAGCATAGGTTCTTAAATGGCTCTTACAGATACATGAATCCATATTCTGGCATTGCCTATGTCAGTTTCAACAAGTCCTTTTCCTCTTTATACACCGAATTTAGATAAGGTGATTTGAAAGGCTATTTAGCTGCATATGATTTATGAGAAATCATCCCAAATACCCAACACAATTCAAGGCTGAAAAATAATAGATTATATTCCTTTTACTAATCTACGTTTTGTTTGATTATGTTACATAAGAGTAAATTTTGTTTTAAGCCCTCTATCTTTAATACATTCGTAGCACCTTACATACAGTTGTAATTAATAAATGCTATTTAAAGTATATAATTATTTTCCTTTAATTTTGGTGGAGCTAAATACAACTGGGAGCTCTACTTTTCAACTTTCTACAGCATATTATCTTGGAATGGTCAGACACTCCCATGATTTCAGACATCACGTCCATAACTTTGGTCACTAATCTGCATTCCTTCCTCACTTTGACCTCTATTGAGTTCAAGTTGCACATGCTTAGTTGATAGGTTGCTGGTCCACTTGCTCCTCAAACTAAAAATAAGCTCTTTTTAAATGTTTCAATATAGTTTGCGTAAAGCGTGTGATATAAAAAATTATCAGCAATATGATTCCGCTCATTGGTATTACAACACCATTTAGATAAATAGTGTTCCCATTCTCTCAGACACTGTTTGCCCAGACACATATTATCCCTGACCAAGTTCGGACAATTAAATTGCAAATTGCATCTCTCACAAATAATTCTTCTTTTGTTCTTTTCTTGGACAACATTCTAACCCCTGCCCTGTTTTCTTTTGCCTCAAAATGCTGGAAGAGAATTTGTATGATTGCACATTTTCTACTGAATATAACTAAAGACCTCCATGACCTCACCCCTGGCCTGTCTTCTCACCACCATTCCAAGTTCTTTATCATCCCACTATTTCCTCTTATGAATCTCATTTCTCACTCACACTGAACTGGTCAGTATGATCCATGTAGCCTTCGTAAATTTCCATGTTCATTTCCATTCTTGCCTTATGGCTGGAATTCATCGGCTGTCATTTTTATCTATCTTTGTTTAAAGCTGCACATTCTGCAAGGATTAGCTCCAATGACCTCTGTGTATCAAATCTTTCTTAGTTTAAACACTTAAAATAAATATTGGCTTATTTGTCCATCTATACCACTCTGGGAATTTTTTTTCTTCTGCAGTGGTGGTGAGGGATGTGGTGCATTTTTATAATTTTATGTTGGCTTGGCCTCTATTTTGAGCACAGGTTTAACTTTCTAACGCCAGAAGCAGGGCTCAGTCATCCCTGACATAGTTTTCAGTTCTATACCACATCCAAATGGCTCAAGCCGGTGGCTAGAGATAAGAACTTAGCAGCATTTTTCTCACCTAGCTGACTGGTTCCCCTTCCTTTAAACAGACATTCCAGGCACTTGTTTGTGAACTTAAAGTGCCCCACACCCTATTTCCTTATGCATACTGCTAATTGCCAAAATGTTCTCTCTCTGTCCACCTGACCCTCCATTCCTGCTTCCTGTGACCTGGGAATGGAGAATTACCCTCTGGACTCCTTGTGCCCTCCCTGCTCAGGATATGTAAGTAAAAGTCATTGCACTTTTTTTCTATAGTGGTGGTGTACTGAATTTATACCTTCCATCTGAAAAATTAGGGACATCTGTAGGTCCTGGAACCAGAGTGATGGTAAGGTAGGTATAAGCTGGGCATGGATCGGACAAGAGCCACCAGGGCACTGTCAGTATAAACAAGTTTCCCATGTGAAAAGCCCCCTGGTCATGGGTCAAATAACTAGGTATTAGGTCACCCACCAGCTAAAATAATGTCCTGTGAGAGGCACACTGTAAACACTCACATCCAACTCCCTGTATATCCTCTTAGGGCAGGGTTGCCAGCTACTTTGGAACTGGAACCCCTATTTAGTTGCGGGAGGGGGCTCTCAAAACAGGAGAATTTATTATTATGTATCTTACCCTATACATTGTCTATATTTTTTCTCCATTACAATTTTGCTAATACCGGGGAATCATTGATTCAATCATAGATGTTTGTATTTCTGAAATTTTTAGGAATGTATCTTGTATATCCTTCTGTTACATCTGTGTATATCTTTATAACATAAAAAATATTCCTGCATATATTATACTGTTTTATTGCTCTAAAAGCTTCATGAGGAAGAGAGAGAGATAAAAATGGGATAAAATACTATATGACAGGGCAATTGAGGTGAGCTCATAACACATTTTATTCTCATTTAATCAATACCAAAACAGTGGCTTTGAAATATTTGGAGGTTTGTAAATGTTGCGGCCATATAATAGAGGCTCAAAAACTTCTTCATAATGATTTTAACTCTAGGATCTGGGAATTTGGAATGCAAAATAAATGTTTAACATTTTATAAAGATAGATCTTTGTTTTTATATTAATGTGTGAACATAATTGCTGTTACGGGTTGAATGCATCCTCTACAAAATTCATGTTGAAACTTAATCTCCATTGTGATGAGATTAAGAGGTGAGGGCCTTCTGGGAAGTGATGACGTCATGGTGCTCTGTCCTCATGAATGGATTAATAAAAAAGAGGCTTCAGCAAGAGTTTGCCCCTTTTTGCACTTGTGTCTTCTGCCATGGGAGGATGTCACTGTGAGAGGATGCCATTGATGGAACAAGCCCTTACCAGACACTAATGCTTGCACCTTGATATTGAACTTCTCAGCCTCCAGAACTGTGAGAAAATAAATTTCTCTTTTTTATAATTTACTCAGTCTGTGCTATTCTGTTATAGCAGCACAGAGGGACTAAGGCAATTGCCTACCCTGCTTGAGAGATGCAGAGGCCTGGTGTGGAGTTAGCAGTATTATGAGATTGGATCAGCCTGGATCACTGAATCACTGAATGTAGGACACACAGTGGAGAGTTTCTTGTGCCAAGATCAGACATGGTATATGCAAGAATAAATGTGTGCGTGAATCAAACCAGAGGTTGTGTTTATTTCTTAATTACTATATTGTATTCTTGCTAACCTGACTAATCCAGCCAGCAACCTTCCAATTCTAATTATCTGACTGTAGATCCTCCCAGGTTGTCTATGTACATAAACTTGTCCTCACTTTGCAAAAGCTAACTATCTTGTTTCTTTTTTTTCCAATCATGTCAACTTAATTTTGGCTTATTTGTTTATTTATGCACTGAATGTTGAATTGAAGAGATATGGTGAAAATACTTTACTTGCTTTTGATTTCGAAGGAAAAGCTCTTAAAATTTACTATTAAATGGAATTATTATTGCAAGTTTTTATAAACTAAGGAAATTACTTGTGTTATTCTATTTAAGATTCTTTTCAATTTGATCATGCACTGGTATTGAACATAATCTAATAATTATTTTAAATCCATTGAAATAAACATGTTGATTTTCTTTACTCTTCTAATCCAGAGACTTACATCAGTGGATTTTCAAATGTTCATTCGATTTTGAATTTTGGGGGAGGATTATATATTTAAACCACTGTTGGATTTAGTATTTTAATATTAATGTTAAATTTCATTTATAGTTATGAGTGCATTAATTTGTAGTTTCTCATTCTCCTACAATTTTTGTATCAAATTTATATAAGATTCACAAATTTGAAGAGATTTGTTGTTCTTGTTTAATCTTGTTTTAAGGCTAGAATTATTTACTCCACAAATGTTGGAAAGAATTCAAATTAAAATGATTCAGGAATGATGATAACTGGTTATTATTTAAGTATTGATTTTGTTATTTGATAATGTGAGACTACTCATATTACCTATTTTTAGTTAGGCATGGAAATTTTTATTTTTCTAGTTAAATTTCAATTTAAAAGAACATTTTCTTATTTGAGAGTATAATTTTCTATCACATTTTAATATTTTTACTACATATTGAATTTTATCTTCTTTTCAACTCCTAATTGTATCTATTCATCAATTTTGTCACAAGTTGATCAATTTTATTAGATTTGAAATTACAAGAATTTACATTTGTTGATTCTCTGTGTGTGTGTGTGTGTGTGTTTTTGTTTTAAATGAGCTATCCACCGCCGTTATTCTGTTATTCCTTTTATAAACTCCTAAGTTAGAACCTGGGCATGGATTTCCTTTCTTCTCAAATAAACATTTAAAGATAAAATTATCCTGTTAACTATATTTTCAAAAGTTTTTACCTATGTTATGATGGCAAACAATTCAATGTAAATAAATTCTAATTTCTATTGTGACTGATTCTTTTACCTGTGTTTGGCTTCAGTGCAGCTTATTATATTTTCTAAATTGTTTCTTTTAGTTATGTTTTTGGTTGATTTCCAAATTACACTATGGTCAGTAAAAGATATATATAATATCATTTTTTAATTACTGAAGTTTACTTTGCTAATTATTTTAAGGTCAATTTTTAAATTTACCATGAATTCTAGAAAGCAATGTGCATTCTCCAGGTATTGAGTGAGTTTTTCATATCTACTAATTAGGTCAAGTTCCTTGTGTTGTTCAAATCCTCAATTATCTATTTTTTCTGATTTATCAGATTATTTTGTCTGATTTATCTTCCAGGAAGTGTGTGCTAAAATCCCTCAATATGATTCTGAATTCTGTTTCATTTCTTCTTGGAATTTTGTCAAGTTTTTGTTCCATCTACTTTCAAGCTATGTTACTGGGCAATTTCACATGAGATGGCTATATCTTCTTGCTGAATCAAATATTTTACCATTATGCAGTGATTTATTAAAAATTAATGTCTAATTTGTTTAGTATGTCTCATGTCAATTAATTTATACCTGTCTTATTTGGCTTAGTATTTATAAGTATGTCTGGAATTTTTTTAAGTTAATAATCCCAGAGATTTTTTAAAGTTAACAATTTTTCTTTGAATATATGAAACATATTTACTTCACATTCTATTTCTGTTAAGTTTAATATTTGCTGCCTCAGGGTTTTGTTTAATGTTTCTATTATCTTTCTTATCATGATTACAGAGTCCACTATTTGGGAACACTTTTGAGGGAGTTTTTCTGAGATTTGTTTTACTTAAGTTTTGCTTTTGTTTTTCCCAGGGAAATAAAGTAACAACCTAACTTAGGTGTATTCAAACTGAATTATTTACTTGTGTTTTTCTGGAAGCAGGTGTGGTATCTATTCTAACCCCAAACCTGTTTGAGGACAGTCATGAAACTCAAAATTTGGTAAGGCGGACTTTCTTCTCAGTATCTATCCTTGTCAAACGGATAATGTTATTTCTAGTAAAAAGGGCCACATGTTTTTCTCCTGTGTCCAAAGTTCCAACTCATAAAGGATTGTATGTACCCTACCTGCTGGGTTTGGTAGTGCTCTTCTCTGTTATTGTATTATTTCTCTTTTTTTAAAGAATTTTTTTCTCACTTTCTTGACCCTCTGGAAAGTGTGTATATACACATCTGTATTGCGTGCTATTATCTTATATTTAATTAAAAGGCATACATTTTTCCGAGAAAGTATTCTCTTTCCTGTGCTGAATAACTTTTCAGATGTATGCGTTTTAATCAGCAAATTATTAGGGCAATTTTTTTTTCTTTTCTTTTTTCTTTTTCTTTCTTTCTTTCTTTTTTTTCTCTTTTGAGACGGAGTTTCACTCTTGTTGCCCAGACTGGAGTGCAATGGTGCGATCCCAGCTCACTGCAACCTCTGCCTCTCGTGTTCAAGCGACTCTCCTGCCTCAGCCTCCCGAGTAGCTGGGATTACAGGCATGTGCCACCACGCCCGGCTAATTTTGTATTTTTAGTAGAGACTGGGTTTCTCCATGTTGGTCAGGCTGGTCTTGAACTCCCGACCTCAGGTGATCCACCTGCCTCGGCCTCCCAAAGTGCTGGGATTACAGGTGTGAGCCACCGCGCCTGGCAGGGCAATTTTTCTTGCTCTCATTCTGCAATATACTGGTATGTGTTTGTCATGTTACGTATGTATTTTTTTCATCCAGTTTTTGCCTCATAACTCCCATATCCCTTTTCATAATGTTAGGGGACTTTGGGCCTCAGAAAACAGAATTTCTCTCTTCAACCTTCTCCTGCCTTCCTTTCACTTGCCTAAGGCAGAACTCTAATCTGACTGTGGGTCCTAAGACCTTCATTCCAGAGGGGGTCCTGCCGCACACACTGAAGAAAGGAATACTGCATGCGAGGCCAAGAAGAATCTGAACAGACAAACGTTGCTGGGTTAGGTTTATACTCCTTTTGTCCAGTCACATTTCCACACACTTGTCAATCATGCCTATCCAATGAAGTTTCCATAAAAGGCCCATGAGGACAAGATTCAGAGAGTTTACAGATACCTGAACAAGTGGCGATTCCCAGAAGGCAACACGTTCAGAGAGGGCACGGAAGCTCTGTGCCCTTTCTCACATACCTGATCCTAGGCGTTGCTTCATCTGTATCCTTTGTAATATCCTTTATAATAAACTGGCACATTTAAGTTTTTCCCTGAATACTGCGAGCTGCTGTAGAAAATTACTGGTTCTGGAAAACCCAACTCGAAGCTGCTGGTTCAGAATTTTCAGAGACCTACTTTCGTGACTAGTGTCCGGAGGGAGGGTAGTTTTGAAAACTGAGCTCCTCACCTGTGGAATCTGACACTTATCTCCATGTAGATAGAGTCAGAATTGAATTGGAGGACACCCTATTGTTGTCTGATGCAGAAATCAACCCCCACCATACACCACCCATTTGGCCACAGAAGTCCTTTTGTGTGTTGTTGATTGTTGTGGTGTGAGAGCAGAGAAAAATACAGTTAGAATTTTTCTTAAACAAGACCCCTTTTGTTTTTTACTTTTTGTGTAATAAGAAATGTGTAGCCATAGAAAGTCAATTACTTTCCCATTAGCCACTTGCTTCCTGCTAGTTTTTCCCCCTCAGATTTAATGCTAGAAGACAGAATCTTATTCACAACAGTCAGTTTAAATTCATATAATTAGAATTCATCTAGCTTTTCAGTGGTGTGTGAAAAGATATGCAACTACCCGTATAGGCTTGAAGAGTAAATACAAATATTGTCAGAGTATCCTATCTAAAGCCTTACATTTAGTATCTTCACATGTGTGGTCTAACCCACTTTATTTTCTAGCAGAGAATTGATGTATTTACATTGATTTTAAAATGACTCATTATCCAATGTCGAGGCAGAAGGATTTCTGATTGGCACATATCTTTGTCGTTGAGCTATGTTTGAAATTTTGGACAGGAATGTAGAATTGTACTCTGGTTTTCAGAATACAGGAATGTAGAATTTTACTATGGTTTTCAGAATATAGGAATGTAGAATTGTACTCTGGTTTTCAGAATACAGGAATGTAGAATTGTACTCTGGTTTTCAGAATATAGGAATGTAGAATTGTACTATGGTTTTCAGAATATAGGAATGTAGAATTGTACTATGGTTTTCAGAATATAGTATGTAAACTCAAAATCATAATTTTAGAAATATATTTGCATGACTATGTTTAAATATTATTGAGTTGATCTTGCAATGCCATTACAGTGACAATGAGCATTGCTACAAACAGCTATGCCAATGTTTTCACCATCACTGGAACAACCATTGCCCCCTTACATTTCCCTTGGCCTTTCCTGCTCGGCTGAGCCCTACAGCTGAGAAAATGTGGCAATGTGGTAAGGTGGTTCGAAAATATTAATTCACTGGAGCATTATCCCTCCTGCAGTTCTTCCATTTCTCATAGACATAAATTTACTGAACTAAGAAAGATTAAACAGTTACATTTTAGCTTTAAATTATGCCCTGCAAGTCACAGAGCAGTAAAATATACTTAAAACCGTGAAGGCACGACGGGAGTCATCAGAATTTGATGTTGCTGAGAGCATCTAAGACATTTAAAGAGGAGAATTAAGGGTAGTATACCTAATGTGAATAAAAATTAAGATCGCAGTGAAAGAGATAAAAGTGTTGCAAAGAAAGGATGAAGACATCTTGGTGGGACGGCCTTCCTTTTAGACGGTTAAATTATTTATCTATTTATTAATGTAGGGACATTTATCTCTTGACTCTGATATAATGATCTTGGTAATATATATGCACATCTGAGGAAAAATTTTAACTTCCTCTCTGCAAAGTTTGCATCTTCAACCATGCTCATAAAATGCCAAGCTAGTAAAAACTGTTTTAAATTTGGTAAAATTAATCTCTTCACAAAGATTTTATAACACTTTTGGATGTAATATCTGAATAAGATAACCTAGACATGTGAATGACTTCAGAAATGTTAGTACTAAATTCTTTGTAGTTGCTTTATCATGTCTTTCCATATTAGTACAGAAAGGAAATCAATTTTAAGTTAAAAAGGCCCACAGTTTGAAACAATTACCACGGTTACACACCCTACACTACCCTGACTCCATCCAACTTAGTTCTCCTCTCTCAACGCATATACCAAGATGTCTCGTGTGAAAATGAGTTTATTTAATGACTAGTCTCTGTCACAAGCTAAATTTAGGCATAGAAACATGTTTTTCTACTGAACTTAGGTCTGTTTTTACTTTTTCTGAAAATAAATAATGTTTTCTACATTCCTCCTTTTTGAAGAGGTGTCCAGCTTGTATTAAAAAATGCAAGATCATTGTAGTTGAAAAGATACGTATTTTGGACTCAGACAAATTTGGAATTTCATGTTTATTCTTCAGCCAATGCACTGCAAGGTCTTGGGCCATTTCGTGAATCTCACTGACCCTCAGTTTAGTAGGTCTCATTATTGTTTTGAAATGAAGTACATAAAATGCCTAGCATAAAGGAGGTATCTTACACAGACAGCTACAAGGATGACTATGAGCATCTTTATTTTCTATTTTTCTAAAGCTATGTGCAGTGGCTACATTATTTATAAACTGCTGTAAATATATATATCTCTCTCTAGATAATACTTAGCTTTATATATATAAACAATTAGGTAATACTTAGCTTTATATATATATGAAATTAGATAATACTTAGCTATGCTTTCTGCATCTTCATTTGGGAGCCTGGTTCATTCCCTGACTTTATTATTAAAAATTTTAAGTATTGGCCGGGTGCAGTGGCTCATGCCTGTAATCCCAGCACTCTGGGAGTCCGAGGCGGGTGGATCACCTGAGTTCAGGAGTTTGAGACCAGCCTCACCAACCCGGTGAAACCCCGTCTCTACTAAAAATACAAAAAAAAAAAAAAAATTCAGCTGGGCATGGTGGCGGGCACCTGTAATCCCAGTTACTTGGGCGGCTGAGGCAGGAGAATCATTTGAACCCAGGAGGCAGAGGTTGCAGTGAGCCGAAATCACACCATTGCACTCCAGCCTGGGAAACAAGAGTGAAACTCGATCTCAAAAAATAAATAAATAATCTTAAGTATTTATGAGCTAATTAAATATTATCACATAAAGATAAAACCACTTTAAATTCAATATTTTATTTTAAAATATAAATTGCACTTTTCTTAATTACCAAAGATATTGTTTTGGTCTCTGGATAGATATTATAAATACTATTTTGAAACAAAAAATTTTAACAACTAATTGTATTATACTATTAGTTTTCAAGAAAAAGGGTTACTAATGTTATTGTAAATAATGAGCACTTTAAAGATTTATGTGGGCATTTCGAGATTCAAGGATTTCTCAGCAATTTCTAAGCAGTTATCATAGTGTACCACATTCTCATAAGACCTGGAACTGGTCCAGGATGGGCCTAAGGTTCTCAGCAACAAGAAGATGTGACTTCCATTCTAATGCACCACTGTTAATATGACAGTATCTGTTCCAGTTTCAGGAGCATTGTCTTTTTTCCATGAAACATTTTATAATATATTTTTACAAAATACAGATTTTGTTTTGTATTTCATTGCTTCCACTCAATCGATAGTTTTCCAGGGTGCCAGTGTAAATATTAACCCTGCCATTTGCCAACTGAGTGAGCTTTGGCAAATTACATAAATTCTGTGTATTTCAATTATATCACTGCACTCATTGGGATAATAATAGTAACACCTTCATGGGGATGTTGGGAGGATTACATGACTTATTGTGTATAAAGTACTTATAACATTAATATAAGTGAAATAAAAATAAGAAATGAAGATAGTGGAGAGAATATTGGGGTAGCTTATACATCAAAATGATAAGCTCCTAGAAGTAGAATATGTTCACTGCATTTCAAACATTTTTGAACAACTACTTGAAGTAAGAAATATATTTTACATCACAATCCTAGAAAATCACACATGTACACATATACTGCACAAGTAAATAAAAGTGTAAGAAAACAATAGTTTTTACTCTATATGATGCACATTGATGATTTTAATACTTCTATTTTCCATCCTATTTAATTCTACTTTATTCTGTTTCTTTAAAAAAAAAGTTATTGACCATCAACCAGTGGATGAATTTTATAACTCACAAATATTTTGCAACATCCAGATTGAAAACAATAGTCTCTAGGGTCATTTTCCTTCAGCGTACTTTATTTTTTTTCTTTCTCTTCTTCCTGAATCCTTTTTTCTCTCTCATATCTCCTTCTGCCAGTGAATATGAAACCTGTAAACTCTGGAGCCATAAGCTTTTATCTTGGTTAAGCACCGTGGCTCACGTCTGTACTCCAAGCACTTTGAGAGGCCGAGGCAGGAGGATCATTTGAGCCCAGGAGATTGAGACCAGCCTGGGCAACATGAGGGAAGCCTGTCTCAACAAAAACAAAAATTATCCTGGCGTGGTGGTGCATGCCTGCTGTCCTAGCCAGTCAGGGGGCTGAGACAGGAAGATCACCTGAGCCCAGGAGGCCGAAGCTATAGTAAGTCATAATCTTACCACTGCACTCCAGCCTGGGTGACAGAGTGAGATCCTGTCTAAAAAATAAAAAAAGTGATAATTGATTGAAGTTTGGTGATTCTGATGTGAATCAAGTAGTCAATTGGCTATTTATAACCCAATCCCTGGTGAAAAGGGTGCTCCTCCTTGGTTTCTATAATCACATAAAGAAATCAGATAATGAGCTCAGATAAACAATAAATCCTGTAGTCTTTTACTCAAGATCTAATGCCTCACACGCTCAAAGTATGTAGATAGCTATCTTCACTTAAATACACACATTCAATAATTTCTAATCCAATGCAACACTCTCATATACCAATTATATGAATGCAGAGGTAGCCATTATGCCTTTATTTATAGGTACTATCATATTGCAGAATATGAACATGAGGTACATATAAACCTAAAATATCTAGATGTTTCTTTTTAAAACTTGCAACCTTTGAACTATCTGATAATTTAAACATGACTCCACACAGAAAATGTAACAGTGAATGGAAAAGCAAGGCAACCAAATAAATTCTATTTTTTTAAGTTTCCATTTAAAAAAAATTGTAATTTCGATTATTTATTTGTTTGTTTGTTTTTGTAGAAATGGGGTCTTGTTTTGCTGCCCAGGTTGGTTTCGAACTCCTGGATTTAAGCCATCCTCCTACCTTGGCCTCCCAAAGTGCTGGAATTGTGGTCATAAGCCACAGTTCCCGGCCACAATTTTAATTTAGAAAAGGCTGTAAATTGAAAAAATATACAGTGATCACTGGTACAGAACTTACATCACCTCCGATAAAGCAGGAATACTAAAGTAACATTATCCTTGACATGTTTTCAAGGCTGCTGATCTGTAGTCTGCCCATTCACTGTTGATACGAGCCTCCTAGAAGGAAAAATCATACATTCTCCATGCAGCTTGATGCCAGAGCTCTAATTTTCTTAAAACTTCAGACTGCTGCCCAAAGCTTTAATGGAGAGGAGAGGCCTTTCTTAATCTCCAGCAGCAGAAATCTATTAAATGATGAAAGTTGAATGTGGAGCCCACGCTTGAATTTTCTGTATTTTATCCATAGATTTGTAGGCCTCAATCTGTGACTTCATTATTTGATATTTGACTCTAATTAATGAGAAATAATGGACAAAACAAATCACCCCACCCCCTATCTGCCATCTTTTAAATTGTGTCTATGGGTAAGGATACTATTATCTCTGCCAAACGCAGCATCCATTGATGTATTTTAGCAAGCAATAAATAAAAAGATCCCTTTTTGATTTTTGTTTTGTTTTAATTTCCCCTTAGATGTCAAGCTAAATTGTGACATTTCTGACCTTCATTTTTTGGCTGGCCACAACTTTAGCTTGGGGCAGACAAGTCACTTTTGGCAGTTGCAAATTATAGATCCTTAGCACTGTTGGATTTTTAGCAAGAAGCAGAAAGGCTTTCTTTTCTCACAACTATATATGTGTATCTGTTCCCCTTCTTCTTTCAAGCAGGTAAGCTTAAATCGAAGTTCCTCTCTTTAGTAACATTGACAACTGTCTCCTTTAACACCTTACTGAAGAGTGAATGTAAGTCTTTGACACACACCAATAGCTTGGTATTTTTAGAGAATCCTATTTTTCTACAATGTCCCACATTCTCCCAGAGCCTTGGTATTGAATTATAAGCTAAAAAATTCAATATTTTATCCAAGTTTTTAAATATCATATGTAATTACATCTTATCAGCCTAGGTTTGCTAAAGTACAAGATGATTAGTCAAATTTAAATTTCAGAAAAAAAACAAATTATTTTTAGTATACATTTATTTCACGCAATATTTAGAATGTAATTACATTATGAAATTATTTGTTTATCAGAAATTTAAATTTAGCTGAGTGTGTGTGTGTTTATTTGTTGAAACTAAGAAACTTGTTCAAGCACAAAATGGAGAAATCTTATTAGTTATATACCATCTTATTTAAGCAGTTCCATATATAGAATTTATCATTTGAAATCCTTAATATCATGCACTAATTATTGGTCTGCCTGTATTTGACAGTCTGTATATATTCTCAGAGAGCTCAAGCAGTGGAATCAATGAATTACAAGGATTGTAAGGGCTAACATTTAGTGATGAAATTGGTGATCTTAATTCATCGTTTCTCAGCGCTTTACTCTAAATGTTGGCATCATTCTTTCCTATTTTTCACATTATTACTTGGAATATGATAAACCTACAATAGAATTCACTAGAAGTTACCTTCCTTTTTGGATCTAAAATTTGATTTTTTTGTACTTAATATTAATTAAATGTACCATCACATTAATGAATCAGATATCTCTTTGATATTCTGGTAATCTTATATCATATCCCTGTATTTCGTATTTTCAGACCAATTATTTCTTCCTGAAGTCATTTTGTTCACTTATTTGTCTACCTGTCAATGGCCTGTTTATCTGATTACAATGTTAGTGACATAACAGTTAAAAAATCTATTCTCATAGGGGTGAAATCTATCAACACATATGAAACACAACCAAACATTTTTCTCTCTTAGATTATCCATCATGATTATGTTCTTTACATGAGTCATCTTCTAGTTTGATTTATTTTGGGTTACAAATTGATCTGTTTTTCTCTTCAGAAATATGTTATTTTAATACAATATTACATCATATTTGAAAAAATCTGATGGCCCAGTTAATTGATATTCTCAGAAATTCATAGGATAACCAAGCTTCAAAATATTCCTACACATTTAAGTACTAGATTTATTAATGTGTTCATAGTTATAGAAATAATTTACAAATGCCACCAAAATACTCCTTTGATGGGTATCCCACCTTCCATATGTGTTGCTTCCAATTACTCTGGTTGAGGTAAATAAGGTAGTATAGGAAGGCATTTCTACAACCTATAATAGGATATTTATCTGTGTGTGACTTTCAGATACAGACGTGTTTATAGTCATAATTCTTATATTTTAGCCCTAATCGTTTTCAACTGTATGCAAACTAACATATGTAAAAATAATACTATTTTGCTTTTAACCAAACTCTTGTCATGTATTAAGTTGACCTTGGCAGTCACAAAGACTAGGTTCTCTGACATTTTCAGGTGACTTCTAATCTCATTTAGGGCATCACCAAATTCTTCTAACCCTTTGTTTGTACATTTTCTTCTGTATAACAGTTTCTTTTAATCATTCTATCAGAATTTAGTTAAATTATTTTCAATAACTATAAATGATGCCATAGCTTCTTTACAAGGTTTCCTGACTTACAGTCTATTTAATGTATATTAAATAAGAAGTAATAGTCAGCTAAGGCAAGCGTCCTTTTGATCCCATTATTCAGCTTCTTACAGCACTACTGTGTTGCCAAATGGCCACTTATATCAAATGAAAATTACTGATCATGTCTTCTAAAATATTACACCAATTAACGCACACAGACCCTGAAATACACAGATATACTTTACTGAAATGAGCTCATCCCATTTCATCTCAGCCCATGTTCTCTTGCAGTATCAAATACTGTTTTATAGCTCAGTATGTGAACTATTAGCCTTGGAAAAATGTACAAGTAGATTTTCTTTTTCATTTCTGCAAGGTGTGTATAATATGGGCCTTAAAATCAGACTTATGTTAAAGTCCTAGTTTTTACCACTTTTAACTGGCTAGTGACAAACAATGCTTTTAAACATTTGCTTCTTACTAAAAGTATTTTGAAATATGGATAATATTACCTATCTCAAGTGTAGAAAGCTAATAATTAATGTGATATATACTTTTGCTAAAATCAATGCTGGAGGAAAAAGTCAGAGGATAAGCAGTTTATAGAGCATGCATAGTAAATCAAGAAAACAGCAACCACCACCACCACAATATAACAGGAAAACTTACGAAAGTCAGCAAAGGATTAATTTGGAATATAAAAATAAACTAGTTTAAAACCTCTTTGCTAAAAATATAATTCTCATGTGCAATTACAAAGAAACAACAAAAACAAATCAATCACAAAGAAAATTCAGAAAGCATTCTCTTTACTGTGTATTTTCTAAAGAGTATAAACAGCAAAACTAAAACAAATTTTATAAATTATCTTCATAGTGAAATGATTCAGTCTAATCAATAACAATAACATCAGTATAACTACATATCACAATGATTACATTAAAATGTAGAAATCAGAAAAAATATTATTAAATAAATGAAGTTATCCAGAAAGATAAGCTAACATTCATGGACCTTAATGCAACATAAAAATGACATAAATATATTTTAAAAAATATTTTACAATGCAACAAATATGCACTGGAACAGCTATTTTAGAAATCATTTAACCCTTGAGCAATCGAGTGGGCAAAAGTGAATGATAGGAGAAAATGGAATGTGCTGAATGCTGTAGAATTATTAAATAATTACAACTATAAACAATACAGAAGACATATGTCATTTTTAAGGGCCTATGTAATAGTCTGAAACAATAATCATTGGTTAGGGGTTAAATAACACACACATACACACACGTATTCAAATACACACACAGAGATAAAAATTATTTTCAAAAGTCATCAAAGGAGAAATTTTACAGGCTTCCTTTTTTAATGATGTTGCAAAATTATAGAAATAAAAGAAAATCTGCTACAAACTCATACTCTGCTTTAGTTGCTTCATGGCAAAATCAAGCTAAATGATAGAGTCAAAATAATTTATAAGTTAATTAAAGTAAAAAAGCTATATATGAGAAAGAATTGGGCCAAAAACTTGGAACCCAAATAAAATTTTACTGAATTTAATTAAATAAAATCAATCAATTAGCAGAATTATTATTAAAGTGAGCCTCAAGAAACATGGGAAACAAAGATAAGAGAAGAAAAAATAATGAAGAGAAATAGAGCACTAACCAAACTCAAGAACTATCATTTTAGGAGAAAAATACTAACAGAAAAGACAACAGTTAAACTACTCAAATAAGGGGAGAGAGCGATAAAGATGGCCGGGCACGGTGGCTCACTCCTGTAATCCCAGCACTTTGGGAGGCCGAGGACGGCGGATCATGAGGTCAGGAGATCAAGACCAACCTGGCTAACATGGGGAAACCCCGTCTCTGATTAAAAAAATACAAAAAATTAGCCAGGCGTGGTGGCGGGCACCTGTAGTCCCAGCTACTCGGGAGGCTGAGGCAGGAGAATGGCGTGAACCCGGGAGGCAGAGCTTGCAGTGAGCCAAGATCCAGCCATTGCACTCCAGCCTGGGCGACAGACTCCGTCTCAAAAAAAAAAAGAGACAGATAAAGATAGTTTTATGAAGTTGAAATGCAAAAAAAAAAAACCAAAATTTAATTTTTGGAAAGCCAATATGTATAAAATCTTATTATTACATAAAATCTCATAGTATAGGTCAAAAGTAATGCACGAAGACAAGTAGATTAAATTTCAAAAGTGCACTGTAAAATATTTTTAAAAATCATTTCAATATTCAAAGTTAAATTAACATTAAGCAACACAGTTAGTTGTAAAATAAACAAATCATTTAATCAAAATATATAGCAAGAGGTAATTTGGTTGAAATTAGTATTCAATCCTGTTAAACTTTCTTAAACAAAAAGTAAATATCACCATAATCAAAACTGTTCCTTAAAATTTAAGAATAGCATGTAAATATGTATTACTATTTGCCTTTTTTCAAAAGAGAGACAAAATTAATAGTATTTGTATTCTATATTAACAATTTCTGAAAATCCCAAGTCATTATAAAAAAAAGCCTATTTAAAGATCTAATTAGCTACCAAATTGACATATACAATTCAATAGTATTGTCACATATTTCAGTGACAGTGCATTTGTAAGTATATTGGGAATATATTTCATTATCGCTAGATAGCAAAAAATGCTAACTTAAAATTTATGGTGCAAATGCAAATTTGAAAAAATCTATACTGGGAGAGCTATATGGTATATCAAAAGGCAATAAAGAATTTAATAAATGGAACAATGTATCATGTACTTTGATAAGAAGACAGTATTTAAAACATTCAAATTTATCCTAAATTAATTATTAGTTGTAACAAATTCTGATTGCAATTGTTAGATGTCATAAAAGTTTTATAGCTTCAACAAATAATTTTAGAGTCAATTTAGATGAATTATTGCTTCAGATTTCTATAACTTCTGAGGGAAAAATATTGCCAATTAAGGGTTTACATATTTTCCTCTGATATTAAAACCTATTTGTAAATCACAATAATATGATATGATATGATATTAAAACAATAATAGGATAATAGTTGATCGAAATATAATATGTATCTCTAGATATGATAAAACATACACAACAAAATGATATATGACAAGTACACCATTGGAAATTATAAAATAAAAATCAATTACCTAATATATGTAGAAAATTATTAATTTTAAAAGGTAAACTGAGGCATAATAAAATTTTTGAAGATTTTATTTGAACAAACAGTGACTCATCAATCTGGCAGCTCCATACCAGAAGTGGATTGGGGGCTTTGCCTCGGGAATATAAGCAGAGGGCTTAGGAACATGAAAGTAAAGCAGAAAAAAATTTGATTGTTTGCAGTTATACGTTGCTTTATATGATCTATTCTGCTGCAAAGTTTCTAGTTATAAAGCTATATATTAGTTGACAAAGTCTGCCTGGTTAGCCTTAAGTTTTTTTATTTAATATAGGCAATAACAATAAGTAGCTCAAATTAAGTTTTGCTTATGTTTGTAAATTAAACAATGTTAAGGTTCCTTATGTCTAGGTGGCTTTGTCTGCTTAGAGATTCTTCAGGCCTGGTCTCTAATTTGCTTTAACATGAAATATTAGATAAAATATATTATAACTTACATCATAATACAGCAAAATTAAATGCAGATAGTTTATGGAGTTTAATATGAAGAAAATAATGTTTGTTACAATAGCATAAATGGATATATTTATCCAATTAATAAATTTTACCTGGGATGTCATTAAGATGGTGGACTAAAGGTACCTAGCACTTCCCTTCTCCACACTAAAAAGGACCGAAACAACAAATAGATAAGAACACATCAAATAGAGTGTCTAAGGAAGAACATTAGCATTCAGCAAGGAATTACAAAGACTCGCTCAGCACTAAAACTTAAAATGACAGCATAGAAAGCTAAGCAAATCCAGCTGGGATTGGCTTAGAGCCAATAAAACTCCCCAGCACAGGGAACTAGTAAGAAAAAACCCAGGGTTCATGTTTTCACAACAAACACCTGCAATTCTAGCTACAAAAGAGCCCCTCAGCCCTCACAGGCCCTAAGCCTAGTATATAGGGAGTTGCTTGAAGTCCACGCAACTGCATTATTCCACAAAGGGAATTCATGTTGGGTTCTCCCCACTCCCCAGGACACTGGCTGCTGCAGCACAGCACCATTTTGAAAGAAGAGCCAACACCAGAGTATTGCCCTGGGGCCCAATACCCCCTGCAGAAGCACAACCAAGAAACTTGTTAACATTCCTCTTCATCCACCAGGAGGGCCACTGCATCATGACCTTAGCTCTACACAGTGGTGCACCTGTGCACTCTGCAACTGAACTCATGCAGTGCCCCATATCTTAGGGAACAGGGGCTTTGACACTACAGGAGACGTTCCCCAAGACACGAGGAGCTGAAGCTCATGCTCTGCAGAGCCTGATAACTACTTGCCTGGGGCCACCACCACTGACAGTGACCCTGCACCTCCAGCAGTGGTGCCACTTGTGCCCATATGCACTTCCCAGGGACACAAAAACTGGCCTATGTAGAGCTAACCACCACCACTACAAGAATGTACATGCCACCCAGGGGCCTGAAAACCAGTCTGACTAAGGACCACTGCTGACACCCATACATGCTGCCAGAAACCTGAGGACTAGCCTGCCTGTTGTATTCATACTCAGAAAAACCATGCCACAGCCTAGGCTACTGAGAAATTTGCAGACACTGCTGTCATTGATTACAGCAAAATAAATCATATAGGAACTAGATACTGAACCCACCAAAGCTAAACCACCTTGCCCAACTGACATTATAAATATATTTACAGGAAGAAGTCTTTATCCACAAAATATACTTCCTAAAATTGAAAGAAGCAACTGTTACATGAGATGTTCAGATATCAATGCAGGGGCACAAGTAACATGAAAAAACAAAACATGAACCTCCAAAGGTACACAATAATTCTGCAATAACAAACCCCAAGGAGAAAGAAACCTATGGAATGCCTGAGAAGAAATTCAAAATAATTGTAAAGACAACTCAGCAAAATAAAATAGAACAAGTATAATGAAAATAAATCAGAAAAACAATTTATGATCTAAATGAGAAATTCAACAAGAATATAGATATGATATAGTTTGGATGTGTGCTCATGCACAAATGTCATATTAAAATGTCATCTCCAATGTTGGAGGTGGGGCCTGGTGGATGGTGATTGGATCATGGAGGTGAATTTCTCATGAATTGTTTAGCACCATTCTCCTTGGTACTGTCCTCATGATAGTGAGTGAGTTCTCATGAGATCTTGTCATTTAAAAGTGTGTAGCACCTCCCCTTTTGCTCTGTTGCTCCTGCTTTTGCTATGGGATGTACCAGCTCCTCCATTGTCTTCTGTCATTATTAGAAGCTTCTTGAGGCATCCCCATAAGCAGATTCTGCTATGCTTCCTGTACAGCCTGCAGAACCATGAGCCAATTAAACCTCTTTTTAAATAAATTTCTTGGGAAATTTAAGTATTTCTTTATAGGAATGTGAGAATGAACCAATACAAAATATCATTTAAATAGAACAAAACAGAAATCTTGGAACTGAAGAATTAATGAATGAAATTTAAAAATAAAATCAAAATATTCAACAATAGAATTGATCAAGCAGATGAAAGAATTTCTTAACTTGAAAACAGGTTTGAAATAACCAAGTCAGATAAAAAAGAAAAAAAGAATCATGAACATTTATGTGATATGTGGGACATTAAACAAACACATTTTCACAATTTAGGACATTCAGAAGGAGAAGAGATTTCAAAAGGCATAGAAAATGTATTTAATAAAATAATAGCTGAAAACTTCCTAAGTCTTGGAAGAGATGTAGATATTCAGATACAGGAAGCTCAAAAATCCCCAAATAGATTTAACCCAAAAAGGTCATCTCCAAGGATTATTATATTCAAACTGTCAACAATCAAAGACAATGAGAGAATTCTAAAAACACCAAGAGAAAAGAGTTAAGTTACATATAAGGAAATTCCAATCACAGTAACAAACAGCAGATTTCTCAACAGAAACCTTACGGGACAAGAGAGAGAATGTGATGTTATACTCAAAGTGCTGGGGGAAAAAAAAGCAACAACACCATGCCAGTCAAGAATGCAAAACTCAGTAAAGCTATTCTTTAGAAATGGAAAAATGGTCTTTCCAAGACAAGTGAAACTTAAGGGAATTCATCACCACTAGACCAGCACTACAAGAATTGCCTAAAGGAGTCCTATATCTGGAGGTGAAATGACAATATACGCCATGGTGTGAAAATACACAAAAGTGAAAAACTCACTGGCAGATCAGATACACAAATAAGGAAAAAGAAAAGCATCAAACAATATCACTACAGAAAACCACCAAATTACAAAGATAAAAAAATAAAAGAGAAAGAAAACAACAAAGAGTATACAAAATCAGAAAAACATCAACAAAATGACACTAGGAAGACCTCACATCTCAATAACAAACTTAAATGTAACTGGCTTAAATTCCACAATTTATTTATTTATTTATTTATTTTCAGATGGAGTCTCACTCTGTCACCTAGGCTGGAGTGCAGTGGTGCCATCTCGGCTCACCACAACCTCCCACTCCTAGGTTCAAGTGGTTCACCTGCCTCAGCCTCCTGAGTAGTTTGAACTACAGGTACCCGCCACCACACTTAGCTAGTTGTTGTATTTTTAGAAGAGACAGGGTTTCACCATGTTGGCCAGGCTGATCTTGAACTCCTGACCTCAGGTGATCCACCTGCCTTGGCCTCCCAAAGTGTTCAGATTACAGGCATGAGCCACCGTGCCTGCCTAAATTCCACAATTTAGAATATAGGCTAGCTGAATAGATTTTTTTTAAAAAAATAGACTCAATTTCACATTGCCAACAAGAAACTCACTTCACCTGTTAAGACACATATAGACTGAAAATTGAGAAATAGAAACCATAACTGTGCAAAAGTAGCAATAGTTATATCAGACTGTAACCCCAACATTTCGGGAAGCCAAGGCAGGTGGATCACTTGAGGTCAGAAGTTTGAGACCATCCTGGCCAACATGGCAAAACCTGTCTTTACTAAAAATACAAAAGTTAGCTGGGCATGGTGGCGCACACCTGTAATTCCAGCTTGGGAGGCTAAGGCATGAGAATAGCTTGAACCTGTGAGGCAGAAGTTGCAGTGAGCTGAGATCATGCCACTACACTCCAGCCTGGGTGACAGAGTGAGACTGTCTCAAAAAAGAAAAAAAAAGATATACCCACTACAATAATAGTTGAGGACTTCAACACCCCACTTTCTGCATTGGACAGCTCATGAGACAGAAATTCAACAAATAAATATTGGAGTTAATCTGCACTACAGACCCAACGGATATTAATAACACATTTTATTTGACAGCTGCAGAATATACATTCTTCTCATCAGTCCACCAAACATTCTCCAGGATAGACCATACGGTAGGTGATGAAACAAGTTTCAACATTTTTTTAAAAAATTGAAGTTATATTAAGTGTCTTCTCAGACTGCAATGGAATAAAACTAGCATAGAAACAAGAGAGAAACGTTCCAAGAAAGTTCTATAGAAAGTTCCAAGAGGAACTTTGGAAACTCTACAAATAAATAGATATTAAAAAACATTCTCCTGAATGACCAATAGATTAATGAAGAAAATTTAAAAAAGTTTTTTTAAAGTTCTCAGTGAGAATAGAAATTGAAACACAACATACTAAAACTTATGGGTCTAGCTAGTAGTGGTCTATCTATTTTGTTAATCTTTTCAAAAAACCAGCTCCTGGATTCTTTGAATTTTAAAGGGTTTTTCATGTCCCTATCGCTTTCAATTCTGCTCTGATATTAGTTATTTCTTACCTTCTGCTAGTTTTTGGATTAGTTTGCTCTTGCGTCTCTAGCTCTTAATTGTGATGTTAGGGTGTTGATTTGAGATCTTTCCAGCTTTCTGATGTGGGCATTTGGTGCTATAAATTTCTCTCTTAACACTACTTTAGCTGTGCCCCAGAGATTCTGATACATTGTCTCTTTGTTCTCATTGGTTTCAAAGAACTTTTTGATTTGTGCCTTAATTTCATTATTTACCCAGGAGTCATTCAGGAGCAGGTTGTTCAATTTCCATTCAATTGTGTGGTTTTGAGTGAGTTTCTTAATCCTGAGTTCTAATTTGATTGCAGTGTAGTCTAAGAGACTGTTATGATTTCAGGATTTCAGTTATTTTGCATTTGCTGGGGAGTGTTTAACTTCCAGTTATGTGGGTGATTTCAGAGTAAGTGCCATGTGGCACTGAGAAGAAAGTATGTCAAATAGACACAATAAAAAATGATAAAGGAGATATCACCATTGACCCCACAGAAATACAAACTACCATCAGATAATAATATAAACACCTCTACACAAATAAACTAGAAAATCTAGAAGAAATGGATAAATTCCCGGACACATACACCCTCCCAAGACTAAAACGGGGGGAAGTTGAATCCCTGAATAGACCAGTAACAAGTTCTGTAATTGAGGCAGTAATTAATAGCCTGCCAACCAAAAAAAAAAGCCCAGGACCAGACGGATTCACAGCCGAATTTTACCAGTACAAAATGGAGCTGGTACTATTCCTTCTGAAACTATTCAAAACAGTGGAAAAGGAGGGACTCCTCCCTAACTCATTTGATGAAGCCAGCATCATCCTGATAACAAAACTGAGAAGAGACACAACAAAAACAAGAAAACTTCAGGCCAATATCCCTGATGAACATTGATGAAAAAATCCTCAATAAAATGCTGGCAAAACAAATCCAGCAGCACATCAAAATCTTATCCACCATGATCAAGTTGGCTTTATCCCTGGGATACACGGCTGGTTCAACATATGCAAATCAATAAACATAATCTATCACATAAACAGAACCAAAGACAAAAACCACATGATTATCTCAATAGACGCAGAAAAGGCCTTTGATAAAATTCAACATCTTCATGTTAAAAACTCTCAAATAACTAGGTATTGATGGAACATATCTCAAAATAATAAGAGCTATTTATGACAAACCCACAGCCAATATCATACTGAATGGGCAAAAGCTGGAAGCATTCCCTTTGAAAACCAGCACAAGACAAGGATGCTCTCTGTCACCACTCCTACTCTACATAGTATTGGAAGTTCTGGCCAGGGCAATCAGGCAAGAGAAAGAAATAAAGCGTATTCAGTTAGGAAGAGAGGAAGTCAAATTGTCTCTGTTTGCAGACAACATGATTCTATATTTAGAAAACCCCATTGTCTCAGCCCCAAAACACCATAAGCTGATAAGCAACTTCAGCAAAGTCTCAGGTTACAAAACCAATATGCAAAAATCAAAAACATTCATTTACACAAACAATAGAAAAGCAGAGAGCCAAATCATGAATGAACTTCCATTCACAATTGCTACAAAGACAGTGATATACCTAGGAATACAGCTAACAAGGGATGTGAAGAACCTCTTCAAGGAGAACTACAATCCACTGTTCAGGGAAATAAGAGAGGACACAAATAAATGGAAAAACATTCCATCCTCATGCATAGGAATAATTAATGTTATGAAAATGGCCATATAGCCCAAAGTCATTTATAGATTCAATGTTACTTCCATCAAACTACCATTGACATTCTTCACAGAATTCGAGAAAACTATGTTAGATTTTATATGAAATAAAAAAAGAGCCCATATAGCTAAGACAATCTTAAGCAAAAAGAACAAAACTGGAGGCATCACGCTACCTGACTTCAAACTATACTACAGGGCTACGGTAACCGAAACAGAATGGTGCTGGTACCAAAACATACATATAGACCAGTGGAACAGGACAGAGACCTCAGAAATAATACCACACATCTACAACCATCTGATTTTCAACAAACCTGACAAAACAAGCAATGGATAAATGATTCTATATTTAATAAATGGTGTTGGGAAAACTGGTTAGCCGTATGCAGAAAACTGAAACTGGACCCCTCTTCCTTACACTTCATACAAAAATTAACTCAAGATGGAGTAAAGACTTAAATGTGAAACCCAAGACCGTAAAAACCCTAGAAGAAAACCTAGGCAAAACCATTCAGGACACAGGTATGGACAAAGACTTCATGATGATAATGCCAAAATCAATTGCAACAAAAGCAAAAGCTGACAAATGGGATGTAATTAAACTAAAGAGCTCCTGCACAGCAAAAGAAACTATCATCAGAGTGAACAAGCAACCTACAGAGTGGGAGAAAATTTTTGCAACTTACCTATCTGAAAAAGGTCTAATATCCAGAATTTACGAGGAACTTAAACAAATTTATAAGAAAAAACAACCACATCAAAAAGTGGGCAAAGGATATGAACAGACACTTCTCAAAAGAAGACATTTACACGATCAACAAACATATGAAAAAAAGGTCAACCTCACTGATCATTACAGAAATGCAAACCAAAACTACAATGAGATACCATCTCATGCTAGTCAGAATGGCAATTATTAAAAAGTCAAGAAACAATAGATGCTGGCAAGGCTGTGAAGAAAGAGGAACGCCTTTACACTTTTGGTGGGAATATAAATTAATTCAACCAGTGAGGAAGACACTATGGCAATTCCTCAAGCATCTAGAAACTGAAATACCATTTGACCCCTCAATCCCATTACTGAGTATATACCCAAAGGAATATAAATCATTCTGCTATAAAGAGACATGTACATGTATGCTTATTGTAGAACTATTTACAATAGCAAAGTCATGGAACCAACCCAAATGCCCATCAATGATAGACTGGATAAAGAAAATGTGGTACATATACACCATGAAATACTATGCAGCCATAAAAATGAATGAGATCATGTCCTTTGCAGGATGAGACTGGAAGCCATCATCCTCAGCAAACTCACACAGGAACAGAAAACCAAACACTGCATGTTCTCACTCATAAGCGGAATTTGAACAACGAGAATACATGGAAACAGAGAGGGCACAACACACATCAGGGCCTGTTGGCGGGTGGGGGGAAAGGGGACAGAACTTAGAGGATGGGTCAATAGGTGCAGCAAACCACTATGGCACATGTATGCCTATGTAACAAACCTTCATGTTCTGCACATGTATCCCATTTTTTTAAAAAAAGAAAAACAAAAAAATAAATAAACAAATAAAACCCATTGGATATGGCAAAAACAATTCTCAGAGGAAAGTTTACAGCATCATATGCCTACATCAAAAAAGGTAGAAAGATTTCAAATAAAGAACCTAATGATGCACCATAAGGAACTGGAAAAGCACATAGAAACCAAATCTAAAATTAGTAGAAAGAAATAATAAAGATCAGAGCAAAAGTAAATAAAACAGAAACAGAAAATAACAATTTAAAAAAACAAAAAGTTGGTTTTTTGAAAAGATAAATAAAACAAACCATTAACCAAGCTAAGAAAAAATTATGTCTCAAGTAATAAAAAAAATCCAGAAATGGAAACTTTACAACTGATAGCAAGAAATAAAAAGGATAATTAAAGATTATTTCAAACAACTATATGCCAACAAATTAGAAAACCAAGAGGAAATCACTAAATTCCTGGACACATATAACCTACCAAGACTGAACCAGGAAAAAAAAAAAAAAAGGAAACCTGAACAGATTAGTAATAAGTAACAAGATTAAATCATAATAAAAACTCTCCCAGAAAGGAAATTCCAGGGCCAGGTGGTTTAACTGCCAAATTCTACAACACTTTAAAAGAACAAGAATTAGTCTTGAATTCTTCCAGAAAATTTAAGAGGAGGTAATTCTAATTCATTCTACGACACCAGCATTACCCTTATACCAAAACCAGACAAAGGCACAACAATTAAAGAAAACTATTAGGCCAATGTCACTGGTGAACTTAGAAGAAAACATTTAAAAATAAACAAATAAATAAAATACTAGCAAACAGAATCTAATAGCACATCAAAAGAGAATACCCTATAATTAAGTGTGATTTATCTCAGGGTTGTACAGATGGTTCAACACACACAAATCAAGAAATGTGATACACTACATCAGCAGAATGAAGAAAAATATTTATCTCAATGAATATAGAAAAAGCATTTGATAAAATTCAGCATTTCTTCATGATTAAAACACTCATCAGACTAGGTATAGAAGGAGCATGCCTTAAAACAATAAAGGCCATATATGACAAACCCATACCTAACATCGTACTGAATGGGGAAAAGCTGAAAACTTTTCTTCTAAGAATTGATACAAGACAAAGACTCTCATTTTCATCACTCTTATTCAACATAGTACTAATAGTCTTGGGCAGAGTGATTAATCAAGGAAAATAAATGAAGGGAATTTAAATTAGAAAATAATTAAAATTGTATCCCTTTTCAGACAACATTATCTTATATGTAGAAAAGTCTAAAGATTCCACCAAAGATTTCTCAGAATGGAAAAGCAAATTCGGTAAAGCTGCAGGACACAAAATTAACACACAAAATCAGTAAACATTCTATACCCCAGTAACAAACTAGCTGCAAAAAAATCAAGAAAGGAATTTCATTTACAATAATTACAAAAAATAGAATACGTTTAAATGATTTAACTAAGGAGGTAAAATATCTCTGCAATAAAATCTACCACATACTGATGAAATAATTTAAAAAAGACACACAGATTTGAAAGACATATCATGCTTATAGGTTGGAAGAATTAATATTGTTTAAATGATCATACTACCCAGAGCGAACTACAGATTAAATGAAATCTTTATCAAAATATCAAGAACATTCTTCATGGAAATAGAAAAAAAAATCCAAAAAATGGTGTGGAACCACAAAAGACCTTGCAAAGCCGAAGCATTACTCAGCAAAAAGAACAAAGCTGGATGCATTACTCTACCTGACTAAAATATACTGTAGAGCTATAGTACCCCAAACGACATGGTCTTGGTATAAAAGCCAACACATAGATCAATGGGACAGACTGGAGAACCCAAAATAAATTCATATATTTATAGCCAACTAGTTTTTGACAAAAGTGACAAGAACATACATTGAGGAAAGGACAGTCTCTTCAATAATTGGTGCTTGGAAAACTGGATATTCATAGGCAGAGGAATGAAACTAGACTCCTATCTCTCACCATGTACAAAAATCACCTGAAAATGGATTGAACACTTAAATGTAAGTCCTAAAACTATAGAATTATTAAAAGGAAACACAGGGGGAAATACTTCATGACAGTGATCTAGGCACAAGTTTTATGGGTAAGACTTCAACAGCACAGTGAGCAAAAAAAAATAGAAAAATGGGATTATGTCAAACCAAAAAGCTTTTACACAGCAAAAGAAAAAAATCAACAGTGAAGAGAGAACCTGTAGAATTGGAGCAAATATTTACAAACTAATCATCCAACAAAGGAATAATATCCAGATATATGTATGAGGAACTAGAACAACTCAACAGCCATAAAACAAATTAAAAATAGGCACAGGATCTGAAGAAACATTTCTTGAAAGAAGACATACAAATGACTAATAGGTACATGAAGAAATGCTCAACATCACTAATAATTAGGGACATGCAGATCAAAACCACAATGGATATCATCTCACCCTAGTTAGAATGGCTATTATTGAAAAGTGAAAAGATAGCAAATGCTTGAGAGGATGCAGAGAAAAGGAAACTCTTATATATTGTTAGTGGGAACATTAATTAGTGCAGCCATTATAGATAACAGCATGGAGACTTCTCAAAAGAGTAAAAATAGAACTATCACATGATCCAGTTATTCCACTGCTGGATACATATCTAAAACAAAGAAAATCAGTATGTCGAAGAGATCTCAGCAACCACCAATTTATTGTAATAGTAAATTGGTAGGGAATTAACCAATTTACTATTACATGGTAGGGAATTAACCTCAATGTCCATCAACAGACAAATTAATAAAGAAAAATGGTACACATACACAATGGAATACTATTCAACCATAAAAGATAATGAAATGCCATCATTTGCAGTGACACGGATGGACCTAGAGGACATTATGTTAAACAAAATAAGTCAGGCACAGAGAGATAAATACCACATGTTCTCACTCATATGTGGGAGGTAAAAAAAATGAGCTCATAGAAGTAGAGAGTATAATAGTGGTTACTAGAGGCTGGAAAGGGTAGACGGCGAGAATAGGGAGAGGCAGGTTAATAGCTGCAAAATTGTAGCTAGATAAGAGGACTAAGTTCTAGTGTTACATAGCACTGGACTAGGGGGAAGACAGTTAACAATAATTTATTGCATATTTTCCAAAAGCTACATGAGGGAATTATGAATGTGCCCATCACAAATAAATGCTAAATATTTGATGTGATAGGAAATGCTAATTACTCTGATATGATGACATATTTTATACATTTATCAAAATATCACTTGTATCCCATAAACATATACAATTTTTGTGTGCCAACTAAAATTAACATAAAAAAGCAAAAATAATATAATTTTTAAAATGAGACTCACTACTATAGTTAAAGCACTCTTTTACAGTGTGGACAGTAACGTTGTTTCCAAAAGAAAATTTAATGTTGTAGCAAAGTCCTTGAAATTGCTCACACACTCCCAGCCAGAATCTCCCTTGTAGAAACTCATTAAAGATCAGAGAGGATCACTTGAGGCCAGGAGTTTGAGACCAGCCTGGGTAACATAGAGGACCCCATCTCAACAACAACAACAAAAAAATTAAAAATTAGTTGGGCATGGTGGCTCACACCTGTAATCCCAACTCCTGAGGTAGGAGGATAGCTTCAGCCTGGGAGTTCGAGTGGTGAACTTGGTCTATGATCACACTAATGACCTCCAGCCTAGGGAAGAGAGCAAGACCATGTCTCAAAAAATACACACACAAAGGTTCACAGGTGGACACTAACGTGTATTTTACCAGTGCTCGCTACACAGCCATTGCTGATTTCACTACTGATCGGGGAAAACTTACTGTCCAAGGCATTCATTCATTATGCAGTGAGAACTGATAGATCATTAAACTTATGCCACTTTTCTAGGTTTTAGAGATAGATACAAAATGTAACAGATGAAAAGTCCAGCCCTTTTAGAGTATATATTTTAGTAATGTATATTACTAAGAAGAGAAAAGTTTCTTGAAAGCAGGAAATTATATGAATCATATTCTTCAACTGAAGAATGTTATAAATCTGTATTTTTTGCTTTAAGTAATATAAAAACTAAATTTATATCTGAGACTACAAATCTTGAAACATAAATTAGCAATTGTTCCAGAGAAATGGGTGGATAAGTGAGGAGAATAAGCTCAATTATTGCTAAATAAAAACAAAGGCTTGAAATATTCTCAGAAAGTTTTTCTTCCAGATATTAAAATACAAATATTAATCTAATTATCTAACAGAACACATCTTCCTACAAAATTATACCTATTCTGGTCCTAGTGATTGTTAACATTTCTTAGCTGGTTTGTTTGAAGGTAGTGACCTTTGTATAATCTCCATTTAAAAATCACTAAACTGATTTTTGCCATGGGGAAAAAAATTCAGTCTTTGCAATTTTTCTGTTTCATGTCTGTGTGTGTGAGTGTGTGTGTGTGTGTGTGTGTGTGTGTGTAAACCCTCTTGATTATGTCTTTTCTGAAAAGTTTCCGAAATAGTTCTACCATTCTTTCCTTGCTGTCATATTTTTCAAACTTCAAATACTCAGCATGCATGACAAGTATCATTTCTGAGCTTCATCTTAATAATCTGCACTGTCATATATTTAAACAGTATATTGATTTCAAGGTCACCATCTAAATATGCCCATATTATCTCTTTATATAGATTAAATAAGGTATAAGTGTTTAATTACATATTTAGTAGGTGTGAAATAATATGGCTTTTCACATTCCTTTTCCATTTAGAGACCAGTTTGAGAATGCTGAAATAAAATAAGCTAAATTTAAAGAACTAAGGGATAAGAATATAATAAAAGTTATTTTTTAAATGACTTGCATTTTACCAGTTTACCAGATGAAACAATGCTTTCCACTCCTTCTGTTAAGCATATTTACTGAAGTCTATCCTTGTTGAACGCCTTTGGCTGGCAGACTATTCTGTCCCCACACTTCTGTTCTCTATGTTTCGGTAGTATGTACACCAAGTGTCAGATGTGTTTATCCCTAAATCTGTTAATACCAGTTGTTTTTTGTTTTTACACTTACAAAATTTATTTAAATATTACTTAAGCTTATGAAAATAAGACTATGAAAATAAAGAGGGTTGTTTCTATGAAAACTAAGTTGTATGCCTTGAAAACAACTCTATAAAGGTGAATCACTTGAAAGATGCTTTCAAAAAGTAAGTGTGGGCTGGACAACTATAACAAAAACTGGGGAAAAAAATCAGACTTCTAAAATGATTCTCCACATAAATTGCTTTACAAGTGTTTGTAATTGCTTGATGTGCTTTAAAGAGATGGAAACAGAAAATTGCAGAGGACGCATTATGAGTGTGGTTTGTGTAAAAAAGAAAAGAAAGGAAAAGAAAAGAAAGTATATAGGTATGTCCATCAGCTAACTTTTAAGCAGAGCTCTTGGTCTTGAACGCCAAAGTTTTAGAATATATTCACACTTATACATTTACAGTTAAAATTAAATGCATACATTATATACTATTTTTATTTTTAACAGATGTTTTGCCAAATTAAACTATTTGAATAATATGGCTTCTTTCATATTTTACATGTGTTAATCACAGACACTGACTTGCCCACCCTTTGGTTTGATGGGAAATGCCTCAGCAAGGCCATTAATGCTTCCCTGAGTGTGATACCATGTGACCCTCTCTCACCCATAGACACAGCTGGCTGGAACAATATTGGGCAGCTGAGTCACATAAGTCAATATACTGAGGCCAATGATTGCTCTCCTGCTCTAAAAACATGAGATGAAAAAAAATCAAATTTCTTTTTTTGGGCATACTTGGATTTCACATGATGAAAAGACAGCTGTTGACAGTGGGTATGGATCATAACCAAATTTCCCTTGAGAAATATTCAGGTCAAGATACTTTAAAATTTTGCGTATACCAAAGTTTTGAGGGTAGAGGAACCATGAATCGGTATTGAAGTGAGAAAAATTTGTGTTATTTAGTGCAAAGTAAAAATGCCGTGAAACAGAAATGATGTATTTTAGTGCCTCTGGCAGCACCTCTCCCCTGTCTTTTAAATAAGGGGCTCTCTGTATTTTCATTTTGATAAAGAGTGTCATGAGTCTAATCACAGAGATTTTTATGAGACCTTAATGATTACAGTAATTTTTTAAAAAACAATAATGTGTTAATTATTACAATAGAAACTTCCTTTAAATAGATCTAACTGTGGAATATAAAACTTTCCAAAGGTGGAAAAATAAAACAGCCTTTAATTGACAACTTATTATTCAAGTTTTACATAATGTGATTTTCTTAAATTAACTATGGCTTCTACAAACTAGTCTCCATCCAAATTTCCCTTGTATATCCATTAACACTTATACTGCTTGAGGTGAAAAAGCATTTATTAGAATAATAATAGAAAATTATTCAATATAGTCTGGTTTAGAAATATTTCAAATATTACAGTAAGCAATTTCTAATACAAATACTGATAGCAAAATGGAAGACATAACCAAACCCTGCACAAGAATGAGTTCTACCTCAATGCTAAAAGCAGATGTAATTGTTTTCAGGAGGCATTTTCATATGTTGATATTCAACCAGTTGTCTTCCTGAACATTGCATTTAACCAGTTACTTGTTATTTGTGTTGCTGCTGTTAGAGACATAATGCTATGCCTAAATGTTGAATACAATTTTATGTGTGTATGTGTGTGTGTATGCATGTGTGTGTGTGTGTTTTAGGAAAATAAATGCAAAATTCAATTTCAAAGGAAAAATTTCCTGTAAGACTTTGCCAACTGAAAATTTTGCTTCATACAAGAGTAATTCTAGTAGCAGCAGTAGAGAAGATCAAGCCTGATGAAATGTTTTCTTTTTGAAAAATATAGTGAGGTAGAATTATTTCAATAGAGAAAAATCCAAAGTGTATATTCCAAGAAATAAAATTATATTAACTAAAAATATGGAAACATGTTTTCACTATTCTGAACACGTATTTAAATAATTATTGAGTTGATCACTATGGTGTCATAATCTGGGCAAAACTTTGATAAATGAAAATGTCATAATACATAAAAATATTTAAATACAATAGTTTCCTATATTTAATTGTTTGCTTGTTTTCAATTATATAAAAATAATACCAATTCACTTGAAAAATTGATTACAATGATTATTTATCCTTCTGGAGATGAACCAATTGGATATTTTTTCATTGCTCCCTAATTCTACTTTCTTTTTTTAAACTAGTTTTATTTTTCATTGTTACTAATAGCAAATAAAATGTATTTTTTAAATGGGCTGGTATGCTGTACATCTAGATTTCTTTTGCAGAGAATAGTATTGGAGTTTAGCCTTCTCTGCTTCAGGTTCCTCCTATGTAAAATAATAAGGATGAAAAAATGTAGAATATTTCTTTTTTAGAACCATTGTAAGCATTAATAGCAATGATACAAATAAATAAGTGAGCATATCACAGTTAATAAGCATTCGATAGTGGCTTATATGAGTATACAGCAATATATGCTTAATCACATCAGAAAATACAGTAAGGGATATGTATTGTAGTACCACATCACTGGAAGACGTTATAGAAGAAGGTGAATGGGTTCATGATTCTAGAACTTAGCTAGCCATGTGATCTTGAAAAGAACTTTTAAATTGCACTGACTATTTGAGAAGCTGATGATAAAACGTACCCAACAATACTTATAGAGTTATAAAAAGTCAAATAGCTTATGGATGTGTACATGTGAAAGCACTTTATTGTGAAGTGCTATATGATTCCAACTTTCCTATATTTATCGATTTAATCAATATGCATTTAGTACATTTAGTATGTACCTGCTGGGCACAATACTTGTGCTGAATAGAAAGACATAAACAGATATTCTCCCTACTGTACTAATGCTCAAATTTTATCAATATAAGAAATTATTGCAATAGAAACTTTATTCTTTCTGATTTAAGACTCCAAATTCTGTTTAAAGATTGAATAAACTACCTTTAAAAGTATGTGTATCATTTGAGCTTAGATGTTCAAGCTATCCATATTCGTGCATTGTTTGAATGAAAAGGTATACTTTAGATGAAAAGTCTCCTCAAGTCATTTCATGAAAATGTAATTTAAAAAGAGAAAATCCTCTTTACTCTTCAAAAACTAAATGATGCTTACAGCTTTTATGTATTTAACTTCTCCAGGGTCATTTACTGCTGTTTTGCATTTGCTGAGCCCAACTAGGCAAAAGTGAGAGAATAAGCCCATCTGATCCTGTCCAAAGGTTCAGGCTCCAAGGGCACAGAGACGGTAGGAAAAGGAGGTATATATAGATGAGTATGAAGGCAAATGAGGTATAAACAACACATATCTGATGTAGTTCACTAGGATGTAGGGTTTTTTCTTTTTCTTTCTTTCTTTCTTTCTTTCTTTCTTTCTTTCTCTTTTTCTTTCTTTCCCTTCCTTCCTTCCTTCCTTCTTTCTTTCTTTCTTTCTTTCTTTCTTTCTTTCTTTCTTTCTTTCTTTCTTTCTTTCTTTCCTTCTTTCTTTCTTTTTTAGACAGAGTCTCGCTCTTGTGTCTCAGGCTGGAGTGCAGTGGGTAGAACTTGGCTCACTGCAACCTCCGCCTCCCGGGTTCAAGCGATTCTCCTGACTCAGCCTTCTGAGTAGCTGGGATTACAGGTGCCCACCACCACACCCGGCTAATTTTTGTACTTTTAGTAGAGACAGGGTTTCGCCATTTTGGCCAGCTGGTCTCGAACACCTGGCCTCATGTGATCCGCCTGCCTCGGCCTCCCAAAATGCTGGGATTACAGGCGTGAACTACCGCGCCCGACAGGATATAGGGTTTTTAAAAAGCTATTAATGAATATCCTTTGATTATACTATATTTATGAACTCAAGAGCATCACAATTTAGACTAGGTTAGATGATTTAGTGAAAATTTCGTTAATATTCTCTGTATGCAAAAGATTGCTTAGAAATACCAATTTATCTATTGATTTATAATTGGCCTATTAAAAATTTTTACCATATGTATTTTGGGTCTTCTTTATAATAAAGGCATTTATATAACATTATGTAGCCATAAAATTTATAATGCAATGTAAGTCATGTGAAAACTAAATTATAAAGGCTAATTCTTGTTTTCTGCACTATTAGAAATTTTTTACTGTCATAATTAAAATATTTCTAAACCAGACTGTATTACATTGAACAAGAATTTTCTATTATTGCTTTAATAAATTTTTTTTTCACCTCATACCTCACACAGTAAAGGTGTTAATAGATATGAAAGGGAAATTTGGATGGGGACTATATTGAAGAAGTCAAAGTTAATATAAGAAAATCACATTTTGCAAAACTTGAATAATAAGTTATCAATTAAACACTTTTATTTTTCCACATTTGGAAGCTTCTATATTCCACAGTTAGAGCTCTTTAAAAAAGGAAGTTTATTGTAATAATTAATACATGATTAGTTTCTAAATTATTGTAATTATTAAGGTCTCATAAAAATCTTTTCAATCAGACTCATGATCCCTTTATCAAAATGTTTGAGAAATATTTTGGTCTGTCATTTGCTCTAAATTATAAGGTATTTGTTAAAGAGTTATTATTTTCTGTTTTATTATAATTGGTTTTCATTTCATATTTTTATGTGAATATTCTTAATATCATTGAAGTGATTTAAATTTTTATTACTGTTGAAAATAATCAAAGTGCATACTTGAATGACTCAAACATGTTTTTTATAATAATCTTAAATATATTACATATAATATTAATATATTAAGATAACCTAATGATTATATCAAACATATGTAAATATATGTTGAATATACTTGTATTTTTTGTTTATCGACTTTCTATGAAGTGTTTGGTACACAGATCCATAATGAAATAATCAATAAACATGCATTTACAATATAACATTTTGTGCTGCTTATAAGTTGGATTGAATATCAAGAGAGAATATAGTAAACTATTTCAGTGCCATATCAGTAGAAAAAATATACATGTATACATACATATACACATATATACTATCCTTACTTCAAATATTTTAACATGCTGATTTAGAAGTCATGCATGCAATAAGACATTAAGGACATTCAAAATATTATAATGCTAAAATTTTCACAACTGGCAATACTTTCTTGTTATTGTTCTATTTTGCATGACATGTACAAGCTGTGTTCATAGATAGCTTTATCATGAGTCTAGAGGGATAAAATGTGAATGAAGGAAATATAGTCATGATATATTTTATTTACATTTTGCTTGTGTAGTCATTATGTACAATTCCATAAAAAACAAACTAATCAAATTTGAATTGGTCTATGTATAATATATTTTAACTATTTAATTAGTTCTGACTTGATTACTCTTCACTGGTTATATCTTGTCAGTCCTATAATACTGCGTTTTCACAAATGTCTCTGCTTTTGTGAAGATGTGTTGGTCAATTTCTGTACCACATGGATGCAAGTGTTTGGTGCTATAGATGATGCAGCAACATTTTTAGCTTTTAAAGGCTTTTACAAAGAACACAAAGATTAACAAAGTAATAAAAGTAAGAAAGCATCTAACAGATTAACTTGATAGCAGAAGATGGCAGCCACTCTTTTCATGTCTGCTTATATTTTTTCTTGACTCTTGACTCTTTGTTATAGACATTGACTTACACAGTGGTTGGTCTGAAAAGCAGCCTTTAGCTGGATACTTTTCATCTTTCCTGTGTACAGTTACACTCCTAAAAATTTCTTGAGTTGGTAATACAAGGAGGGCTTAAGCAAGTCAAAAAATTATCGGGTGTCCCTGAGGTTAGAGGAAAGCTTAAAGAACTATTAACCTTTTATTTCCAGGGAAATTATAGAGGGAGACAAGGATTATAATTTTACCCACAGAATGGAGAAGTCATTTCAAAGGAGTCCACAATGAAATTACCGCAGATTTATAGGAAACCTTAATTTCTGAAAGGGATAGTTTTTCATTAGCTGTAAGTGAGACATTAAAGCATTATTGAAACACTTTGAGGTCCTGTGAACCATGTTTGTATAATCTTAAGAATGCAAATATCAAACATTTATTTATTCATCCAGTGTAATTCTATCAGAACATAGAAAAACTAATTGTGTGTGTGTGAACAAATGTATACTTTTGGCTGAGAAGTATAAGAGGGTTATTTATCTATAATGTTGTATTTAAAATGTATGTACTAAATATATTACATATAATATTAATATATGACATATAATGATTACACCAAATATATTATACGTAAGTATATGTATTTATTATTTATTGACTTTCTATGAAGTGTTTGGTACACAGATCCATAATGACATACCCAAAAAACATACAACAATAGTAGAAAGCTAACAAATTATTTTTAAGTGGTAGTGCAAGCATGCAGCTTTATAATATGCATATAAATTCTAGGATAAAATAAAAAAGAGCATTCAGTGATGGCATCTGGCAAGATAGCTATGGGGTGGAGAGGCAAGAATTGGCCACTGCCATAGTACCATTTTATCCTTTCAAATATATAAAAATATACAAGCTGAATTATTTTTTAAGGTAACAGTTGCTGTAAGAGATAAATCCCAAAATTTCAGTAGCTCATGTTACAGTCCAGTGATGACAGGGTGTGATGTCTCGTGGATACAAAAGGAAGCACTTCTATGAAAGAGTGAAGAAAGCACTTAGTTTCTTCCATTTCAGATATCAGTCCCTATTTATAACTTAGGAGTTATTAACATTCAAAATGGACCAGGAGGGCCAGGCGCGGTGGCTCACGCCTGTAATCCCAGCACTTTGGGAGACCGAGGCAGGTGGATCACCTGAGGTTGGGAGTTCAAGACCAGCCTGACCAAGATGGAGAAATCCTGTCTCTACTAAAAAGTACAAAATTAGCTGGGTGTGGTGGCGCACGCCTGTAGTCCCAGCTACTCGCGAGGCTGAGGCAGGCAAATCGCTTGAACCCGGGAGGCGGAGGTTGCAGTGAGCTGAGATCGCACCACTGCACTCCAGCCTAGACGAAAGAGCCAGACTCTGTCAAAAAAAAAAAAAAAAAAAAGAAAGAAAAGAAAAAGAAAAAGACACAGTTTTTTTTTTTCTAAGCCTCATTTATACTCACTCTCTATTGTTAAGTACAAATCACACAGCCCCACTTAGCTGCAAACAGACTGAAAACTGAAAAATGAAGTTACTGGAAAATTAGTCCTATCACTTCAACTAGTATACATTAGAGAAAGAGAGCAAACAGTTATGGTGGTTGGTTGTCTTTCTTTGCTACTCCATTGACCATTGAATATCTCATCCTGCACCTTCTTTCAGACACTGGGCATATTCACACATTCTCCAAGGGCGACAAATCCAATACCCATTCAGTTACTTAAGACAGCTGAAGGTCCTGGTGATCCTCTGCCTTCTCCTTCAGGTCCACATGTGGCTAGCTGTGGTTTAGCAAACTGTTCTCTAAAAGGATACAGATTATCTTCACTCCACGTAATGATAGACCCAGCGCACAGTTTTGGAACAGAAACAGACAACTACACAAAAACTCCCATTTAAAATCAAATTTTGATAGGACTTACAGTTTTTTGTGTGTGAGGGTGTGGTTGTTGTTTCTAACGGGCAGTTTTTTGGGGGCCCTTTCCCTCTCAGGAAAATTTCTTTCTTTAAGTAAACCTAGATCAAATTACAGGATATTCCTTACCCACGGTTTTCTGTGACTCATACTTTTTCCTCAGATAGAATATTTAGCCGGGCGCAGTGGCTCACACCTGTAATCCTAGCACTTTGCGAGGCTGAGATGGGCAGGTCACCTGAGGTCGGGAGTTCCAGACCAGCCTGACCAACATGGAGAAACCCCGTCTCTACTAAAAATACAAAATTAGCCGGGTGTGGTGGCCCATGCCTGTTATCCCAGCAACTCCGGAGGCTGAGGCAGTAGAATCACTTGATCCCGGGAGGTGGAGGTTGCGGTGAGCCAAGATCGTGCCATTGCACTCCAGCCTGGATGACAAGAGTGAACATCCGTCTCAAAAAAAAAAAAAAAAAAAAAAAGAATATTTACTGTCTGTTAACTTCTAGGCCACTTCTGAAGTGTCTAAGTGCTGAGCCTTTTTGGAGTCTAGAAGCCGTTCACTTTTCCACCTTTGAGCCTCTATATGTTTGAACTTTCTTCCTTGTAATTTTTATCGGATATTCAGACATTTTTTTCCCAGTCTATTTCTTTCTTCTAATGCCTCACTGTATGTAAGTAATAACACCCCAAATCACTAATATCAATGTATTTTCTATCCTTCTCTTTTGGAGTTACGGGCACAATTTTCATGAGGCCTGAATTCCCAATTCTTACAGAAAACAGTGCATGTATCTTGCCATTTTATGGCATAGATTTTCAGGTTACAAATATAAATATCAGATCATTTGACCTGCCACCTGACTACTTAACCAATTCCATATATTTTACTTTTTCTTACAGCATAATATCACTTCAAGGGAACAGTTTCTGTATCAGTGAAACTAATGCTAGTTGTTATAACACTATAAGAGATCAATTAGAGTATCAGTGCTTAAAAATGACAAAAATACTGTATTTCTTGTTCATATCACCATCCCATTGGTGGCAAGGAAGAGACTATGATTAACTGGTTGTTTCAAAGACTTAGGCACTTTTCATCATACAAATTTGCATCTCTGAGTCTTCTCTTTGCTATAGACAGATAGGGAAAGTTACACTACTGTCCAATACTTTTATCATTTTGATTAAAATGTAAGAATAGAAAACAGTGGAGGGATTTTAGTTGAGAATTAAAGACTGAATATGCAAGACAAATAAGGGAAAATCAATAACATAGTTTTGCTTTAGCAAAAATATGTGAATTTCAAAGTACAGATGAGAGGGAATTAACTTTAGAAGAGATGAGCGTGCAAATGCATGTCTATATATTTTAGTACTAAAACGTATTTGTGGTCTAATCTTATGACTTTTATTTGCTTTGAAAGGTAGATGGCAAAGACATCTGTTGGAGTGAGAGAAAGGTGTAGTAATCAAAATCTGAGGAGAGGAGAGAGGATCAAATATTTTTTTGAAGAGTGAGGTAGATGGGCAGTAGCAAAGGCTTGTGAGTGATGATAATGCATTTTTCGGAGGCTGATATGACCTCATGTGTGAAATTATCTGGTATTAGTGAGCTGCTGGGGTAAGGGCATGCTGTGTTATTATAGTTCAGGTCATCCAAGGTTGCTGTTTTGCTTGGTAGGATAAATAGGAATAACAGAAGAACAAGACAGTTTGAATATTTGCAGGAATGTCCTTGAAATCATGGATGATGGAGCAAACTGGATAATGAAAAAGTGAAAAAAAGAGGTAGATGGGGAGAAATTTATAGAGGCTTCAATTTCTGAGCAAGAGTTTTTGACCAAGTAGCTGGGCAATAAATTAGATTGTAGAATCACTGAATTGGTGATATTTAGAAACATATTAAAGAGATTTTATTATAGATAATCAAAAGGTCAAATTTGAAATTAGGAAAATGAATTGCCAAGTGAGGGACTAAAAGCTCACCAGACATTTTCAATTATGAAACTGATAATTTAGTTGTTTTCTGTGTCTATGTGGACATTTATATTCACTAAGGATGATGACAATGACATCTAGGTATGAAGAAAATTATGCAAACAAGGTGTCAAAGTGTTTAAGGAAAAAGAGTTGGGGAATAAGGAGTAATATATGTTTCCCAGAGAGAGAACCAGAGTTCAATTAGTGCAGTTACTAGTGAAGATGAGAAAAGTTGTGAATGCAGAGAATTCTGCAGTAGTGGAGCTCTGTATTAGAGGATGTAGAGCAGGGAAAGGGCTACAGGCTGAGACAGGGACAGTAAAGTAAAACTCATGGTGAGGAAAATAATGTGTTAGAAAGCTCTTGGGATAATATAGTTGTATTTTGTATGTTGATAGATAAAAGATGACAAACATAGAATTAGTGGATTTTTGTCTTAAAAATATCACTAATTTGGATGCATATTGCAACTCTGGATACAATATGCGGCTGAGTCTACTGGGTGATAGCTGGTCCAGAAAGAAGATGAAGGTCTGCAGTCTGCTTGGTTTGGATAATAGTAGTAATTCCAGAAAATACACTCTTCTGTGCTATTCAGTTTCTACATAATTATGTTTACATATACAACTCTCTATATGCCTAATTTTATATTGATGTTCTATAATTACAAACATATAGTATATAAAATGATGACAAAATGAGAATAATTTTTGTTTTGTTTTCAGTTGAGGCTCTGGAGGCCAAGAAAAATAAAATATTGTGATAAAGAGCCCAAAATCTTAAAGAGGTGTGTCTTAGTTCATTTGTGCTGCTATAACAAAATACCACAGATTAGGTAGTGTATAAAACCCAGAAATTTATTTCTCACAGTTCTGGAGGTTGGTAAGTCCCAAATGGAGGCAGCAGTATCTTGTGAGGGCTTTCTTAATACAGTCTCGCAAGGCAGAAAGCAGAAGCGCAAAAGAGGACAAAATGCTATGTGAAGCCTCTTTTCTAAGTGCCTTAATCCCACTCTCAAGGGAGGAGCCCTTATGACCTAAAATTGTTTAAAAGTTCCACTTCTTAATACTATTTCATCAGCCATTAAGTTTCAACATATACATTTAGGAAGGGACACATTCAAGCCACAACATTCTGCCACTGGTCCTCCTAAATTTATGTCATTCTCACATGCAAAATATATTCATCCCATCTCAATAGCCCCCAGAAGTCTTAACTCATTCCAGCCACAACTCAAAAGTCTAAAGTCTAAAGTCTCATACATATTAGATATGAGTGAAACTCAAGGTATGATTCATCTGGAAAAAAAAATTTCTCTCTAGCCATGAGCTTGAGAAAGCAAACCAATTATGTGCTCCTAACATGTAATATTAGAAGAAGCATAAGATAAACATTTCCATTCCAAATGAGAACAGGCAAGAAGAAAGCGATAACAGGTCCAACTGTGTCCAAAATGGATTAGGGCAAACATTAAATTTTAAGGCTTGAGAACAATCTTTAGTTACATGCCCCACCTTCTAGACACACTGGGATGGGAGCTGAATCCCCAAGGTTCCAAGGGACCCTACTCCCCTGGCTTTGCTGGGCCAGGGGTCAGGTGCCTGAAGCTCTTCCAGGATGCCATTGCATATTGATGGATCTACAGTTATGGCTCACGGTAGTGGTCCTGCCTCCATGGCTTTACTAGGCATTATCCCATGGGGACTTGGTGGTGACCCAGCTTCTACAGCGGATCCCTGCCTGGACCCCAAGGGTCCCCTTGGCCTCCTTTGAAGTTTAGGTGGAGGAAGCTTGCTCCCACAGCTCTTGTACTCAGCATACCTGCAGAGTTAGCACCATGTAGATGTCACCAATACTTACCACTTGTGCCCACAGGAAAGTGCCCATTAGACTTCACCTAGGTCCCTTTGAGCCTCAGGTGAAGTGACCGAGAATGCTACACTAGAATGTGGGGAGCAGAGTCTTGAGGTGGAACTGGGCAGCAAGCCTCCAGGACCCATGGGTGACTTGCAACCCACTGATAACCTGGACCTCTCCATTGAAACCCTTCTGACCTCAAGGCCTTAACACTCTGCGTCTTTGTTGGGCATGACAGCCTTGAACATCTCTGAAATGTTTTTGAGCCATTCTCTCATGGCCTTGATGAATAGCATTTGTCTTCTGCATGTTTATAAGAAGAGCTATCATGAAGCTAGTTTCTATTATTCCTAGGCAAGGGCAAAGATGCCAAAAATACCTACTCAAGAGAGCCTGCCAGGGGTTGTATTTTAAAACAATTCTTTTCAGGTGAATTGACAACAGGAATAAAATGGTATCAGCAAAGAGAATAGCTGTGAGTGGACAGCCACAACACCAGGGGTGTAAGGAAATTCATAAGGAGCCTGGCAGGTCCCAGACAAGGCAAGCTTCAGAGGCGCTGACAGCAATGATCCTAGCAGGAGAACAACCATGAGCTCACACATGCATCACATTTTTGAAAAACAGTCATTTAGTTGATGCCTATACCTTGGTTTGGGGGTTCTGGGTGCCTGCACTGGGCTCCAGTTTTAAGCTGGGCAAAGGGAATACAGGAAGCATTGAACTTGCCTCCTCTTTTCTAAATATTATGAAAATTTAAGTTAAAATTTAGATGTTTAATGTTCCCCCAAAATGTCTGATACAAGATCAACCTCCTTTCAAGATTGGATAAATCTGGAGAATTCTTGTTGACTTTATGTATGTTTTCTTTTGAAAATGTTTTTTTCATGTCCTTTGCCCACTTTTTAATGGGGTTGTTTGTTTTTAGCTTGTTAATTTGTTTAAGTTCTTTATAGATTCTGGCTATTAGACCTTTTTTGGATGCATAGTTTGAGAATATTTTCTCCCATTCTATAGGTTGTCTGTTAACTCTGTTGATAGTTTCTTTTGCTGGGCAGAAGCTCTTTAGTTTAATTAGATCCCATTTGTCAATTTTTGATGAAATAATCTCTACACCAAATCCCCATTACATGCAGTTTACTTATATAACAAACCTGAACATGTACCCCATGAATAAATATTTTTTTTTAATTGGAGGATTTTTTAAACAAATGATGTTGCTCAAAATTTGCATTGTTTCAGAGATTCCCTGGTTTTACATACATGTCACATTTGATTCATCATTCTTCTAATGTGGAATCTTTAGAGTGTTTTTGGGGTTTCTGTGACCATATATTGTAATTTTTGTTACATTTAATTACTTAGGTTAGATTTCTAGACATGTAATAAGTGGAATGTCTTAACTAATTTCTAACTGTGATTTGTTTTCCAGAAATATTATATTAATTAACATTTCTGTCAATCTATCAATGCCAATTTCAGCTATCATTGTGCATTATTATATTTAAGAAATTTATCAGTTTGAAAGGTATGAAAATATTTTCTTCCTTTCTTCCTTCTTCTTTTTCTCTCTATTTCTTCCTTCTATTTTTCTTTTTTTTATGATTAGTAAACTTGAGTGGATCATCACAACATTTTCAGACATTTATTTACACGATTCTGTGTATTTATTACTCATTGTTTCTGTGCTCTATATAGTTTGTATGCATTTATTTTAATTTTTATTGTTTTATTATTCATTTATGATTCCTCTATATCTAAGATGCATGAGTTTATGATGTATTTATTGCACTTACTTTTACAGTTCCTCTTGTCTTTTAACCCTTTTATGTATGATTTTTGAAAGTTTAAAATTTTCACAGAGTTAAAAATATAGATTTTCCATTTTAATGTTGGACACATTACATACCTATTGAGCAATGTAGTATCTTATTGTACCTAAAAAATTAAGATGAGACAAATATTTAATAAAAGATAAAATACCTACTTAGAAAAATGTAGGCAGCAGTGAGTCCACATAATAAATTAGGATTTTGATCTCTTTGTTCCAAATGAAGAAAGAATGCAAATTTAAAACAACTGAACAATTTTGAGTAACGGGATTATAAGGAATCAGAATGTACACTGGATATGAAGTAAAATAGTTAGACAGCCCCATCTTGTGACCCAAGCAAAGGGACCTCATCTTGAATTACGGCTTTAGAGATCCCAGCCTTGACCCATTTGCCAAGCAGCCATTCGCACTGAGGGGATATGCCTGCATGCAGCTTGCATCCTCTTCCAGAATATGATCTTGGACCTTGGAATTCCCCATCCAACGGGCCAGACCTTCTCCTTGGCCCTCCGTCTTCTTTTCCTGAGAGCCTCATTTGTGCACACCCTCAAGCAAAGAAATTATGAAAGAGGATGACGATGGAGGGTGTAGGCCTTTTAAAGGTTGTAGATAAAGTCTGGCTACGTGGATTTTATTATCTAAACTTATGGTCCAGACACCAGTCAAAGAACAAAAGGAATCAAGTGTAAGAAGCATGGAATGGGCAGATTGTGAACTGGTGCAAACCATTTTCTGGGTGGACTTGAACAAATTCAATTGTCACTCTTTTCTTGTTTGTAGTCTTCAGAATGTGCTGGGAATGTAACATTCTGAGATAGAGTGAAACTAGCCAGAAAAGCCTGGGCCTTGTTCCTGCCCAGCCTAGAAGAAGGTGTCCTACAATATTTTACTCAGTTATTCAAGTTTGCCCCTGGTATAAAAACCCACGACAGCCTGCTTTCTGGGGCCCCTCAGCTGCGGTGCAATTATGACACATGCAGACAAAACTATCTACCCTGCGTGGCTGTCCTGAACTTTGCAGATTAGCTTGTCATGAATTCTTGTTTTCTGTTGTCCCTTGCTCCCTATTTGTAAGTAACAAGTATGCTTCATGTAGCTTGTGTGACTCTTCTGTCTCGTAGGACTTGTGCAAGCAGTAGAAATTGCAGTCTAAGATGCAGTGGGCTGAAGTGGTAACCAGTGTACACTGAATTTGCTTCACAACTGGGAACCTTCCCTCATACTTTGTCAAGTCTTAAAAATAATAGCAGTGGCTTGCACCTAACTTCTAGATTTTCTATGCCTTTATCTGGAATCTGAATAGAAAAGTCTTACACCTCTGGATCACAGTATCTTCTCTTGAAAAACTGATGGGGTTTAATTTGTGCTAGTATTCTTTGCTTACTTCTGGTTTCTCCTAGTGAATTAAGGTTCTTAAAAGAGAAAATAAAAATGAACAAATATATATATAGTAATTGACTTTTTCACCTTAAAGGGATTTATATACTTTAATAATGTGTTGAGGAATTTTATACTAATTAATTTTCCCCTTTTGTGCAGAAAATTGATTTGTATAAACCCACTGAATGAAGCATTGTGTGTGTGTGCGTGTGTGTGTGTTTGTGTCAGCAAGGACAGCCGCTAAATTTCAACGTTTTGATTTTGTTATGTAGTCTCTGAATATGGCATTCCTTGCAGTGGAAAAATTGCCTCTGGTATATCTAGGTTTCTTGCATAATCCCATCTGTCCTTTCCAAAGAAAAACAGCATAAATCCACAGTCTATTGTCTGTTTTCTAGATTTATTTTTAATGCCCAAGATGGTTCCTATAATCTGCTTCTTCAATCTTGGTTCTTATTTGTCATTACTGTGGAGGATGAGTTTAATTTTCTCAACATAATTAGGTTAACATTGTAAAAGTTGCTATGTTTGTGTCAACAGAAACTGTTAACTAGAGGACATTTCTTCATACTTTTACACTAGTCCATTAGAAGCATTCCTGTAACAGAAAAAAGAGTAAGCTTCTCTGTGAGTTCAATGTTAATGAATTAACTATGTACATTAAATATGGTGTCTTAAAACAGAAACACACGTAAACCTAAGTTATGTATTAATAGGTTGATGAAAATGTGGCCAGAGGCTCACAGGAACATAACCCTGTATTTTCCCTGGGAGTGATGGTTCCATATTTGCTAATTCAGGGTTTATCTTTTCAAATAAAGTAGAATCTTCTACGTTTAGTAATAAAATATTATCAAATATGCACAGCTAAAACACCACATGTCCCAACTTCTATTGAAGTTGTATTCTAGGTTATATTATTCTTCTAGGTTATATTATATTCTTCTAGGTCATATTATATTCTTCTAGGTTATATTATATTCTTCTATATTCTATTCTATTCTATATTATATTCTTCTAGGTTATATTATATTCTTCTAGGTTATATTATTAAGTTTTAATCATATAATTTAAGTGAAACATTGTGTTACAATTCCAAGAAGCATTTCCTAAAATGAGGGGGCAGCCTTTCTTATAGTTCTTATGCATTGAGCCTAGAGTACATAGATAAAGTTAGAGGGCCAGCAGACCTGTTGTATGATGTGGTGACTTGCAATGCAAACAGTGAGCTGAGGATGGTAGAACAGTAGCTAGGACCCTAGGACCTAATGACACTCCCATAGTTCCTTTCATATCAGCCATGAAATGCTACTATTTCACACTTATATATACAGTAGGCATAATATATATATACACACACACATACATATATATATACACATGTATATATTTCAGAGATATAAGTTTCTATTTTATTTAATTCACTTTTAAAAATCAGCTTTTGTTTAATCATAACTGGTGATATGGCATAGGAATTAGTCTGTGGATAACAAAATATCATTGTCTCTACTTGATCTTATTTTCACACTACTGTTATTATACATCATTTTCAGCAAGACCCTAGCTCCAGTACTCTCATTATATCACTACTCAATATAACTCATACTGAAAGAGGAGGAAGAAACCTGTCAGGCAGGTAGTTAGGATAGGTCCTTGGTAAAACTCCTTCAAACCAAGAACAGCCTGATAATCAAACTTCAGGTCCCAGGTAAGAAAGACCCTGCATCCTTGAATGGAAACACTTACTCTATGAACCCAGATGAACAAATTCCACCCCTTTTTGGACACATTTCTTTCCCCTTGGCATGCCTTAGTCTCTTACTTTTCACTTATTGGTCTTTTACTTTTCACATATTTTACATATGCCTACCTTTCTATAATTGGCTGTGGGCTAAGTCTTCATTAACAGAGTAAATCATCACTTCAGCCCCTGATTGGTCCCAGCCAAGCCTTCACTTCTACCTTCAATTGGTCCCAGGCCAAGCCTTCACTTCTACTTCCAGTTGGTTCTTTACACTATTATACCTAAGTGGTGCCTTCTCCAAGATAGCCTACAGACTGGTCAGCCCATTCCTCCCCTTCCAGTCCATAAAAACCCCAGACTCAGCTTCATAGCTGGCAACCCTCTTTCAGGCCTTCTGTCCACTGTGGAGAGATTTTCTCTTTAGCTTATTAAGCCTTTGTTCCCACCTCACCCTTGTTGTCCACATTCCTTATTCTCAAATAACTCCAGGCAATACCTCAGAAAATGAGGCTGTTTCAATATTGTTCTATAATTTTTTTGAAATAAAGAATTATATGCATCTAGTATGTTTTCATATATTCAGCTTGTCTCTAAATGCCTGAATCAGTATATAATGCTGCTATTTTCAACTGTTTTATGTACTTTTATTGGTGGAAATACATCTTATGTTTTTTTGTACTCCATAATAATAGTAATACATGTGTAGGTGCTGAATAAATACCAGTTGTTATTTAAATTACTAGAGAAAAGTAGTAATTATACATGTTATTTAAATATTTAATTTATATCTAACCCTTTCAAATTGTCACCTAATGTGCCATATATATAATACTTGAATGTCTTTATCTGTTTTTATACAATGATTAACACAGTTGTAAAAACTAAAATTGTAACTGGTTAGGTTTTTCAATCGATAATACTTCAGTGAAATTAATATGCTGTTTATTTTAAATACATATTTTAAGTATTTGTGTATATTATTACTTTTTTGTTATTTGAAATATATATATTTAAAAATATTTGTGAGAATACCCTCCAAGTCTCGATTAATATTGGAATCTACAAACTGTATAACCTTTAACCACTCCTGCCAAAATCAACCAGGTATGATGTAAAATATTGTTCAGATCTATTAACTGACTGAAACAACAAACAGGTCAACCTGTTTTCTTCATCCTTTTTCCAACATTTTTACTTTCTTGTTGTGAGATCATGGCATTGTAATTCTTAACTTTGTATTCAAGTGGAAAATTTTTGCTAAAAAAAGTGCCACAACCTATGCATAAGCTTGATAGAAACATGATTTTGTAGAGTATTAAAGCATGAAAAGCATTTTTCATCAGTTTAGACTTTACTTCTCTCATCTGATTTCAATTCAGCACACATAGGTAGTAAAGTGGAAAAAATTAGTGAATCGAATAAACCTAATTCACAACTACTTTGTACATTTTTTTCGTCAGTAGAATCCAGTCCTTAACTGTATTTATCACATGACCTCAGCTATATAATTTTGTCTTTCATAGGCACTGTGTATCCTTAATCTAGAATTTCAACCAGAGAAATATAATAAAATATAATAAATAAAATATAATAAAATCATTTGTTCGTTGGCACTCTTGCTTAGGAGCCTGCTATTTCTTTATTTTGTCATCATTGTCTAGCAAATTGTTTTATTGGCTCCTCCAAAATTCTTGCCATAAGAAATAAACATTTGGTAAGTTTTATAATTATGTCAAGGATGGGAAATGTAAGTTTTCTTAGAAGGACAATTCTGGCCTGGACTAGCTAAAATATTACACAGAGACCCTTATATAATTCTTTCTCATCGGGAAATGGTAATACTATTCATAAGTGTTAGCAGCATTTTTTATGTTAATTAATTATTCATTTTTATTTCCTTCCAAAAGAAATAAGCATATGATATATAGCTATAACATATTTTGCTTAAATAAATGATTGTATAGCTTTAAAGAGTTTCTCTTTAATTTTACACAAGCTGAGATAAAAAAGTAGACATTTTCTAGAATCACTGAAACAATTATTTTCACAACATGATGTTAGTGAGGAACACAAAAGTGTTGACCATCAAAAAAAATTACATCCCAGTCCAAGATTCACATTGGTAATAAAGTGCTATTTCTTAATAAGCAGATATGTGTAAGGAGATCCCATACTCTTCCTAAATATTTTACTTGATATCTCACATTACAGAAATAGGGATTATGGGTATAGGAGAGAAAGAATAAAGGCATGGCCATGAGGTAGCACTACATATCTTCATTCTTTGAGAAGCTTGTGAATTTTTTTTAACGTTATAAAAATAAAATATTGAAAAAAATGATTGGTCATCCTGGCAGTTGTTTAAAATTGCTCTTCGTGGTTTGTTTTCCTTTAACCAGGTGATGACTGTTTCTCACACCAATTCAGGAATTGTGAGGCTGTGGATTAAAATGTATACACACACATACACCCCACCCCCCACTCCCCGGCATGTACAAATGTGTTGCTTGACTGACTTCTGAAGGTTGCAATTAGGGATTAAGTAAGAGCTCTATGTTCTGTTTGTTTTTTTGTTTGTGGAAGGAAACAGCAGACACTTTTTCTGGAAGGTGATCAATTAGAAATTACATAAATTTAGAAAAAGAGACTGTATCAGCCTAGAACAGCTTTGGACTCTCTCTGCCACCTGCAATAGTACCTGCTTCTTCGTTGCCCCACATTCCAGTCGGTGGGAGTGCCTCGTATCCTACCCATCTAATCATTTATCTGGATTAAACTCAGTTATGATTGTTGAAAGAATTTGTTCCTTTGTAGATTCGACTTTTTTTCTTGATTCCTTAGTTTTCCTCCACATTGGTTTATGTCTTTCCCACAGTGTTTATACATCTCCAATACTAAAGCCAATTATCAAGCGAACAAACTAATTTTCTCTTAGTTCTTCTTTCAATCTCCGTATTTTTCTGTATGCTAATATACATGCCCCTCAAACTCAATAAAACTATATTTATCAAAATTTTCAAAAAGCGGCCGGGCGTTGTGGCTCACGCCTGTAATCCCGGCACTTAGGGAGGTTGAGGCGGGTGGATCATGAGGTCAGGAGTTTCAGACCATTCTGGCCAAGGTGGTGAAACCCCGTCTCTACTAAAAATAAAGAAAATTAGCCAGGCATGGTGGCAGGTGCCTGTAATCCTAGCTACTCAGGAGGCTGAGGCAGGAGAATCGCTTGAACCCAGGAGATGGAGGTTGGAGTGAGCTGAGATCACGCCACTGCACTCCAGCCTGGGCAAGAGAGTGAGAACCTGCCTCAAAAAAAAAAATTTTTTTTTTTTCAAACAGCAACCTCCCTTTTTATGTTGTATATATGGATTAATGGTAAAATTATATATCCCATCCTCAAAGCCAGAATGGTAAAGGTTTTTCTAGTTAATGTTATGAATCCTCTTCCATAGTCAAGTTCCATGTTTTTTTTGTTTGTTTGTTTGTTCGTTTGCATATTTGCAACTAATCTAAAAAAAAAAAAAACCTGGTATGCTTTCTTGTTTTGACTACCACTAAAGCTTATTACCTCAAATTTACTCAATTTTCTAGATGAAATTTGAAAGTACAGATAAATATTGAAAAATTAACCTCTGAGAACAGAAGAGATAGTTGACATAGAGGAAAAGGTGATGATTTTAATTTAACAGACATTTCCAATGTGAGACTGAATGTTGGAAACATGTGGTCATATAACTTATTCCCTCCAAAACATCTTAGTATAGTAGCTCCATTTTTTAGAAAATTTTGCCGATGGAGATATAGTCATTTCTGCTATAATATAGTACATGCTTTCTTACAAATCGCTATGTAATTGTATTATGTAAATTCAAATAATAGAAGCCACAGGGCTTACAAAAAGTTGGAAGTAAGGGCACAACACTCCAAAGCTTTGTTAGGGACATATTTAAAAATAATAATGAAGACAGTAGCACAGGATTACATATGTCAAATGGTAAGAAAGGCATCAACACTACAAGAAATATGTCACATTATCTCAGAAAAGACCTGAAGTTTCCTTGTAGAAGCGGATATTGAAATGGTTGCAGCTTTTGATTTACTGTGAAATGGTGGGTGGAAGGTTATATGCAATTTGATGGAAAGTTATATGCCAAACATGGAAAATATGTTTCATAAGACAGGTGGTAAACTCAAGTACTTGGTAGTGTTTGAAGGGTGTTTTGCATATTTGTCCAGATTTGATTCATGAAATGTTGTGTGTTCACCTAGTGTTTTTGCAGACAAATTTGTTCATAAATAGTTAGAAAATTGAGAGCTGTTTTAGTGGGCAATGAGAATGAATCGAGACTGATCTCACTTTTAAGCATCTTGCCAGTTAAAAGAAATTAGGAAAAGTAGATAGACATGAGTAAAGCAAGAAATAGGAGCCTAAGAAGATATGACAGATTTTTTTTAATCCTTAGAAAGAAGGAAAATCAAATATAACAATGATGCCTTCTCTCATGCTGCATATGGATTATTTTATAGTTTGCATTTTAATAAGCTGTAATGGGAGCTGTGACCTCAGGAGAAACTAACATTATACTTAAGGCAAGAATTTGCAAACATTTAATTAAATATAAAAGCATCCAGGGCATAGCTTTTAGAAGGAAGGGAAGACTAGTTTATGGAAGCAGAAGAACAAAGCAGTCAAGAAGATGAGAATATGGGAGAGGAAAAGTAAATACATGTAACATTTCTTAAGTTAATAAGCTGGTTTAACAGAAATATATATATTAGATTGCAGAGCAGTCTCAAATTATATATAATAGATTGCATGGCAGAGCAATCTATTAATAGGGATTCTGATGGAATTAATTCTAGATAGCTCTTGCTCTAATGGAGGCAGTGGTGGCCACCTGTGATCTATGGTAATCTGCTTTTAAGATAATATTTGTGCATCTGGGTTGGTTATTTTTTAAATTAGTTCTTCACTGTTTTAGAATTTATGAGTACAGTATACGGGTGTGTTTTTATGTGAGTGCTTATTTATGGAGCCATGAATTAGTACGCTTCTGAGAAACCATCGTATTCCATTAACCACATTACCTAAATATAATCACCATTTAATTAATGGGAAATTAAGAACTCATGTCAGACCCTTGAAAATTAAGAACTCACCTTCCATGAGTGAGAAGTAAGACAGTGTTTGAGTATTCTCCACATTCCTTCTGGTATCTTTACAAAGTGATGTATGTATCCACTATTTGATGGAGTCCAAATATTGGTGTCCTGTAGTAGCAATTTCCTGACTTTCTGTTTATCAATTAATGTATCCGTTTGTAACTCCTGAACCTAGTGGATCATATTAATTACTTTTGTAATCCTAAGACTAAAGTGCTAACAGCTACTATATATAGATGCTTAGAAAATATATACGGAATTAACAAACCTAGGAATATGATACTGGAGTCTATCAATGGTATATCTTGGCCATATAGCAGATAACATTTCTAGGGGCATGATGTTGAAAAGTATGATTTGCCAATTTTGTCCAAGATCTGAAAGTAAAGGTCTACCTGGCATACCAGGAAATACCAGAAAACAATCTGAGGAGAATCTGCCACATGACGGCTACCGTACCTGGAAGTACGTTTCAGTTAGGAACTCCTTAAGCATGGACAAATGTGGCACCAACATAATAAAGGATAAGAACTTAAAAAATTAGGAGATACCTGCAAGTCACTATAATGAGAGCTATATATAGCTTACTATATATCATGTTACTAATCAGAGTAGTTACAGCTACGTTCAAAAAACAAATACTGGAAGATGAGGTCACTAGCCATCTCTCTCATTCCAGAGCTGGATAGAAAATAAAAAGAATGGAATTCAAATTCAGAACACTTTTAAGAAACTGAGACAAGAACTTATGGCCCTATCCTTTGGCATTTATGACTAAAAACACACAAAATGCTCCTTCAGGGAAGAGATTTTCCCTCAACTCTCCAAATACTTCAGTTAGGCCAGTACACCCTAGAGAATAAGCTGAGAAATGCTTAACAAGATCTTGACTCACATACTGTGTTATATAAAGGCTACCATAAATGCCGTGTTTTGACATGTTTAAAAACTTGAGTGTTTCCTTACTATTACTATAATGGTTAGGGAGCCAAAGTCTATTTTGAAAAAGATTTTTTACGATGAAAGCTTTTGTAAATCTTGAAAGATAATTTTATAAGTAACATCAGCAACACTAAAGGCTTTTTGATTTCTTAAAATATGTAATTCCTTTCGTTTCACATAAAGGAGCTAAAACTGATTGACAAGTGCTTTTGTTTTGCTTGCTTGTTTGCTTTGAGGAGACCAAATCAATGGACTGTGACTTAGTCAAGATTTTTGGTGGCCTAATGAGGCATGTCTTTTTATTTCTTTTTTCTCATAAATGCAAAATTAGTTCCCAGCTGCTTATCTTTAAAAGCTTAAGTTAAATTTATCTGGAGGAGCACCCTTGTGCAGTAATGGTTACATAAAATGCTCATCTTCCTATTGTTGAACCTTAAAATAATTTAATAATAAGTCTATGGCAAGTGTGCCGGGTTTGTGTGTTTTGTGTGGATGGGTGATGGTGGTGATGAGGGAGGAGGTTGCTAAGTGAAGCCTCCCCCTGACTAAGCAGGAGCCAGAAACCTTCTGTGAGAGAATGGATGAACACCACTGCTCACTAAAAATCAAATTTAGGGAAACTGGCTAAGATGGAATTGAGTGATACTGACAAAGTTCCTGCAGGAATAAAAAGTCTTTGAAATAAAATTACCTTTAAAGAAGAAATAAATGGATAAGTGACATGCCCTGATCACTGAGTAGATAAGGTATAATATATTTTCCAAGTTTGTGAGGTAGTGACCCTAACTGGTGTCAAAAACCAAAATTGCAACAAATTGTGTTTAAAGATCTAATTGGCTTTTATTAGTGATTCATGATTCGGGCATCATCCCATCTATGAAATAGAAAGGAGTTTCATTGAGCTGAGCTGACTTTGTAGGCAGAAAAGTGCTGAAGAAAACAGAAATAAGTAACGAAAAGTGAATTGGCCATTTTAAAGTTATTTTCCTATAGAGTTAAGGCAGGCGGAACTTCTTTCTCATGCTGGCTCAAGTTAACTGGGCCCCTTTAGATCAGTTGCTATGAATCTCCTGTTTTTTGGAAAACTGGTCTGTTTCAAAGCTCAGTTTGATTACGTGGCACCTAGCACAAATGACTTTCTTCTGGTTTAGTTTCATCTGTTAGGGCCTAGTTCACAAAAATGGCCTCCCATAAATTTTATTTAAAACTGGTTAATTACCCTAACCAGTTCACCTGGTAACATATTTGTAACATGAGAAAGAAGATTTGAGTAAACCAAAAAATTATAAACTTAGAAACTCTCACCGGTTTAGCACGGGGCTTTCCCTTACTACATCCTTGGGGAGTGGAATGGCTCTTCCTTAAAGGATCACTAGAATTGTAGCAGTACTGGCTCTCATGAAGGTTAAGGCAACATTGAGGTGGGACTTTCTATTCACTACAGCTGCCAAGGTTTTGGTGTTTTCTGAGATTCATGAATATGTGGTTTACTGTCTGTCATTAATTTTGCAAAGTTCTTGGCCATTATTACTTCAAATATGTTTTCTCCATCCTCTCTTCTTCTGATATTTAAATTATGCATACACTTACATCTTTTGATATTGTCTTAGAGTTTTTGAATGGTCCTTTTTTTATCTTTTATTATCATCACATTTCAGTTTGTAAAGTTTCTAATGACCTATACTCAAGCTCACTAATTTTTTCCTTGGTTTGTTAGGTCTATTGATGAAACAGTTGAAGGAATTTTGGACTTGCAGTGTATTTTTTAAACTTCTAGCATTTCCTGTTTATCCTTTGTTAATCTTTTCAGGTATCTGCTTCAATTAATAATCTTTTCTTATCAGTGGTCCAACTTTTCATGTTCACCCTTAACATCAATCATAGTGATTTTAAATTCTCTGTCTGATAACTCTAACTTCTGTACCATATTCGAGTCTGATTCTGGTGCTTCCTTTGTATCTTCATACCATGATTTTTCTTGCATTCTGATAAGCCTTGTTGTGTCTGGAATTGGTTCCTTCCGGTGGGTTCTTGGTCTCGCTGACTTCAAGAATGAAGCTGTGGACCCTCGCGGTGAGTGTTACAGTTCTTAAAGATGGTGTGTCTGGGGTTTGTTCCATCAGATGTTCAGATGTGTCCGGAGTTTCTTCCTTCCAGTGGGTTCATGGTCTTGCTGACTTCAAGAGTGAAGCTGCAGACCTTCGCGCTGAGTGTTACAGCTCTTAAAGGTAGTGTGCACCCAAAGAGTGAGCAGTAGCAAGATTTATTGCGAAGAGCGAAAGAACAAAGCTTCCACAGTGTGGAACGGGACCCAAGCGGGTTGACTCTGCTGACTGGGGTGGCCAGCTTTTATTCCCTTATTTGGCCCCCATCCACATCCTGCTGATTGGTCCATTTTACAGAGTGCTGATTGTTCCGTTTTTACAGAGTGCTAATTGGTGCGTTTAAAAACCTTTAGCTAGACACAGAGCGCAGATTGGTGCATTTTTACAGAGTACTGATTGGTGCCTTTACAAACCTTTAGCTAGACACAGAGTGCTGACTGGTGTATTTACAATCCTTTAGCTAGACAGAAAAGTTCTGCAAGTCCCTACCTACCCAGAAGTCCAGTCAGCTTCACCTCTCATTGTAATCCACACTCAGGCTCCAGAAAATCATCAACATTTCTATTTAAATACTTCTCCCAGTTCATGCCCCCAGTGGTTTTTCCTGCAGGTAGGCAGTGCTTGGTTGCCTGTCTCTCCAGATTGCAGAGTAGTGGTTTATGCTACAACTGAAGGCCACTGATGAATGAAAGAAAAGTTGTTGGTTTTTAGCTTGCCTACTTTATTTTTTTTGTCTTAAGGATGAGAGTAAGAACCTCCAAGCTCCCTATATGACAGAGTGAAATTGAAAATAGCTCTTGTGATTTATCTGTTAACTACTATGGCTGCTATATTGGCTAAGAGTCTGTAATGGCAGTTGTGGTAATCTGAAGCCCAAAGGGTCAAGTGTCTAAGTTTTTCTAAATACAGTGATACAGAAACCTTACTAGCAAGATACTAGTAAGTGCATGAAAACTCATAAATATGTAAGGGATAGATTGGACTTCCTAGAACTATCAGTGTTTATTTTTTCCCCTCACTGTTTGAAATTCATTAGTGATAGAATTGGTGTATATTTCATTTGTCCTCAAAAGTATAAATCACGAGTCATGTGATTTAAAAATTTTTTTTTTTTTTGATTTCTAAAGAGCATATCTAACTAGTCAGTACAAGTAGTTAGGGCCTATAAATGTTTAAAGAAGTATGAAGGAAAATTATTTTATAAATATAAAATGAAAGATTTGTTAGCATTTTACTCTAAGAGAGAAGCATAGCACTAATTGAAAATAGGGCCAAGGTCACAATATTCTTTGACTTCTCTATGTAGCCTAGCATGGAATCTTACATAGAAGCTACCGAGATAACCCAGATAATGCTCCAGTAGCAAATAATCTCCAAATCTCAGTGGCTGGAACAAGAAAGATTTTTTTTGGTGCTACATTTTTATTCACAATTTTGGCACTCTATTTGCTTCTTGCCAGCTGCTTTCAGGAACGCAGGCAGCCAGAGAGCCACAATTTGGGATCTATCAGTCTTCATGTTAGAAGAAATGAAAAGTGATTAACACAATGTTGAATATTAAAATTTCTTCCCAGAAGTGATACACTTTATGTCTGCTCACATTTCATTATCCTGAAGGAGAAAAACTTTAAAGACTATCTCATATCCTATAACGCATATATAATATATTCATATGGAAATACATAAGCAGAAAAGAGTTTCAGTAGAATATCTGACTAAAAAATGTTTATTCAAATTTTTTTATCCTATGTGATATGTATATAGACCAGAAAACTTGGCAAGTTTATTTCCAGAAATGTCTGAATATCTATGTGACAAATGAAGCAAAGTAAGAAACTAACATGTCTGTTCACCTCCAGCATCTCTTCCCACCAACTGTGATAGGTAATTCATCACAGTATGACCTTCCATCACTGTTACTACTGTGACACAAGACTTATCATTAGTTTATAGCTTTTAAGTAACTTTCCAAAATTTACATAGCATTTAAGAAAAGGAGACACAATGAGAATCCAGAATCCTCTTTTTCAAATACCACATGCTTTCGTTTATAAGTGGGAGTTAAACAACAAGAACACCCGGACACAAGAGGGGAACATTTTTTTTTATTTGCTTTTATTTATTTTTTATTTGTTTGTTTATTTATTTTTTTTAGCACCTACCAATGGTGCTAAAATATGATGGGATATATATTCCTAAAGCAATTAAGTATTATTTAGATTTTTTAATCTTCTTTTTTGTCATTCAGTCGGGAATACAGGAAGACCTGGTATATAATAAATATGCTTTCTTTTTCAAAACAAGGGTGGTATTACAGAATATTGAAGATTATCCAATTATATTTCCAAGTTTATGAGATTAGAGAAAATCCTGAAAAGATTTAAGATGTAATTTTTCATACCAAATCCACTACAAGTTAGCTTCAAGTACATGTAGAAAAAAACTGCTTTAGGAAAGAGTCAGGGAAGAATTCTCTAAAGTATTATCTTCCCTATTTTCAAAATAGTTTGACTAATATTTTCAGTACATAAATTATATGTGTATGCATATATATGTGTATGTATAATACAGAGAGTTATTAAAGTTATTGAAATTAAAACCTGTCATTCACTAAAGTTCAACTGTTTTTATAAATTTAATGAATTTGTAGGCTGTTAACAGAGTAAATTTTATTATATACATTGATGCACTATGTTTTAACATTGCAAATCATAGACAAATTGTCTTCAAATAAGTGATTTTTGAAACAAGGAATACTTTCTTCATTATATTACCAAAGGAAGGTTATCCAACTTTTTTTTAACTTTTATTTTAGGTTCAGAGGTACATGTGCAGGTTTGTTATATAGGTCAACTGCATGTCATGGAGTTTGGTGTGCAGGTTATTTTGTAACCTAGGTAATACGCATGGTACCCAAAGGGTGGTTTTTTGATCCTCACCCTCTTCCCACCCTCTACCATCAAGTAGGCCCCGGTGTCCGCAATCCCATTACTGGTATATAAATCATTCTACCATAAAGACACGTTCATGCAAATGTTCATTGTAGCACTATTCACAATAGCAAAGACATAGAATCAACCTAAATGTACATCAGTGGTAGACTGGATATAGAAAATGTGGTACAGATATACCATGAAATATGCAGCCATAAAGAGAATGAGATCATGTCCTTTGCAGCAACATGGATAGAGCTGGAGGCCATTAACCTAAGCAAACTAACCCAGGAACAGCCAACCAAATACCACATGCTTTCGCTTATAAGTGGGAGTTAAACAAGAACACCCGGACAGAAGAGGGGAATTTTTTTTTTTATTTGATGATGTAAACTAGAAGCACACTCAGTTCTAGATAACTGAATTATTTACACAAACTGATTTAATGAAAACGTAGTTATTCTGCCCAATTTTAGTGGTTGTTCTTTATTCCCAACAGCTCAAGGCCCCTATTCAAAATTTATGCCAAAAAGACTTTGAATGAACCTTAATGTGAGCAAATGTTAAATAAAAAGTCAGCAAAAATTAAAGAAATGCACACATTGAAATATCTGAAATTTGGGAGCAGGATACTCACAGATCTAGATAACACACAAATGTATATTTGGAGAAGTTGATGACTTGTCAACTTGTCACATTTAATTGAGAATTTAAATTGAGAATATGCTAAATAAATTAATAAAAATAAAAATGCAATATCTCTTTCAAAATATTGCATTTAATTTGGAAATACTATTGAAATAGATATGAGAATGCAATTGATCTTACAAGGATAATCACATAAACACATCAATCTGACCTAAACTTTCTGCATTTAATTAAATGATAGGAGCAACAGAATCTATATATTATAGGAGTACAAAATATGATAGGATAAACCACAATAGTGACCATCATTTAGAAAGAAAACATGACATCTACAGAATGAGCACACTTAAAAGCTTGAAAAAAGTGATAACAATTTCTAGAAAATTTTGAAATTATGTGACATTCATTATTTTGAAATGTTTAGTTCCAGATAATTGAGGCGTAAGTGTATTGAGATAATTGTAGATTCACGCAGTTGTAAGAAATAAATACCAAAAGACATCTTTTACCCTTTACCTAGTTTTCCCTAATAGTAACATCTTGCAAAATTTTCATGCCATATCAGAGTCAGGGTATTGATCCTAATGCAATCAAGATACAGAACAATTCCATTAAAATCACTCTTCCTTCCCATTCCTCATTAATCTGTCACCCCCTAATCAGTTCTTATATGATTTTGTCATTTCAAGAAGGTTATACATATATATGGAATTACATATTATATAACCTTTTGGGATTGGTTTTTCTACCTAGTATAGTTCTCTGGAGATCAAAGCCAAGTTTTCTGTATCAACAGTTGGCTCATTTTTATTGGTGAATAATATTCCATGGCATAGATGAACCATAGTTTGTTAAGCCATTTATCAAATAAAGGACATCTGGGTGGTTTCCAGTTTTTGACTATTATGAATAAAGATGCATGTGCGTGCAAGTGACCATTTCTGTACAGGTTTTTGTGGGAACACAGGTTTTATTTGTCATGGATTAATATCCTTGAGTGTAATTACTGGGTCATATGACAATTGCATATTAAGTTTCATAAAATACTGCCAAGATGTTTTCTCTTAGAGATTTGTTTTAGGATTTTCTGTGTACAATTAAGATATTTGCCAAGAGAGAGATTGACTTTTCAGTTAAAATCAATATGGTTTATATTTTGCTCTTGTCTTGTTACACTGCCCAACATTTCCAGTACAATGGTGTATGAGAAACTAGTGAGAAAGGTCATATTTGTCTTGTCCCTTATATTGATCCATGAAAAAAAAAATGATGCTTCATAGCTTTTTTGTAAATACCCATTAAAAATTAAGAATTTTTTGTTTCTCTCACCTCCCCCCATTTTCCAGTATTTTGAGATTTTAAAAATAAGATGGTCACTGTATTTCTCAAATGATTTCTCTGCATCTATTATTATTATTTTTTGAGATGGAGTCTTGCTCTATCGCCCAGGCTGGAGTACAGTGGCACAATCTCTGCTGCAGCTTCTGCCTCCAGTGTTCAGGCAATTCTCCCTCCTCAGCCTCCCAAGTAGCTGGGATTACAGGTATGTGCCACCATCCTCGGATAATTTTTATACTTTTAGTAGAGATGGGATTTCACCAAGTTAGCCAGTCTGGTCTCAAATTCCTGACCTCATGTGATCCACCCACCTCAACCTTCCAAAGTGCTGGGATTACAGGCATGTGCCACCGCGCCCGGCCTCTCTCTGCACCTATTTTAAGAATCAAATTATTTTACACTTAATCTGTTGATGTGATTAATTACATTAATTATCATACATAAACCAATCATGCATGCCTGGATAATGCTAACTTGATAATGGAATATTATTTTTTAAATATTGTTGGATTACATTTGCTAATATCATTTTATAGATTTCTGTCTACATGAGAGATAATGTTCTGTAGTTTTTTCTTGTGTGTGTGTGTGTGTGTGTGTGTGTGTGTGTCTGTGTTTCCTGTGGCAGGCTCATAATTTGGGTAGGGGAGTTGTTCAATTCTCCTTGTCTAGCCTTCGTCTTAGGCAGCACTTGCATCCCCAAACTTCTGTGTGGAACTTTCTCAGCTGTTTGGAGCCTCCTTGTAGGGAAGTCACTGTTTTCCTCCTACTCAACTCAGTGCAAAGCCTATGGCTAGGCATTTCCTGCCTCTCCCCCACCAAGGCAGAGGTGTTCTGCCTTAAGTCAGTGCAGAATCCTTGATGTGAACAGGTTTCCTGTCCCTCCTTCAGCAGCTTGTACCTTGTATCAGAGCAGTGCTTGATATTATATCCCTGTGGCAGTCAGCCATGACCATGAACTTATTCTACAGTGGACAGAGAGTTTTCTCTAGGTTCAGCTCCTCTGCCCTGGGAATCCCTGCATGCCTGCATTATGGAGGGGTTTTCCTCTCAGGCTTCTTCCCCTACCACAAAACTTCCTTGTGAATGCTTGTCAGAGGACTATGATAATGAGTTGTGTAATACTTCCAGACTTCCCTTGTTTTAGAGGCTTCCTGGGATTCTAAACATGATGCTAGCCTACATCTTTAAGAATTGGTTAACATTTCCACTGTTTTTTAACCTGCTTTTACTGTGAACATCTCTTCCTCCTGCAGAACTGCCTTAAGTAAGACAGTTCATTTGTCCTGTCTCTCCACCCTATTTCATAGACTCATTACTCTCACTCTTTGAAGAATATCATTTCACTAGAGGGCCTTGCAATCTCAGTCATCTGGTAGACTTTTAAAAAAATGCCTAGACAACCGAGCTTATTTTTGTTAGAGAGGATGTAATGTTCCCTTGTTGCTTTTGTAACAGTGAAAAAGGAGGCTTAGCATGACTAACTCCATTTTGCTCCTAACGGTCCCTGTCCATGGTGATATCTTTTAGGTTAATTGCTTTTGCTTATCTCTGCAGGTACGCCAGGCTAACAATGGGAGGAAGTTAGTTTATAATTTAACTTTAAAGCAAGAATCATAATAGTCACTTCCCAAAACTAATCCCAGAGGAAATAACAGAGGTATACACACAAGTGGCAATGTTGTGGTAAGGATTTGCAGAGGCGTTGTGACCTGACCAAGGACAGAGAGGTTTCACAGCCTCCTCAGACCCTCACTGGCACCCAGATGACTGTGGTCATTAATCACTCTTTGGTCTCAATCCCTTTCTCTTCCCCCTACCCTGAACATAAAAAAGAGCTTGAAATTTGTACTGACTAAAGATGGTTCTTTAGGACATTAGTCTGCCATCTTTTCGGTTTGCTGGCTTTCAGAAATAAAGTCATTTTCTTTGCTCCAAATCATTCTCTCTTGACTTATTGGCTGTCGTGCGGTGAGCAGACTGAATTGGGACTTGGTTACACTTCCTACATGCTAATAGGAAGTGGAAGGCCAAGTATGCATGCTATGATTTTTATTACGAGTATTTTCAGACACAACGAACAGCATTTCCATAGGAAAGAATATGATTAACCATTTATGTGGGATAGTAAAACATACTCTTGTTTAAAAATTATATATATAGATAGATATTCATTTTTGTATTTTCAGCTTACTGAACAAGCTGGGACTTTCCATGGTCACTAATTGTCAAGTAACAGCTTCAGTGTAAATTCTACAATATTATACTAAATGCAGTAGAGAATAGGCTTCATTGAGGAAGACATAAGAACAGGTTTAGTAGAATTCACTGGCCCTTCATCCTGTCATTGTCCCCGGAGATAATCGTGTGACTAAGACATTCCACTGGCTAGGCCATATGTGCTCACATTTCTGTTGAGCTATTGTTCCCTCCAATTGTCCTTATTTTATTAAAAAATGATGGGAAAGCAGCAATTTAGTGAAAGAATACCAATGCAGTTTAGTTCCAAGCAAATCTAGGTTTGCTATCTTGTAGGAATTCACTAACCACAAATTCCTATTAATTAGCTTTGAAAACATTTCCTCTCCTAATACTACCTATTCTCCCTCTGAACAATAATAGGCAGTCAATAATAAGCCTTCTGTCTTATATAAAGTTAACTACTAACGAGCACATGCATATGTAATTGTAAGTGTAGCCTGTAAACAAATGTTACTTAAAATATAGCAAAAACACACACTCACAAGCACACATACCTGAAAGGCAAATAGGTCAGAAACTCATTTAGGATATTACAAAAACATGAAAGCTTTGGTAACAACCTTAAATAAGATAATTACCTACACCACATAGCTGTAAACGAGATCTTCATGTAAAGAAACTCTGAATTGTATCAAGATAACCCTAGTGGTTCTTTAGCTGCTTAAATGAACTGTTTGGGCAAATTTCTTGCTTTTTATTCTATACCCCTGCTTTATTTCTCCATTACCATGATTTTATAGTGAACATGCCTGCTTGTAAAGTAATTTTAGCAAATGTTTAAAAGTATCTTCCGGGCTGAGTGTATTAAGTTTTATATAAGCTGTGTTTTCAATTTTCTGCTTTATTGCAACTATGTTCATGGACCCTATAGGGCTTATGTAAGCTGCGGGCTACTGCCATCGTCTTTAGAATATCTAGCCAACTGCTTTTATGTCTTTAAGATACTCTAACAGCTAAAATAACATTGGCAATAAGCACATCAGGAAATAAAGATACATTTCAGGAATGGACTTCCCTAAAATTCTGCCAATCTGATGGTTGAATAGGCCCATAAGAGCTTTTGTAGCTTTTGCAGATAATCAAGAATGGAATTTCTTTTCAGATTTTTATTCTCAGAAGGAGGTTATTTTCAGTTAGGAAAGAGAATATGCTCTGATAAGACCATGTGTGTGATGGTTTCAGTGTATCAGTCTTTATGGACGTATTTGGACTTTTTAAATTCATTCTGGAAATAGTGGGAAATGCCTGGTTAATTTGAACCGCTTCTAATTTGGCTGACAGTTTGGATTGATTCCTGCTAGAATTCACATAAAGTCAAAGTAATATGCATATTTTCCATATATTTCCTTCCTTTACCCCCAAACTTTCAAAATCAATAGTATAGGTGCAATTATCAAAATTGTAAGCAATAAAAATACTCTGATTTATAAAAAATGTTTGGAATCTTAAAAGGGTGAACACAATGGAATTATGGAAATATCCTAGGTACCTAATTAAAATTTAAAAGACTGAGTAGGACATTGTAACTTTTTATTATTTTTAATCCTCTACATTTTATGTGCATTTATTTTGCATTTCATGTGTATTTCTGTATATTTAACTCTATAATTGGAATAGAATTACATAGTAAGAACTATATAGTAGGAACTTTCATTACTTACCATTTAGATTTTATCTAGAGCAACCAAAAGTTGGAAGAGCATTTTTATATATGAGAGATCTCCAGATACAGACAACAACTTACTCTAATGTTATTGGCCCTGAGTAGCAAAAACAATGAAATGAACAAATAATTAGCCTGAGAAAAGAAAAGTTCATAAATAACTGGGTATTATGTTGCTCATAATTATGTAGCCATCTGTAATTAAAAATGTATTTTTGAATATTTATAAATCTTAATGTGTAATATTCTAGGTTTAAAATCCTGCTACACTGTAAATATTATTTCTATAATTTGGGGGACCGGGAATGAGCACACATATATTACATAAAATTAATGATATAAGAAAATATAAATTTTTATGCATGGTTAATAAATTAATATTTCTAACATAAATGTTATATACACGGAATACAGTTCTTATTGAAGAATTTCAATATAATTGTTTAATGGTAAAAACTATATGTTGACTAGGCCAAAATACTTATATTAAAATTATTTTCTCATGAATTAAGATAAAGTTAAAAACAACAAAAATGCAAAATATTTTCTAAATGATGTATTTGTATTTAGATCTGTATGCCATGATTTCTCATAATATTTATGGAGGACACAAAATATAAGAGGTCATTAACTCTCAAATCAGATGCTAAAAAATAAATTTTATAACTTTCCAACCAGATGCACTGAAATATAGCATGGAAGATAATTTAAGGAAAGAAAATGATGAAACAAACACAAAAAGAGAGAGAACATTTAGTTTTTGACTTGGTCTTGTTAAGAGAAGAAGGTGTAAATATGGGAACATGGCACAATTTTCCTAACACTTTGATAAATATTACTGCATATTCAAGACAGAATTGCTTCAAATTCAATTCAAATTTTCTCTGGCTATCAGTTTTCTTCAGCCTTAGAAGTGAATAAAGAGAAAGTCAACTTACGACCTTAACCTGTGTGGTTAGTTCTTTAAAGAAATAGATATTGAATAGCTAGTATTTGCCACTCATTGTATTAGCCATTGGAAATACAGCTATGATTACTTAAAGCCTAGGACTTCAACACATTCAAAGTCTAGAACAGAGAATAATAATAATGACAATAACAACACTACAAGGTAACATTTTTGAATGCTAGGGAATATACATGCACATTACATAAATTATATCAGTTATCTATATAATAATCCTCCTGTGCAAAGATGCCATCAGTGTATCTGTTTTACAGGTGAGAACTCATTGTTGAAAGCTAGTAATCTATAGAGCTGAAATGGGTAACTAGGGGCCTTCTTCTCTTAAATTTGTCTCCCTAGAGAATCAGAATAATACACAGAATACCCTAGTTTTCTGAGCTATAATATTTATGTATATTTTACCTGGAAATCTCTTTATGAAATCTCAAAGACCATTCAGTTTCCCCATTTGAAAATGTAAAGTCAGCTTATCTAAATCTCAAGATTTCTTTTTAATCACTGCAATTAAAATAAGGGAGAGTGAACACCACATAAAAACTGGAAACCTTGGCGTAGAAAAAAGACTGAAATTCACCATGTGCAAAGAAAAGTTGAAGACGTGCAAAAAAGTAGGAGAGACACACAAAAGATGAAGGTTTATGGAGAACTTAGTTTAAATTAAGGGAACTAGTAGAGTGACAACAATCTTCTTGAGTGACATTGTCCCGCAGCTTGAACCGGGTATGGGTGGTCTGATTTCACCATGGCCAATATTTTGTTAGAGCATGGTTTTCACCTTCATAATAATCAAAGTATTTATAAGGCTGGGGGTATTGGAAACATCTATGCAGCTTCATACCAATAAGACTACTGGTCTTGTTAGATATGGGAAGCCTCCAGAGACCAGAAGCAAGCTTCATCTAAAAAAAAAAAAAAAGTAATTATGCTGCCTTGAACCTACTGAGCCAGCTGCCAAACTCATTTACAGACAGAGAAAATGACCCTCCAGGAATGCATATTTGTCTATCTTCAGCCCCATGAGCTGCCTGTAATTTCTCAAGCCAGACAGTCTGTTGAAGTGCAGAGATATACAGAAAGATTAGCTCTACTCTTTTAATCTCTTTGGTATTTATCCTCAATATCATTTGTTGTCATGATAATTCATCCAGTTGCTCAAACAAACGTCTAAATCATGCCAATTTTTTTTCATATTCCCCTTACAGAGCTGGTCAGATACTTTCTAAATGCATCAAAGTCTATGATCCTCTGTTACAATTATTTTCGCTTTAGTTCGTATAAATTTACTCCTATATTTGCAATAATACCCTAAATGATCTCCCCCTGCCCTATCTTACTTTTTGCTTACAAATATTTTAAACCAGCACTGCTGTTATAGTTCTAAGATAAAAACATAAGCACTTGATTTGCTTAACTAAATATTGTCATCCCACCACCCATAATGAAAAGGTTTAAATAAAGCCTTGCAAACATTCTGAGGTGAACATATTCTGGCATGATGTGCCTTAATGGGAATAAACAGATAAGGAAAGTAGTTAAGGGGACTGTCAGGGAGGTAATGGGGGCCAGCCCCTTGGTATGGTACGGCCTTGAGATTTACTATGGGTGTTTGAAGCAGAAAAGTGGAATAACAAAATTTGTTTCACAGAGATCATTCTGGCTGCTCTTTTTGCAAATAGAAAATAGTGGACCTGGTGTACAAGTAGAAAAAAAATGAAGAGGCGATTGCAGATAAGGGATCCAGATAAGGGAAGATGGTAGATTGGCCAAAATGATAATACTGGAGCTTAGGAAAGAGATGATTCTCTTCTGATTCTAAATGAATATTAAAAAAATTAAAAGCACAATTTACATCTTTCTTAAGGTCATGAAAAATGTGGAATCCCATATGTCTGTGGTATACATGAATAACAGAATTGAGCAGACTATTTGTCATTATCAATACTGGTGAGAATGGAGCTATGTGGTCAAGTTTGCATTATTAATTTAATGTCTAGAGAATCATTACATAAATAATACATCATCTAAAATTTCTATAGACAATTTTAATTCCCCTTGGTTCTCTTTCTCAGGAACAATGAGTGCATTGATTAACACAGGAATGAAAGAGGAATTGATATCACTCCCAGAATTTCTTATGTAATAAGTTTTAATTCAGATATTGTGGAATAGGTCAGAATACACCATTTGTAATGCCACTTTTCCACTTTAGTAGGATGTATATGGGTGTGTGCCTATGTGTGTAAAAATGCAAAATCAGTCCTACCATGGATTTATGATGTTTTGAATAAAAGAGTCCTCACAAACATCAATGTTTTGAATTGTTCCTTTGCTTGGCACACTTCAGACTTTTTACTCAAGAGTAAAGAAACAGTGAAGTTTCTATTTCACAGTGGGTAAAAGATATGGATTTCCTTTCTAAATAAAGAGTGATAATTATGAAAGGAAGGATTAGAAGAAAGACTAGCAGCATGCATTGAGGCAGGTGCATTCTTAGGCATAATGATCCAGAAAAAAATAAAAATGAAACTTAAGGTTCTGGAGTATGCTTTTTTCCACTAATATTCTAAATGCCCACCTAATTCATGAAATTTTTTAGGGACAAAAAGGAATACATGTATCTCTGGGTGCTGCTGGTCTGGAAAGTCTGAAGATCACCTTTTTGCTCAGCAACAAATGCTCTTTCACGGAGGGAACAGAGAGAAGTGTATTTAAAAATTCAACAAGTGAATTGTCAAGAGATTACAGTTTAATCACCTGGAAGAAAACCTAGATGCATTTCTGGATAGGCAGATAGAGAAGTGGAAAATATATCTTCAGCTCTTCTATCATATACTATAAACTATCAATTTCAGGAACCAGTATCTAGGGAAAGCAAAATCAAACCTTGAAAAAAGCATCACATTATTGAAAAATATTTCTACAATTCAACTTAGGAAAACTTTGGTCATTTCCTGAACCAGTGCAGTTATTACAGAGACACAGACTTAGAAAAAAATATGTACTTATAGGTATAAATAATGAAACATTATTTTAGGAAAAACTAGCTTTTCACTGAAATAGAGTTACCTTTCTATTGACCCTAGCTTGGAAAAAATATGCAACTCACTATAATAAAATAAGTGTTAGTTTATTTGTATTGATATGTATTTCTTTATGGACTTTCACTTGAAAGCTGTTCAACAGTCTGTGTACAGAAATCAAATGCACCATTAATACTCTCTATAATGTATTTGGTAGCAATTTGTTGTTCTTTTTACTAAAGCTTATTCGTAGAAGATGCTTTTAAAATGGATTTTAAAAGTTTAGTTGTACAGAACAAATGTGGTATTATTTTTGCCTCATCAATTCACTAATATTACTATTCACTAGTATTAAATGTTTCAAGTATATATCAAAACTCATGTTTTATTTATAAACTAAAACAAATTGATTAGCTATAATCTTAATCTGCTAATTTTTAATCTGTTAGTTTTATAGTAATTATCCATAACGTCCTCTTTCTAATTTACTTAACCTATATCTATTTCATCATTGTCACTTTGATTACCTAGGTAATGCATATTTTGAGAGAATGAGGTAGATAATTTTGATTCTCCAAGCATTATTATTGTTTTTTGAATTGCCAATCCCAAATGACAAGTTTGGAAAAAGATGCACATTTTTCATTGAATATTTTTATAGTAATAAATCACATAACAGTACTAGCGTTTCAAGTCTGACTCTTCATTGCAGAGTTAGGAGAAATATCAATTCATTTGCATTCTCCAGGATGTCAGAGGATCATATATTACCTTTACTTAATAATTATGGCTGATGTCAGTTTTGTGAGTTGAGACAGAGTAGAACTAGAGGGACAAGGACTCCAGGAGTCTGAACAGGATGGTTGAGTAGTAGAGCACAGGAGTCAAAACAGAAGGCTGGATTAATATAAGGGGAAGGCTAAGTGGAAAAACCAATTGACTTGGATGAAGTGTCCAAATCTCCAAATTTGGTTAAAAGACAAACCTATGCACTTAGTAGTAGAGTTTACTTATAGAGGGCCAAACTGATTTGGGTCCAAGATAATATGACAATGAAAACCCAATGGCTTGATTCTAAGCATGTAAAGAGGACCATATTCCCACAGGGACACCCATGAACCTGAAGTGGAACATAAAATCTGATCAAGAAACACGCAGCCAGTATGTCTTCTCTGTCAGGTACCAAACACAAAACAGGTTTGTTGTACATATGCTAACAAATACACACAGAGTCTGCTGACAAAGACAGAGAGGAAAGATGTATATATAATTAGAAGACACATTATTTAAGTTTTGATAATTAGGTATTAGAGCCTGGCGTGGAAGACCAAAGAAGAGGAATTCCATCTCATTTAGAATAAAGTCAATGGCTTTCAAAGACCTACAGATTTTACATCCCCAGCCTCAACTTCTACAATTTTCCCCCTCTGTACCAAGAACACTGGCGTCCCAGACGCTCTTCAATTAGCCAAAAATAATCTCACACTGGACCCCTGAAATTCCTGTACCTTTCCCAGGATGCTCTTTCACATGACATGCGCAGCTTACACTTACTTCCTTGAAGACTCAGCTTTACTGTCACCATTACAGTGAAACCATAATGGTATCTTTTGCTTAAATTAAAACCCAAAGTAAAAGAAAGCTACTAATTCACATTGGATTTTGTGTAAATGAGAAATAAATAAATAAATATATATAAATTTTTGTTGTTTGTTTGTTTGAGACGGAGTCTCGCTCTGTCGCCCAGGCTGGAGTGCAGTGGCGCGATCTCAGCTCACTGCAAGCTCCGCCTCCCGGGTTCACGCCATTCTCCTGCCTCAGCCTCCCGAGTAGCTGGGATTACAGGTGCCCGCCATCGCGCCTGGCTAATTTTTTTGTATTTTTAGTAGAGACGGGGTTTCACTGTGTTAGCCAGGATGGTCTCCATCTCCTGACCTAGTGATCCGCCCGCCTCGGCCTCCCAAAGTGCTGGGATTACAGGCGTGAGCCACCGCGCCTGGCCGAGAAATACATTTTTATGTGGTTAAACTACTCAAATTTCAGAGTTGCAGCAATAGCCCTACATGTCCTATTATGGTCTCTCTCCTCTTTTTTTTTTTTTCTGTCATGCCATATAGTACAAAATGGCTAAGCCCAACAATTAAAAGAACTGGTTTTAAGCCCAATCTCTATATTATAATGAATGTAAATCTTGTCAAAATATTTAATTCTTTGAGAAACACTTTCCTTGTTTGGGAAATGCAAGATGATATGTTTCAAAGAATGTGTTTTCACAGGCATACAAAGTGGGGTTTGATTTATGGATCATATTTTTACTATTTGCCTCTCTTTGAGTAAGTAGTAAGATATCTTTATAGCTCAGCTTTCACTTTTGTATAATCAGACTAATAACGCTTATGTCAAAAGCTTTTAGTAAAAATAAAGTCAGATAACATTTTCAGAACTCTTAACATAGTGTCTGTCACATATAGTCATAAAATTCTATGTTTTCAGTTCTTATTGTGGAATAATAAAGTAGTTGCAGTACTAAAATGACAATAATTATATATGCCGCACTTAGCTAATTATACAATATATTTAATATATTTTAAAGCAGCCTTAAAGATATTTAAAGTAATGTGCATTTTTTAGATGTCCTTTGGAGTTTGGCTTGAAGATTGTGATGAACCGATGGTCAATTTTTCTGGTCACGTATGTGAATGTATTCTGAATGGTATAGGTTTCCCCTCATAAGTACTCATTATTTGATATAGATAAATTATTTTGAAATTATCTATGAAAACCTAGAATTATTATGGAGTATATCTGGGTAATTTTGTGACATAATGTGTTTGTCCGGAAAAAGGACAGGATTCTACCTCTATTTCTTTATTTAACCAGAGCAATTCTACTTCTATCTTAAGTAGTTAGAGTTAGTGTAAATTTTAATTTTAGAAAATCTGCAAAATGGAAAACAAATTTGATGTCCCAGGTTGGAATAATGTGAGAGAAATTTGTATAAGACAAATCTCCCACAGATAACAACTATAATATTTGTATACAGTATTTTTTAAATGCTGTAATTATATATGGATCTGAAATAAGAAGAATCTGGAAAGGGGTGGCTCCTGTAAGATAGGAGTTGCTCCAAGTGAGATTGGCATGCTTTCAGGGTTTTGTTGGAGCGTACTCTCTAATCTCTGTGGTGCAGAGGCATGAGGTCAGACACAGACTTTGGGGCTGGTATATTAGCTGGGAAATTAAAGGAAAAAAATTCCTGGAAAGAGAGTTTCACAAAGAATGAGACAACGTTGACACATATACAGTAAATTCATGACTAATCACTGATCTGTTTAAGCATAAAGGAGACACATAGGTGTTTGTCAAATAAAGTAGCTAGAGTCTGGAAGGATGCAGATTTCCAGTTACTGCCCATCATAAAGGAGAGAGAATTTGAAGTTTGGATCTAGGCAATCGAAATTTACTTCTTGGACAAATATCATTTGCAGATAAATATTATTGGAAGCAGAATCTCTACAATATATTTGGATTGCCTAACATGCAATACAAAGAAATTACTAGATATATGAAGAATCAGAAAAATATGACTCATGCTCTTATAATTCATGCTCTTATATTCCCTGAATGGGCAAACCAGAAAGTTATAGAGAGAAGAAAAGGAGTCAGTTAAGTTGATAATTTTATAGCATTTATACAATATATAAAATAGAAAAAAATAAAAATAATAGAAACTCAATGGTTTGTAGGACAATGTCAAGATAAATAAATAGAATTTAAGTAACAAATAGGGGCGAGAAAAATTTTTAAAGTCAGTATTCTTTGGGAGAATTTTAAATGTTATATGTGTATTTACATTCCCAGGGGTGAGAAGAAAGAGAACTGGCAAAAATTATGTTTGAAGAAATAATGACTAACCATTTTTTTAAACGTGATGAAAAACCTAAACTTAAATATTCAAGAACAGTGAACTACAAGCAGGAGAAATACAGCCACACCAAGGTACATAAGAGAGAAAATGATGACATCCCAAAATGAATAGAAAACATCGAAAGAAGTCATGGGAAATCTTCGCATTAAATACAGGAAAATAATGACAGAAATAAAAGCTGACATCATCAGAAACAACAGAGGTCATTCTCTACTAAAAAAAATACCAAGATTTTTTGACAAACTGTCGATCCCTAGATTGGAGCATATAAAACACGAGATGATATTTTTACATCTTGTTTGGGTCAAAAATATGGAAAAAGCTCAAACAATTATGGGGAATCCTCAAAATGATCCAAAAGGCAGCTGGAAGATCTTTCACTAACCATACTAAGAAAAATTTAATGTACCATTGAATAAAATATGAATGCCTGAATTGATATAACATACATACATACTTGCATGCATTTATATGAAAGGAATTAAAATATCTTCCTTATAGTTGAATTTTAAGTAAAAAATAAAGTTATACATATAATACAAAAAGTTGTAAGTATAGTAACAAATGAATTAGAAAATTGTCAGTGGTTGTTAGTACAGGAATCAAATTTGGACTATGAACAAGACATAGTTGCTAAGGATATTCCACAAATTTTTTCATGACTATAAAGAGAAAAATAGTAATGTTATAGTGTGATAAACATGGTAGATACCACTTTAATCAGGCCACCAAACTTAACCTGACCTAATGTCATCAATAGTGGAACAAAGCAATATCATGTCCTTTCTAATATATGGAAAAAGCCACATCACCTCAGTGATACTCCTGCCATAACACACACACACCGTAACATGAATCAAACACGAAAAATAGAAAATAAATCCAAATTGACAGACATTCTACAAAATAACTGGCCTGTACCCTTCAAAACATCAAGATAAAGAAACGAAAGAAAGGTTGAAAATAGCTCCAGAATAAGAGATAAACAAAGAAGTGCTATCGTGATCCTAATAGGAGTCTGTATAGAAGAAAATTGTTATTAAGGCTATTGGAAAAATTGATAAAATTTAAATATGGCCTGTAGATCAAGACTGGGATATTGTGAAGTGAGGGTGTCATTTGTCTTGGGCACAAAACTTATGGTAGCACAAAAACTTAGCAATCACAATAAATAATATTTGAATGTAATATTTTAAACAATGCAAAAATTCATGATAAACTGAACAAACTGCATGTATCCTTCCAAAATGAAAAGGTGAACTTGTAATCCCCAATGTGATGGTATTATTAGAAGGTGAGTCTTTGGGAAATAATAAGGTTATAAAATGAAGTCCTCACAAACAGGATTGTGCCCTTACAAATGGGATCCAGAGAGTTATCTCTTTCCCTTTCCGCTTTGTGAGGAAGCAGCATGAAATTCGTCTCTATGAACCAGGACGTGGGACTCCACCAGACACTGAATCTGCCAGCACCTTGATCTTAGACTTCACAGCCTCCAGGACTGTCAGAAGTATATGTTTAAGCCACCCAGTCAATGGTATTTTTGTTGTAGCAGCTCGAAAGAACTAAGATAAATAAGATATAAAAATTTTAAATACTTACAGGATCAACATTACTGATTTTTATTATTTCTTAGGCTTTAATATGGCTAGGGAAACACTAATTATTATTAATGTTGAATTGTCTGATTTTTGTCATCTCTTGCATGGTTATCTGAGAGAATACCCTTCCTCTTAGGAAATATATACTGAAGAAAATTAAGGTTAAAGGATCACGGTATCTCTTATTGTGGTTGGATTAGAAAAGACCCCTAAAGATGTAAAATTCTTAATCCACAGAACATGTCAATATTACATTATATGGCAAAAGATGCAATTAAGTTAAGGATCTAGAGAGAAAGAGAATATCTTTGATTATCAAGGTGGGTCCTAAATGCAATTGTTTGTATCCCTATAAAAGTGATCCAAATGAATTTTGGGGAGAATAAAAGAGGAAATTGTGATTAAGGAAGTGGAGATTAGAATGATGTGGCCACAAGCCAGAGAAAGCTGGCAGCTTTCAGAAGCTGGAAGAGGCATGGAATGGATTTTATTCCTATAGCTTCTATAGGAAACATGACATTTCCAAAAACTTGACTTTGGAATTCTGGCCTCCAGATCTGTGAGAGAACAAATTTCTATTATTTCAAACCACAAAGTTATCTATTAAACCACTAAGTGGTGATTTGTCATTGAAGTCACAGGAAGTGAACACGCTCTTAAATGGTATGGTGAGGACATGGGAAAAATGACTGATGATAGATGGATAGGTAGATAGATGGTATAAACGTAGAGAAGAAGAAGGAAAGAGTAGGGAGAAGGATAGAGAATATGACTAAAATGGGATGAAACACAAATAATTGTTGAATATGAGTAGAAAGAATATAAAAATTTCTTGACGCCTTTGTAACATATCTGTATGCTTGACAAATCAAAATCTAAATTTACAAAGATTAAATGGAAAATCTGATATCTATATATATATACATTTTCTATAAGAAATCATGAAATATATGTTTCATATTTCATGAAATATATGTTTAAGGACATATATTTAAATATGTCTTTAAAATGTATATTTTTCTTCAGTTAGGTGTAATATTTTAATGATATTTATGAGCATATTTTTGTAGTACACAAAGCAAGGATTAATTTACTAGGAGATAATGCTTCTCCTAAGAAGACTAGGGTAACCTACCTCCAATATTTCTCCCAGTTCGACTCTAAACTCTACACAGTAATAACAGGGGAAAACCCTTCTTTCAATCTAGCATGATTCCATGCACAATTTAGAAGTTCATGATTTATTTCTTGAAAGTAACCAGTGAATGAATAAGCATTACATATACATTACCAAAGAAAGATAATGTTTATTTCTTTTGAAAAGATTGGTAATATTTTGTGTTATTTTTCTATTAGGTAGAACTATTTTTCTGCTATTTTTTATTGTTCCTAATGTGTGTGCCTATAAATTTATTTTTCCAACCTTTCATAATATGCACATCAAGAAAGTGGAATGACTGGCGTCAGGATTTCTATAAAGCGTCACAATATTAAGATGCTTTGGGAATACTGGTAGAGCCAAAATTTCACACACACACAGGATAATCCACGGCTCAATCATTTAATGTAAAAGGAGTAATAGGACCAAGGATGAGGCATCAAGAAGAGGGTCTGCCATTTTCTGTATGTGACTCTTTATCAGAATAGCTTATTTATCAGAATAATACCTATTATACCCTGAGCAAATATTCTGTAGCAGGTTCTGCAGTAGATTGAGTTATTTCATTTAATCATTTTAATTACACTATAAGGTGCAGCACACCAACATGGCACATGTATACATATGTAACAAACCTGCACGTTGTGCCCATGTACCCTAAAACTTAAAGTATAATAATTAAAAATTTATAATACAAAATTTTAAGATGACAAAATTAATACTCAAGAAGTTTAATATCACCCAGTGACAAAGAGGTCACGTGTGGCAACCAGATTTGACCTACGTTATCTGTACTAAGATGATGCCTCTACATTGTGTTATTTCTGACTTCAAAATGCATAAATTATGTTCTCTATTTCCTAAACTGTAAAAGAGGTTAGAGTAGGTATTTTCTCAGGTCACCTTTCATATTGAGTCACTATGAGGTTTACTAAAGGTCACATTTATAATAGAAAACTGTAGTACCCAAAGTTTTGGATATAAGTTTGATGTTTTAAAAAATTATATTTAAAGTTAGTTTTTATATATTGTAGTGGTTTGAATTGAGACCCTGTTCCCCCTAAAAAGATATGCCCAGTTCTAATGCTCATTATCTAAGGTTGTGACCTTATTTGGAAATAATATCTTTGCTGATGTAATTAAGTTAAGGATCTCCAAAAAATATTATACTGAAGTGCTTTGTCCTGTAAAGTGGAAGGCACAAGAGATTTAAGACACACAAACAGGAAGGTGCTATGGTTTGCATGCATCCCCTTAAAAATTCAGGTGTTGCCAATGTGATAGTATGAAGAAGTGGATCCTTACACACAGATAGGGAGTGAGGGACAGTAGAAAACCAGGATTCACAACAAGCTGGTCCTCCAAGGTTCAGGAGAGTTGTGCAGGGTAGTTGGAGTATTTTCCGAGTATGCCCCTCCTGCACCACAGCTGAGGGGCCACAGAAAGCAGCCTGTCCTGGATTTATACCCTGAGAGCAAATTTGAATCACTGGTTAAAGAATTATAGAATATCTTGTTCTATCAGAGACAGGAACATAGCTATTCTGACTAGCTACTCTTTATTTTAAGATATTACATTCCCAGCAAATTCCAGTTATTCTGAAGACTACAAGGAAGAAAGGAAGGATAACTGAATTGGCTCAAAGACATCCAGAAAACTGTCCTGCACCAGTTCACATCCTGTGCATTCTTTACTTCTCATGCTTGACTGCATCTGTCTTTTGCCCTTGTCACCAAACATTTAGACAACAAAATCCACATAGCTGGCTCCACCTACACCCCCTTCCATCATTTCTTTGGCCTCTGAATGTGCACACCAATGAGGCTCTCAGAAAGACAAGGCAGAGGGCCAGGGAGAAGGCTTGGCCAATTGGGTGGGGAATGCCAAGGTCCCAGATCATATTTTGGGAAAGAGGTTCAGGCTCTAGGTGAGGGTATCCCCTCAGTGCTACAGTTGCTGGGCAGATGGTTCATGGTTAGGATCACTAAAGCCCTGATCTAAGAATTGAGCCTCTCTTGCTTAGATCACAAGATGGTACTGTCTAAGTATCCTGCTTCGTGTCTAGTGCACTTTGAGGTCCCTTCTAACCTCATTGCTCAAAATTATTCACCTGTTTTAAATTTGCATTCTTTTTCCATTTGAAGCTATGGAATATAAATCTTATTTTATTGTGTATACTCACTGCTTCTTAGTTTTTTTGGAAGTAGGTATTTCATTTTTTATTGAATGCTTGTCTTCTTTTAATATTCATTTTTCTTTTAATTAAGATGATATTACATTGATCCATAAATATGTAAAGTGTTTTCAACATTAAAGGTAACAAATGATAAATTTGACGCCATGAAAATTTGAAACATTGCACAGTGATACATAAAAATGTTAAAAGATAAGAGCAACTGTAGAAATAGGTGCAACAAATAAATATGAGTTTATATATCTTAGATACAGAGGACTCATAAATGAATAATAAAACATTAAAGTTAAAAAACATATAAAACCAAAATAGAGCACAGAGAAAATAAAGGAATAGTAAAAATACAGAATAATATATACAAATCTCTGAAAATGTTGTGATAATCCATTCAGGCTTACTAGTCTTAATAAAAACAAATTGGAAGGGTGGATTAGGAGGAAAAAAGAAGAGAGGAAGAAAGAAAAGAGATAAAAGAGGGAACAGAGGGAAGGAGAAAGGGAAGAAGAGAAGGAAGGAGGAATGGAGAAAGTAAGAGTTAAAAGAGAAAGGAAGAAAGAAAAAAAGCATATCTTCATATCTCTGACACCAAAACTTTGTTAAATGCGGTAATTCACAATGATAGTGGAAATTGGCATTAATAGGTTGCTAGAAATGTTAATTACCATAACATTTCTGGAAATCAACTCAAAAATAGGACTTAAGCCATTCCACTCATTTCATGCCTAGAAATCTAACTCATGTAATTAAATATTATCCAAAGTATAATGGATGAACAAGAAAAAAAATGAAAACACCTTAAAGATTCCACATTAGGGAGGATGATGAATCAAATATGGCCTCTGCATAAAACCAGGCCATCTCCAAAGCAATGTAAATTTTTAGCAACTTCCTTTGTTAATGGAGTCATCCAAATTTATCCAACCTTGAAAAGTCGTTAATCTTTTATCAGACATTTTAGGGGATAATTAAACATCAAAAATTTAACTTAAAATTTTATGATATACAGAAAAGAGGAGTGAGATGCAATGTTTTATGTACTCCCCTTGCCCAGGTGAAACCCGGAGCCCAGGGCAGCCATCCAGCATCCCCCACCCAAGGTAGTGACCTCAGCTAAACTATAGTTTTTCAAAACTGCAATGCATGTGTGTGTTTGGGGTTGCTGCTCTCCCACGAAGGTCATTGCCCTCAGCAAGTCTGAAGCTCATCTTGTCTAGGACCTGCCTGGCTCCTTCTGAGTTGTCTTTCACCCCTGGTGTTCTGGCTGTCCACTCACTGTTCTCTCTGCTGAAGCTATTTTACTCCTGTCAATTCTCCTGGAAAGAATTGAAATACAAGCCCTGGCAGGCTCTCTTGTGCAGGTAGGTATATTTGGCATCTTTGCCCTTACCTTAGTGTAATTGAAGTTTACTTCAGGGCAGCTTTTATTGTCAACATAAAGAAGCCAAGAGCTGGCCGAGTGCGGTGGCTCACGCCTGTAATCTCAGCACTTTGGGAGGCCGAGGCGGGCGGATCACGAGGTCAGGAGATCGAGACCATCCTGGCTAACACGGTGAAACCCCGTCTCTACTAAAAACACAAAAAAATTAGCTGGGCGTGGTGGCGGGTGCCTGTAGTTCCAGCTACTCGGGAGGCTGAGGCAGGAGAATGGCGTGAACCCGGGAGGCGGAGCTTGCAGGGAGCCGAGATTGCGCCACTGCACTCCAGCCTGGGCGACAGAGCGTGAGACTCCAACAACAACAACAAAAAAGAAGCCCAGAGCTATTCATCAACACCATGAGAGAATAACGGCAAAGGCATTTCAGAGATACTCAAGGCTGTCATGCCCAGTACAGACCCAGAGTGCCAGGGCTTTGAGAGCAGAAGGGTTCAAGGTGCCTGTGGGCCCTCAGGGCTTGCTGCCCGGGGCCATCTCCAGTCTTTCTTTGACCCCACATTCCAGTGTTGCACTTCTTGGCTGCCCTAGTTGTGACTCAAGACGGTCCAAGTATGGCAGAGGGTGCAGCTCTGGAGGGCACAAGCAGTAGGTCTTGGTGGCTGTGGGTCAGCTGGCTTTTCATGATTCAGGCCAGTCTTATTTCAACTTCCACATCTCTGTCTCTCATCTTCCAGTCTTCCAACAGTCTAGTCCTGCCACAATCACATGGCAATCACAGAAGCATAAAAGAGCAAGCATAACCACTGAAATCTTCTTAAGGCCTCAAGCTTGAATAGACAGTCATTTCCACCTCATTGTGCTGACAAATCAAGTACCATGATCAAGCCCAGAGTCAGAAAAGAGAGTACAGCAAAAGAAACAAGGCCAAGGGGTTACATACAGCGAGGGGTGAAGAACTGGTGTATTCAATACAATTCATTATGGTTGGTAAGAAAAGAGATGTCGTTCTTGATTTTGTCTTTGTTCTTATCAGATAAATGAACTTTATTCATGCCTGTGTATCTCCAAAATATATCCCACACTATAAGCAGTAGGAAATTTTTATCAATGTTAATATTTCTGTGACTGCAGGTGTACGCAGATTCCTTTAAAAAACTTAAATTCTTCCTGTGTTCAATTCCCCTTCTTTTTACCTGTTCATTTCTAAGAATCATACCGAGTCATGATATAAATAATACATGTGGTTGTCAAAAATGATTTAGAAGGCTTAGTCAAGCACCTTGGTCACCAGGGGAAAAATAATTAAAAATGTTATTATGGATCCAATGTTTATTCCAACATTTTTTCTTTTTTTACTTCATATGGCAATTAAAGGTTACATCACAGGATTTCATAAGTTGCACAGCTGTGAAATTAGAACACCATGCCTTTCAGAAAGCAACTGACAAAATGACAGTAACAATCTTACATTAAACCTCAAGTGTCTATGGCAGAAACTGAGCACTAGAGTTAGAAAAGGGAATAGGAAAGAAGCCTATAAAGTGATAGTTCTTAAAACAAAAGGCGATAAACATTCTCCTTTCCAACAAAACATAGAGTGAAATTATAAGGATAGTTATGTTTACCATTATTTTTACTGAAGTCTTACATTGTATAATATAAACAATCTAATTATTTTTGGAAGATTACAATAAAAACCAGCCCCTAGGCCATTGCAGTGAAATGAGCCATGACCTGAAGTTCAAAGAGCAACCGATTGAAACCTCTTGAGATTTGCCCCCGTTTTTCTCAATATACCTTTGTATTTGGAAATGGCCTGATTATAATTTGTTTTCTTCATTTTTAAATTTATATTTTCTCTACATCCTAAAGTAAAAAGGCACACTTGCATTTGTTAGATTCCTCATTCTCCCTTTCGCATGCATGTCTTTCTACCTACTTTCCAATATAGCTCCAGTACTGTTTTAGTTAAAACAATCAATGTTCAAGTTTTCCACTGTTATGAGCACATGTTTATGAGCATGAAAACTTTTTAGAGCTAGGTTATGATAATTTTCCTTTCCTATACAACTTTTGTTATTTCCTGGAGTAAATACTTTTGTTACTTAATTTATTAGTGTTCTATATACTTTTCATGAATCCATCCCTAGTTATTGGAAGATAGCTCTCTATTTGATAGGCCACAAGAATGATATCAATTTAATTTCCTTTTGTCTTCCCCTTAGAAGCAAATTTGTTTAGAATTTTGAATGCATTGTTTCATGATCTTGAAATTTGGTCTCTCTGTTCAGAAGCTCCATGCTGTTTTATTTTCTAATCCTTTGCAAGTAATCTTCCATTGCCTTTATATTCTCTCTAAAAATATGAAATCCCTCTTTGTCTACCTTATTCTGAAATTTCACAACGTATTGGCTTGTCTTCAATATATTTTTCTGAATTATTAGTTTCAAAGTATTTCTACTCTCATTTTCACAATATGAGTTGAAGATCTAAATTTTTATTATTAAAGTGTTGGACATCAATGAATCAAATCATTGAATTCTTATTTGTTTTATATTGTGTATCAAATTCCCTGTGTTTTATAGATTTCTTTAACTTGACCTAATCCTTACATTGAATTATTTTACTACATTCTTACTTTAATTTCCATAAGCTCTTTTTATTCTCTGAATGTTTCTTCTTATCTTGGTTTCATGGATAAAATTTTCTCCCTAAATTTCACAGAAGAATATTTTCTTATTTTTTTAAATTTGTTTTTCAAACTCTGACTTTTATTCAAATGGAGAGTGAAGCCTGCATAACTAATCATATTTTTGTATCACTAGTATACTGCAAGCTTCATAGACACAAAATTTTTCAATTAGTCTCTGAGGAGGTGAATTAGGTTGGACATTTTCAACTATTAGTAGGCAACTACAACTATTAGTAGATTTAGTTTTATCTTTTTGGCTGAATGGCTTCACCTGAGAGAAATCTTTCCATTTCTTGTCTTAAGAGAATGTGTTTGCTTACAATAATTTTGAATTTCTATCTTCAGAAGTCTGTGTAGATATGCTTGGTTATACTGAGTGGGAACAGGGATTTCAATTGCATTGTTAACCTGTCATCCCGTTTCCACCTCCTTTTATAAGCCCATGTTTTAAAGTTTTACATGGACCTTTTACTTCCTGTACATGTCTGGAGTTCTTAGGAGATAAATATGCTTGCATTCATGTTAAGCATCGATTTTCTTTATTCACCAGTTCAGGAAAAGCTCACCTGTTTTCCAAATTCTGAATATTGGTGCTAATATCTACTTTAGCCTCTCTCCATCCATAGGGCTCAAATCCCTTTCATTTTTTAATCTCTTTATTCTCTCTTTAGTTTAGTTGAATCAAAAGAACTATTAGAATACAATAAGCACTTAGTGTATTTTTAATTGAAAGCATAACTGATTGATAAATTAAAAATATATTTTGTTAAATTTTTAATTCTTTAATCAATAGATGTATTCAAAAATATCTGAGGCATATTATGTTCTAGGTGCCCTTCTAGGTGATTGAATATTAAAGAACAAAATAAAGTTCCCAATTATATACAGCTTATATAAAGGGGGCAATGTAAAGTAGAAAATAAAAACCATTATAACATAATTACACGTTAATAGAAGATGTGCTACAAAATATAGAAAACAATCTAAGAGCATTTAGGATTGCTAGGAATGAAGCATTAATGGGACATATTGGGAATAGACAATTTCCAGTATCAAATAGAACTGTCAGAGCTGGCCATATTAAAAACATGAATTTTGAAGGTTTACCTGGGTAAAAAAGCATTCCAAGAGAAGAATAAGCCAATGGTTAAACCATAAGGTGGAAGTATACCTAGTATTTATTTATTTATTTTTTGAGATGGAGTCTCCCTCTGTCGCCCAGGCTGGAGTGTAGTGGTGGTCTCGGCTCACTGCTACCTCCACCTGCTGGGTTCAAGCGATTCTCCTGCCTCACCCTCCTGAGTAGCTGGGAGTACAGACATGCCTCACCATGCCCAGCTAATTTTTTTATATTTTTGGTAGAGACGGGTTTCACCATTGTGGCCAGTCTCGTCTCGAACTCCTGACCTCGTGATCCACTTTCCTCAGCCTCCCAGAATGCTGGGATTATGGTGTGAGCCACTACACCCGGCAGGAAGTATACCTAGTATTTTTTTTTAGATAAAACAATGGATTCAGAGGGGCTGAAACATCTTATAAAAGAAAATAGTAAAATATAAAATCAGAAATGAGATCTTTTTTTGGTCGGGGGGAAGAGTCTTGATCTGTCGCGAGGCTCGAGTGCAGTGGCGCGATCTCGGCTCGCTGCAACCTCCACCTCCCGGATTCAAGTGATTCTCCTGCCTCAGCCTCCCGAGTAGCTGGGACTACAGTGGCATGCCACCACATCCAGCTAATTTTTGTATTTTTAGTAGAGACGGGGTTTCACCATGTTGGCCAGGATGGTCTCGATCTCTTGGTCTTGTGATCTGCCCGCCTTGGCCTCCCAAAATTCTGGAATTACAGGCGTGAGTCACTGCACTCAGCCTAGAAATGAGATTATTTTGACCAACAGGCTTACACGTTGAAAAAATGAGAAACCATTGCAGAATTTTGATCACAATCATTTCATACTCTCATTTGCAATTGCACTAAATATTGTTATTACAACCCTGGCAGTGAGAGATGTTGGTGGCTCAGATGAGGAAAGCAATCGTGAAAGTGGTAAGAAGTGTTTGGATTCTGTATATATTTTTTAAAAAATGGTTAAATGAAACAATTTTCTCTAAGTATGAATTGTGGTTATTGTATTTCTAAGCAGATGCCTGGTCTTAAATTATAGTGACTGAATTGATAAATCTTTTTATTCCCAATTAACTTCCAAGGGATAGAGTAAAGGTGAAAGGAACCTTAAACATATTCTTAAGATTTATAAGAAGGATGGAAGACCTTGTTGAAGTTGAATACAGCAGTCATTCTATTAAACCATGAAAGTTCTTCATTTTAATAGATAAGTCATACATATTAAGACTGTTGAATCTAAAACACTTATCGATCATTTTCCCACCAGGTTTCAGGCCTGTGGGGTTAGAGTTACATTTGCAGACTACAATATAAAAAGTACAAACTATTACTGTCCATGGGGCTAATCTAGCAAATTTACGTCTAACTTTGGCAGTGAAAACATTTAAAATTGTAGGAGAAACAGAATAAATCTGCTATATGAAAAAACATAGTACTATTCTTTTAGGATGCATGTACTTTTCCCAAAACTTGATAGATTGTTATTTTTATATATTTTTTCTGGCCACTTGGCTTTTAACTGATTTACATGAAAAAAGACACCTGTGCCTGTTTCACTTGAATCGTATTTTAAAACTTTTTAAAAACCTGCTACAGTCATAGTTTATGAAAGAAAGAAAAGAAAGGTGAATTGAAATAGAGGGAAATTTCTGTTAACTGTGTCAAATATGTGACTGATTCTTTTAGTCAAATAATCTGCTGCCTGTCAATATTTGTAATAACAGAATTTTTTGTTAAGAGTACTCTCAGTTTCGTCTTTATTTTGCTGCTGACTTATTTTTTACACTAAGATGATCTCATTTTTGTCGGCTCACTGTTTTTGCTTCATATTTGTCTGTGTACTTGTGCTCTAAATAAAAATCTAGCTTCATGTCTAGTTTATCCCATTGTGTGTATAATGTTTGCCTCTAATGTAGTGTAATTTTCTATTGTTTTTGATATTTGTTGGTACAGCCTAAAACTTATGGAAATAAGAAAGCAATTCAATAAAGTCAGCTAAAGAGTGTCAAAAAAAATGGTTAAGTGAGAATTTACTGATACATTGAAAGTAGGATTTGAGGGGGAAAAACCTCAGAAGTGTAGAAGTTATAGATTTTTGACTGAGAGGTTAAGATGAAATAAATTCTCATCAATGAAAGGAGAATTTTTAAGTAATGTAAAAAAGAAGTCTATATATAAAACTGGTTTTGCTGGGGAAGATCAGAGTTCTGTTTTGGATTCTGAGATTGAGGTGTCTGACGTGTGTACAAGAGGCAGCTAGATGTAGGAGTCTGGTGTTTGGAAGACAGTTCTGAGATGGAGAGTTGTACAGGGGAGTTACCAGAAGCTATGCAGTATTAAAAGCCATGAGCCTGATTAAGATGATGAGAAAAGTGATACTCCCATCTTTACATATAGAGGAGAACTAGAGAATTCCAATGCTAATTAAAAAAAGGGAAAAGTCAACAAAAGAGACTGAGGACAAAAAATTCAGTATGTGTAAAAGCAAGGAAATATGCTGCCCTGCAAGCCTTTTAAAAAGCTATCAAGGCTGGGCGCTGCGGCTCACGCCTGCAATCCCAGCACTTTGGGATCCGCCCAAGACGGGCAGATTACGAGGTCAAGGAGATTGGGACCATCCTGGCCAACATGGTGAAACCCCGTCTCTACTAAAAATACAAAAATTAGCTGGATGTGGTGGTGCGTGCCTGTAGTCCCAGCTACTCGGGAGGCTGGGCCAGGAGAATTGCTTGAACCCGGGAGGTGGAAGTTGCAGTGAGCCAAGATCACGCTACTGCACTCCAGCCTGGTGACAGAGTGAGACTCCATCTCAAAAAAAAAAAAAAAAAAAAAATGCTATCAAGAAGGAAGAATCAATTATCTGTTTCAAGTAAGATGAGGACTGAAAATTAAGTGTAGAGGTCATTTTTTATCTGGAAAGGATAATGGTAAGTAAATTGTTAGGGACAAAAGCCTATGTGGGATAGGTTTAAGAAACAAGGATTTTTGAGGAACTGATGACAATGAGCACAAATTTTCCAGAATTTTTATAAAAATTATATTTTGAAATAATTGTAGATTCACATTACTTTTTAAAAATACAGGATAAGTTTTTCAATAAGTGGTGCTGGGAAAATTGGATTGACATATGCAGAAGTGTCAAACTGTACCTGTATCTCTCACGATATACCAAAATCAATTCAAAATGGGTTAAAGACTGAAATGTAACACCTGAAACTATAAATATACCAGCAGAAAACCTAGGGAAATATTTTCTAGACATTAGTCTAGACAAGAATTTATGACTAAGTCCTCAAAAGTACAGGCAATAAAAATGAAACAAATAGGACTTACTTAAACTGAAAAAGCTCCTGCATAACAAAGGAAATAATCAACAGAGTGAACAGACAACCCGCAGAAAGCGAGAAAATATTTACTAACTGTATAGTCAACAGGGAGCTAATATTCAGAATCTACATGGAACTTAACAACCCAACAACAATGAGGAAAGAAATAATCTCATTAAAACGCGGGCAAAAGACATGAGCAGACATTTTTCAAAAGATACAAATGGCCAACAAGCAAATGAAGAAAAATGCTCAATACACTATTATCAGAGGCATGCAAATTAAAGCCACAATGAGATGTCATCTTACATTCATTAGAATGGCTATTACTAAAAAGAAAAAAATAGATGTTGGCTAGGATGCAGAAAAAAAGGGAATGCTTACACATTGTTGGTAAAACGTCAATTACTAGAATCTCTATAGTATGAAGATTTCTCAATGAACTAAAAATAGAACTACCATTCAATTCAGCAATCCCTCTGCTGGCTATCTATTAAAAGAAAAAAAATTAATATATCAAAAGAACACCAGTACTCATAAGTTTATCACAGTACTATTCACAATAGCAAAGATATGGAATCAATTTAAGTGTCCATTAATGGATGATTCGATAAAGAAAATATGGTATATGTACATAATGGAATACTATTCATTCATTACAGAGTGAATCATATCTTTTGCAGCAACATGGATAAAACTGGAGGTCACTATTGTGAGTGAAACTCTGACACAGAAAGACAAATCCACATGTTCTCACTTATAAGTGGGAGCCAAAACCTGGGTACACGTGGATTTAGAGTGTGGAATGATAGACAACGGAGATTTGGAAGGATGGGAAGGTGGGGGGTGGTTGGTGATGAGAAATTATGAAATGGGTACAATGTATGTTATTTGGGTGATTGATATCCTGAAAGCTGTGACTTCATGACTATGCAATTTATTCATGTAATAAAACCACACTTGTGCCCCATAAATTTATAAAAAAAGATTAAAAAGCAAAAAAGGAAGATTCTATAGATACTTTCAACTTTTCCCAATAATAACAGGTTTCATAGCTATAGTATAATTTCACAAAAAGATATTGACATTGATATAGTTAAGATATGGAATGATTCCCCATGATCCATTCTAATCTTTGTAAATTTTTATGTTTTGTCAGTTGATTGCAATAGATTACCATAAGAATTGCTACAATTATCACCTCAAATCTGATGGGCACATTTGTAATGATATTTTGAAAAAAATAATTAAAGATGCATTTATTAAAAATCCCCAAATTGTTAAAGTTGGGTAAAATAATAAAACAGAAGATAAAAACAGTGTACCCCATATGGCCTAATTTTTGCCAGAAATAAGATATTAAGTTTAAAATATTCTTTAGGAAAATAACATTTAAAAGTTATACAAAATAATTACAAACTGAAATGTTCACTTACAAAATACTGAAGTGATGTTTGTTATGTATTAATTAAATTTAGTAAATATTGTTAGGAAACCAAACCATGCTGTAATTCTTAGTTTTGATGCAGCAGTGGTTTAAAAAATGCTTTTAGAAAATAAATAAAACCAAATAAAATTTTAAAAGTATTTTTAGGCACCCTAAAAACTGTTATATCCCAGTCCATACAAAACTTTATAAACTCTATAAACACAAGGAACATTATTTTTAATTCATGTATTAGAAGACTTGATGAATGAACCACTAACAAATTAGCTATTAAGCAAATTGTTTTTTCTTTTGCAAATTGACCTATAGCCATTATACATAATTGCAAGAAATGCCTGTGTGTGATTGTGATAGTAATTTTATATTTGCTTATTCATGCAAACAATATTTACTAAGTATTTATGATGTGTTTACCACAGTGCAAATGTTGTAATACAAAGATATCTCCTTTGTTCTTGAAGGTTATATTTTATAAGGAGAAAGAGCCATGTTAACATATATTTTGCAATAAGCATGACATATACAATAAAATAAATACAGAACTGGGGAAGAGTGGATAATTCTGCCCCAACAGTAACTTCTTGCCTGGATATTCTAATTGGGAACTTGGTAGGTAGAGAATCATGGACAAGTTTGCCTGTAGTTATAAGAGGGTCTGATATTTTAGAAGAACATTATTTTATGTGTATGTGATCTCATGCTATAAATATCTCAGAGGGCAATTTCTTTGGCAGGGCAGCCTCTTCAGACAAGGAATAGGGGCCAACTTGTGGCAGGATAGGAGAGATAACTAGGAAGAACTCAAGAAATGTTTGAGGTAGTAGCCAGGTATATACTCATAGATACCATCAGGAGTGATAGAGTAGACATGTTAATTAAAGCAAAAATATAAGGATAGATACACTCCAGGTCATTTATTTAGTTGTTTGATTGAGTCTGTATTTCTAAATTGCCTGGTTGGTTTGGTATTGTTAACTAAAGATAACATTCAAAGGACAAGAACAACAGGTCAAAATTGAGTTGGGAAAGTTTGACATGACAGGGAGATTAATGGTAGGGATGTCTGTAGCCATTTGGAAATATCTGTAAGGAGTTCAAGAAGGAGGTTAGTTCTAAAAATGTAAATGCAGTGGTTGTATTTGTTTTCTATTGCTGCACAAAAAAAGTTAACCATAAACTTAGTGTGATGGCCAATTTCGTGTGTCAACATAACTGGGTTAATGAATGCCCGGATAGCTGTTAAAACATTTTTGGATGTGTCAGTGTGTTTCTGGAAGGGAGTAGCATGTGAAATAACAGGCTGAGTAAAGGGAAGCCATGCTCATCAATGTGTGCAGGCATCATCCAATCCACTGAGGGGCCAAATAGAACAAAAAGCAGAGGAAGGGAAATGGTTTATCTGTTTGAGCAGGAACATGGAACTTCTCCTGACACCAAACCTTATCGCTTCTGGTTCTTAGGCCTTTGGGACTGTACTGGGACTGTTTGTTTCTCTGGTTCTCAAGCCTTTTGATTTGAACTGAATTATACCACTGGCTTTCCCCATTCTCCACCTTAATAATGGCATATTGCAGGACGTCTCAGCCTCTGTAATCTCATGGGTCAATTACTGTATAAATAGTTTGTGTGTGTGTGTGTGTGTGTCTATGTGTATCTTATTGATTCTATTTCTCTGGAGAACATTGACTAATGCACTCAGTGACTTAAAGCAATGCCCATTTATTACCTTAAAAACTAAGTTATTACAACTTAGTTTTTATTGGTCAGAAGTCTGGGCAGGACCTAGCTGGTTTCTCTGAAAGGTCTCACCAAGATAAAAATCAAGGTGTCAACTAGGTTGCATTTGAATAGGGAAGGATTCCATTACAAGCTCTCTCAGGTTATTTGCAGAATTTATTTTCTTGCAGCTGTAGGTTCATGGATGCTTGGTGCTTTAAATCAAACAATATTGATAGAGAGTCTATTGCTTTGAGTCTGTAATCTCCAAGATAGCCTACGCACTCTTTAAAAAGTTCACTTGTTAAGGTTAGGCCTAAATAACTGGTTAGGAACCTTAATTACATCTGCAATATCACTTCAACTTTGCCATATTCATTTGCTTAGAAGAAAGTCAGAGATTTTGTCCATATTTAGTGGGAGAAGATTATATAACATTTTTTTTACTCCCTAAGTTCACCTTAACTAGTGTCCTTTACAATAGTTATCTACTGTAATTTATCAGGGGTAATTAGTGAGGATCCAAGTTAAATAGGAGAAGAGTAGCTAGAAAAACATCAATAAAAAAGTGTTCTTCATAAATGCCCATTACAAATATTAGATATTCATATGCAACTTTATAATGTTATATATTAATGCATATATTAACGGAGTTATACATTTTAGAACTGGAAATAGCCACATAGATATCCACATTTAATCTCATTTTTAAATTCAGTTTAGGCTGAAATTACCATGGAGTAAGGTAATAAAATTGTATCCATTTTATCTGCTAACTAAACTAAGTAACAAGGAGGGTGAGCAAATTGCCACAGGCTATACAATTATTTAGAAGTACAAACATAGGATATAAAATTTATTTTCTTGACAACATTACATTATTATTTCTATTAAAATCTTCAACAAATAGACGTATTTTAGGAAAACCTTTAATTTTGCAATTTTATAGAATTCTTACCCAGGTAGAAAAAGGCCTAAGATGAGGAAGGAAGCTGTAGTTTTTTGGTCTTTGATTCTGAGTGTTGTGTTAACTCATTATTAAAATTTTAGAAAAGCAGAAGTATATTATTCTTATTCTGAAAGTAAAGACTCAGAAGACACCTAGGACGATTCATTCTACTTTATTGAATAGAAATGAAAACTCACACATTTACTTGAAGTATGTATGGAATACTTATACTCAAGAGATTACACAAGTAACTTTGTAAAAATTTTTGAGAAGTGGAAAATATCTACCTCCAAACTTAGTAATCATTTTTGGCAAATATAAAAATCACCAGTCACTGCCACTGTAGTCCAAATAATCAGTCTACACTTGGATTTTCCATGCAGCGTTACAAAGTCAGGAAGTTGAAGATTTAACAACAAAAAAACAGGTGATATAAATACACTGAAGTACCTGATCCAAGATATAGCAAAGCATAAGATCAATAATCTAACTTATTACTATGGTACTATTTATTACTAAAGGGTTAGATACTACTACTGTCTAGAGTAGGATATGCTGATCTGAAACTATTTCTTTGAGCTCACAATTTTCTCTATCTTCTTTTAACTTTCCTCTTTAAATTATATGCAAATTGTATTGGTTTTCTATTTCTACCTGACAAATCACTGCAAATGTATAGTTAAAACAACACTCTTTAAATTTTTTCACAGTTTTGTGGGTCAGGAGTGTGGATATGGCTTAACTGTGCACTCCGCTCCTGATCTCACAAGGATATCATCACAATTTCTGTTTGTTGCATATTTCTCTGCAGCTTGGGTCACCTCTTCCAAATTCACCTGGTTGCTGGCAGAATTGACTTCCTTGTGGTTGTAGATTGTAGGCAGAAGTTCCTATTTTCTCACTGGCTGTCAGCCAGAGCCTACTCTCAGCTTTACAGGTTGCTCCCTGGTCTTTACTCCGAAGCCCCTTCACTGGTCCTTTCACAGGCCCCCTGAGAACATGGAACCTGCTTCTTCAAGGGCAGTGTTATGGTTCAGCTGTTTTTCCTGTACAAACCTCATATTAAGTTTTGATTTCCAATGTTGGAGGAGGGGCCAAATGGGAGATATTTGAGTCACAGGAGTGAATCCCTCATAAATAGATGAATGTCCTCCTTTAAGAGTAAGTTCTCATTCTATTAGTTTCTGAGAGAACTGGTTACTAAAAAAAGAGCCTGGCACCTTCCCCTGCTTCTCTTTTCTCTTCTCCCACCATGTGATCTCTGTTCTTGTTTGCCTTCTGCCATGAGTGGAAGCATTCTGAGGCCCTCAACAGATGCAGAAGCCCAATCTTGAACTTTCCAGTCATCAGAATCATGAACCAAGTAAATGCCTTTTTTTCTTTATAAATTACCAAGCCTCAGGTATTCTTTTATAGCAACAAAAGAAAAAGTGGACTAAGCCAATCAATCAGACAATCTTGCTGTTCTTTGGAGTCTCATTTCAGGAAAGCTCTGATCTCTTTTTAAAGGGCTCATCTGATTAAATAGGGCCTACTCTGTATAATCTTCCTCTTTATTAAGTTAAAGTCATTTCATTAAAGATCCTAATGACATCTGCAAAAATATTGCCAGAGTCTGTCGGCTCAAAGCTATGAGTTCCTACCTGCACTCAAGTGGAAAGGATTACACAAGAGTGTTCACAGCAGTGAGTGGTACTTGGGAGTCATCTTATAATTCCACCTATCACTCAGCTCCAATCCATTTCAAAGCTGTGCCCAAAGTAATCTTTTAAAAAATTCCAATTAAACAATATAAGGCTACTGCATCAAGTCTTTTAGTGATCCAACCTTGACTTAAAAATCAAGTCAAATTCGTAATATGGAAAGCCTCTTGATATCTTACATGTATGTCTCTAAATCCTCTGTCTTCCCAGCCTCTCCTGCTGTTGACTAATCCTTCTACCATGTTGAAGTCCTTACATTTGGGCATATTAATATTCATATTTCCTCAATCAGAGCAGGTTATATCTACTCCCACATTTTATGTATGGCAAAGATTCATAGGGGAGTTTATTTCTGAATCTGTATTTAAAACCTGGTAACTGAACATACGTTTGAGGCAAGTCCAAGTCTCCCTTGATCAATGGTATAGTCTATACACCAAAAATATTTATTCCATTTTATCCACTCAATTAACATATTCTGAAGAAATAATGGAATATTTGATTTTTTTTTGTTAATGGTCCATTATGGGGCCTTTTTGTCCCCTTGATATAAATGTCTCTTTTGTTCCAATCTGCTTTATCTCCTACTTTGTTCTTATCTATACCAGTTCTTTCCTAATTCCCTGTTTCTCTCCTCCTACCTTTACCTCTCTAATCTCTACCACCCCAAATAAATATTTAATTAATATACCTATAATAACAATTATAATAATATTAGGAAATTTTAACCTCACCAATCTTTTAAATTAATCCACATTAATGCCAATATTTTACATACAGAATAAACTCCAACTTTATTTTTTTTAATGTTGTGAGAACTGCAAAAAAGTTATGAGCAATCCTCATAGAGCAAACTGGTTTTTTCTTGTTTTTTTTTTTGTTTTTTGTTTTTTTGAGAAGACAAAACCAAGACAGTAACCAAAAATATCTGTCTTTTCTTTCCATTGTATTACACTGCAGAAATTATGTTTGCCATTTCAACAACACAGCATATATTCCCCAACTTGTCTGTAAAATGAAGTAATGGCTACTTTTCTTTTAGTTGTGAATAATTGATTTTAGTTCGTAAAAGTTTTTTAAGTGTTGAAATGTTTGTTTCTACATGACTTCAGATAATAATTTGAGAAACCCCAGCTCCAGATTTTCTAGAAGAATGTTGAAAATAAATTTAGATGAACTAAGTAGCAATTTTAAGAGTCAATTATGTGATGTTTGGAAAAATGAATGAATGCTAACTGGGTCCGCTCTGAAGGAAACAACCTAGTGTCCAATGCACATTACATGACATATAAATACTAAACATTTTCAAAGCTTTAGAAGCTCTTGGACCATGCATTTTTTATTTGATAATTCTTAGTTTTGTAAAACTGTATAAAATTTAAACTTAAATTGTTAGAATTTGGGGCTTATTTACTTTTAAAATTCAAACTGATAGAATTTATTGATGATAAATATCTAGTAATCACTACTCAAAATAAATGAACTATTTAGTAAATTGCCAAAGATCTTTTATTTTTTTAAACTGAGGAGACAGATTCAAGTTGCCCTAAATGCATTCTCCCTAAAGATCTGCTTTTTTATAAAATAAAAATATTACATACTTCCTCCTAAAATACAGATCTTGACAATATTGTCATCATAATCAATGTCCTTGACTTTCCATTCATTCTTTATTTCAACAACAAAGTAACAATTTTAGGTCTCAAATGCCAATGTGTCTTTAAGTGAGCAGACATAGAGTTGCATGAACAAAAGAGCAGAATGGTCTGCTTCTTCTTTACACATTTAAATATACGTAGTCTCTCTCTCTCTATCTCTCTCTCTCACTCTCTCTCTCTCTCCACACTGGATGTATTTATGAAACAATGTAGCCAATTTAATTTAGCTATATAGTATCACAAAATAATAAAACTATTTTACTAACTTCATGGGCTTTACTCTCTGTGGATATTTTCTCACTAATGTTTACACTGAAATAGATTTTTGTCATATGCCCTGAAGAACATGAGTTATTTTGTTAAAAGCAGACTTAGATGCTTCATTTTCTTTCATAAAGTTAAAACAAATCCTATAATTAGGATATCAACAAATTAAGTGTTAGAAATCTGCTATTAATATAATTATGGTTTTTACTTGCTACTAAAATGGTATTATGCTCGGATATAGCTAATTAACTAAGCATCTGTTTTTAAATTAACCATTATCACCTGTTGTTTAATTAGATTCAGGGTTAAGAATTTAGACTTTGACAATTTAGTCAATTTGGAGTTAATTCTTCACTCTGCTTCTCCAGTTCCAATTGTATTCACCATCTTTTCACTATTCAATATCTAAGTTTATTTGTGACTTGTGTCTGTGGCCCTTGAGAGTGGGTGTGATAACTTTTATACCACCAAGCTCACCTTAATTAGTATTATCCAAACATTCTCATTAGAATTTCTATTTCTCTTCACTAAAAATGTCAAGTGGCCCCTTGATTATCAGAATTGACCAAGCCTGTCCATCTTACTTGTTTCTTCTTCAGAATTCAGGAGGGAACTCAAAGGTCATCTTGGCTGTCTCATAGCAAAAAGCAATCCCTGTCAGTCTTCTAATAAAGTAGACAAAACTTACTGAAAATGCTCGGGTAAACAGATTGCCAATTTAGCACTTTGAGTTTGTCAGGTCACTTGATTCGTGCTAAATAATTAAGTTCTTGTAGTTCTAATATTATGCTTTTAGAATGTTATAATAGTAATTTTCCAATCTAATTTCTTAAGATCCTTTTATAGACAGACGGTCTCTTAAAAATTGTAATGCACTGACAAAATTAATTATATAACTAATTCCAAATTATCAGTTATGTCTCAATTTACTCACAGTGATTGAAACAAATTAATTTACTATGAAGATAATGTAACATGACTTGAAGACATATTTGCTTAAATTTTATAACACATAGGAAAGTATGGTGGAGAATAATGGAATTTTATACCTAATTCCTCTTTCTTTTTAATTTAGTCACTACATACATTATGCGTGACTATTTTATTTCTATCTTTGTACAAATATTTTTAGAATGATATATTTGAATATATAAATTACAGCCTTGCTAGACATTTGAAATATTTATATTAGTTGATAATGTTATTTAAATAATCTTTTATAAATGTAATTTGATTGGTTATAAAGAAGTAAGAAGCCAAAAAATATCACTTATGGGCATTTAGAATACATAAGCTAAGCCAATTCATAAAAGGGCAATGCCATAAAAGATTTAAGTTTATTTCAGCCTTTTGAATATAGAAATACACTTATTAAACAATTTATTTGAGGTCCCAACTGATGTCTATACCATCATCTTCATATTTAAACTCTTCTCTAAGAACACATGAATGATACTGCATGTCAATATCTGCTTTTGTGTCCTCAAAAAGGACATCATCAAACGTTGCACAGCTCATAGAAGTAAACAACTCATGTTGTGTAACACAATTTTTAATTTTATATAATTATGAAAGACAATGTATTCCTTCTAAAAGAAAAACATATTATAATTGCACAAGTGATATTTGGAAAGATATGATGGGTTTAAATACTATTTGTACTGTTCATGATGGAGTATGAAAGAATATTTTATGTAATATATCAAGTGAGTGTTTGCAATCTCAGTAGAGAAACTAAGGATCAGAATCAGACAGATCTATAACTGCCCTCTGACTTCAAAGCTGCTCCTTCCAGGTTAAGGTTTATATGCTAGACAGAGAAGGTCAAGAAAGTCTGAACTATTTTTGGCACTGTTACTAAACTACATGACTAACAAGGCAGTTTCTGAGACTATAAATATGACATTCTTTCAAGAACATAGGATTTATTTTAAGTGGAGCAGATAAAATACACCAATGACATATTTTATGAATGGCTTTGTGCATCCCTAGTGGCTGTGTCAGTGATTTCTGTCATACTCTTTACATTGCCTCAATAATACTCCTCTGATACTTGGTGTGTTCATGTTGGAAAACCACTGTCTTTGATTGCTTTATATTTTAAAATCAGAAGTGTTAATTTAAAACATTTCTTTGACAATTTTTTATTTATTCTGAGACATGTTTAAGTAGCATCTCAAAATGGTATTTTGCTAGACTTAACAGTATCTTATAAAAGACACAGTAAAGGAATTTAGCCTTGCGATAGCACCACAGATGTTGTCACTTACTGGGGCAACGTCATATTTCTCACCTTTCAGGTAAGTGTGCTACCAGGTTTAGAATTTTATATGAAAGGTAAAACCATATTTTTGTCAAAATTATAATGTTTCTTCTCTATGCTAGACAAAAATTAAATATCCTATTTGTCATTTATAGAAAAAAACTGGAAACAAATTGTCAACCAATATATTTGGATGCTGTTTTTTTGAAAAACACAAAACAACATTAAGTGCTAAAGAAACACAATTTGTAAGCAAGCATTCTTTTTTTTATTATTATTATACTTTAAGTTTTAGGGTACATGTGCACAATGTGCAGGTTAGTTATATATGTATGCATGTGCCATGCTGGTGTGCTGCACCCATTAACTCATCATTTAGCATTAGGTATATCTCCTAATGCTATCCCTCCCCCCACCCCACAACAGTCCCCAGAGTGTGATGTTCCCCTTCCTGTGTCCATGTGTTCTCATTGTTCAATTTCCACCTATGAGTGAAAATATGCGGTGTTTGCATTCTTATACTTTTCTGAGACTGGATCTGCACATGCACATGCACACATAAACATACAGGGATAAAAGGCACAGAATTCTTTTTTTTTTTTTTTTTTTTTGAGACAGAGTCTCGCTCTGTTGCCCAGACTGGAGTGCAGTGGTGCAATCTCGGCTCACTGCAACCTCTGCTTCCTGGGTTCAAGTGATTCTCTTGTCTCAGCCTCCTAAGTAGCTGGGACTACAGGCGCATGCCAGCAAGCCCAGCTAATTTTTGTATTTTTAGTAAAGACAGAGTTTCACCATGTTAGCCAGGCTGGTCTCAGACTCCTGACGTCAGGTGATCCGCCCACCTTGGCCTCCCAAAGTGCTGGGATTACAGGTGTGAGCCACTGTGCCCGGCCAGGCACAGAATTCTTTCAGGTAATCAAAGATTGTGAGTTTAACAATTGGCTGATATTTTTACAATTTCTTATCTATTTCTGAAATGCAACTATATTTAGCTAGACCAAATTCATTATTTTTTAATTATTGGAATAAATTATTCATATATATGTGTGTGTGTATATATATATATAGATGTGTGTATATATAGATGTGTGTATGTAACCTAAACATTTTTAAAGCTGAAAACATTACTTCATGGCAAGCCATACAATATAAATGCTCAGTTTTTAAAATTTTTTTAACTTTTTGATTATTATCCTTATTTTGATATACAATGATTACAATATTATTTACACGTGAGTGTTTTGTCACATATAAAAAACTGTATAATTATTGAGGTTACAAACCATGTAGCCTATTTCACACTTTATTTATAATCTATCATCTGTCTATCATCTGTCTATATTTGAATGATTAGATTATTATTTTGATAATATTGTTCTGACAGGTAACAAAGAAAATTTAGAAGACAAGTAAATTTTGGAATACTAAGGATATTGTGCATGCAATTAATATGATTATTTTTTAAGTGATGTGATCAGTCCACTTCAAGAAAAGACAAATGATTGAATTCAAAATATTTATGCAGACTGGAAATACTTGTATCAACTGTCAGATTCAATGGTTCTCAAATTTTTGCATGAATCATAATTACTTGGAGAATTTGCTAAAAACCCAAATTGCTGCAGAGTTTTTGATTCAGTAAGAGCTGCCTGGGACCCAGGAATTTGTTTCTGACAAGTTCCCAGGATGCTAATGCTACTGCTCTGGAGGTCACACTTTGACAGCCTCTGTTCTTAACCTCACTTCTATCAATGATGAAACTTCTCTCTAAGCTAATGAAAAATAGTCTAATAATTATATTATAGCTAATATTTACTGAGAAATTTTAATACTCACTGTACTGTTTGTCAGGATTATGTAATATAATCTTAATTATAATCTGTTGAAGTAGGTAACATTTTTTAATTAATGTATTTTTAGATTTCAATTGTTTTGGGAGTACTAGTGGTATTTGGTTACATGGGTCAATTATATAGTGCTGAATTCTGAGATTTCAATGCATCTATCATCTGAGTAGTGTACATTGCATACAATATGTAGTTCTTTTTTTATCGCATATACTCCCTCTCACCCTTCTCCCTTGGAGACTCCAAGGTCCGTTATATCACTCTATATGCCTTTGTATACTCATAACTTGGCTCCCACTTATAAGTGAGAACATATGGTGTTTGATTTTCCATTCGTGAGTTACTTCACTTAGAATAATGACCTCCAGCTCCAACCAAGTTGCTGCAAAATAACATTATTTTATTCCATTTATGGCTGAGTAATATGCCACCGTGTATATATACCACATTTTCTTTATCCAGTCATTGAGTGATGGACACTTTGGCTGGTTCCATATTTTTGTAATTGTGAATTAGGCTGTAGTATACATACATGTGCATGTGTCTTTTTCACATAACCACTTATTTTCCTTTGGGTAGATGCCCAGTACTGGAATTGCTGAATTGAATGGTAGATCTACTTTTAGCTCTTCAAAGAATCTTCATACTGTTTTCCATAGAGGTTGTACTAATTTATCTTCCCACCAGTAGTGTATAAGTGTTCCCCTTTCACCACATCCATGCCAACATCTATTGTTTTTTGACTTTTCAATAATGACCATTCTTGCAGGAGTAAGGTGGACTCTCTTATGGTTTTAATTAGCATTTCCCTGATGATTACTGATGTTGAGCATTTTTTCATATGATTGTTGGCCATTTGTATATCTTCTTTCAGGCTATTTATGTCATTTGCCCACTTTTTGATGGAAAGATTTATTTTTTTATTGCTGATTTGTTTGAGTCCTTGTATATTCTGGATAGTAGTCCTTTGCCGGATGTATAGGTTTCAAATATTTTATTCCATGCTGTGAGTTGTTTGTTTACTTTGATGATTATTTCTTTTGCTGTGCAGAAGATTTTTAATTTAATCAGATCTCATATATTTATTTTTGTTTTCCTTGCATTTGCTTTTGTGATTTTAGTCATAAATTCTTTGCCGAAGCCAATGTCCAGAGGAGTTTTTCCTAGGTTTTCTTCTAGAAATTTTATGGTTTCAGGTCTTACATTTAAGTCTCTGATACATCTTGAGTAGATTTTAGTATGAGGTGAGAGACAGGGATCCAGTTTCATTCTCCTGCATGTGACTTGCCAGTTTTCCCATCATCACTTATTAAATAAAGCGTACTTTCCTCAATTTACGTTTTTGAATTCTTTGTTGAAGATCAGTTGGTTCTAAGTATTTAGCTTTATTTCTGGGTTCTCTAATCTGTTCCAGTTCTCTATGTGCCTACTTTTATGCCAGTACCATGCTGTTTTGGTAAATATAGCCTTGAAGTAAAACTTGAAGTCCAGTAACTTGATGCCTCCAGAGTTGTTCTTTTTGCTTGGGATTTCTTTGTCTATCCAGGCTCCTTTTTGGTTCCATATGAACTTTAAGAATGTTTTTTCTAATTCTTGAAAAAATAATGTGGTTTTTAAAATGGGAATTGCATTGAATCTTTAGATTGCTTTGGGCAGTGTGGTCACTTATACAATACTGATTCTTCCAATCCATGGGCATGAGATGTGTTTTTATTTGTTTGTGTCATCTATAATTTACTTCAGCAGTGTTTTGTAGTTCTCCTTGTAGAGATCTTTCACTGTCTTGGTTAAATATATTCCTATGTATTTAATATTTTTTGCAATTGTTGTAAAGCAAATTGAGTTATTGATTTGATTCTCAGCTTGGTTGTTGGTGATGTACAGCAATGCTACTGATTTGTGTGCATTGATCTTGGAACCTTACACATTGCTGAATTTGTTTATCAGATCTTGGAGTCTTTTGGATGAGTCCTTAGTTCTTTATAGGTATACAATTATATCAGCAGTGAACCATGATAGTTTGATTTCCACTTTTCCTATTTGGATGTCCTTTCTTTCTTTCTCTTGCCTGATTGTTCAGAATAGGACTTCCAGTACTATGTTGAATAGAAGTGGTGTCCTTTCTTTCTTTCTCTTGCCTGATTGTTCAGAATAGGACTTCCAGTACCTGACTTCAAACTATACTACAAGGCAACAGTAACCAAAACAGCATGGTACTGGTACCAAAACAGAGATATGGAGAATGGAACAGAACAGTGCCCGCAGAAATAATATCACACATCTACAACCATCTGATCTTTGACAAACCTGACAGAAACAAGAAATGCGTAAAGGATTCCTTATTTAATAAATGGTGCTGGGAAAACTGGCTAGCCATATGTAGAAAGCTGAAACTAGATCCCTTACACCTTATACAAAAATTAATTCAAGATGGATTAAAGACTTAAATGTTAGACCTAAAACCATAAAAACCCTAGAAGAAAACCTAGGCAATACCATTCAGGACATAGGCATGGGCAAGGACTTCATGTCTAAAACATCAAAAGCTATGGCAACAAAAGCCAATATTGATAAATGGGATCTAATTAAACTAAAGAGCTTCTGCACAGCAAAAGAAACTACCATCAGACTGAACAGGCAACCTATAGAATGGGAGAAAATTTTTGCAATCTACTCATCTGACAAAGGGCTAATATCCAGAATCTACAATGAACTCAAACAAATTTACAAGAAAAAAACAAATGACCCCATCAAAAAGTGGGTGAAGGATACGAACAGACGCTTCTCAAAAGAAGACATTTATGCAGCCAAAAAACACATGAAAAAATGCTCATCATCACTGGCCATCAGAGAAATGCAAAACAAAACCACAATGAGATACCATCTCACACAGTTAGAATGGCGATCATTAAAAAGTCAGGAAACAACAGGTGCTGGAGAGGATGTGGAGAAATAGGAACACTTTTACTCTGTTGGTGGGACTATAACCTAGTTCAATCGTTGTGGAAGACAGTGTGGCAATTCCTCAAGGGTCTAGAACTGGAAATACCCTTTGACCCAGCCATCCCATTACTGGGTATATACCCAAAGGATTATAAATTATGCTGCTATAAAGACACATGCACAGTATGTTTACTGCAGCACTATTCACAATAGCAAAGACTTGGAACCAACCCAAATGTCCATCAATGATACACTGGATTAAGAAAATGTGGCACATATACACCATAGAAAACTATGCAGCCATAAACAATGATGAGTTCATGTCCTCTGTAGGGAAATGGATGAAGCTGGAAACTATCATTCTCAGCAAACTATCACAAGAACAAAAAACCAAACACCGCATGTTCTCACTCATAGGTGGTAACTGAACAATGAGAACACTTGGACACAGGAAGGGGAACATCCCACATTGGGGTCTGTTGTGGGGTGAGGGGATGGGGGAGGGATAGCATTCGGAGATATACCAAATGTAAATGACGAGTTAATGGGTGCAGCACACCAACATGGCACATGTATACCTATTTAACAAACCTGCACATTGTACACATGTACCCTAGAGCTTAAAGTATAATTTAAAAAAAAAGAAAAAAAAGAAGTGGTGAAAGTGGGCATCCCTGTCTTCTTCCAGTTCTCGGGGAGAATGTTTTCAACTTTTATCTATCCAGTAATAATGTTGGCTGTGGGTTTGTCATATATGTCTTTCAATAATTTGAGGTAAGTCCCTTCTAGGCCCAGTTTCTTGAGCATTTTTATCTTAAAGAGATCCTGGATCTTATCAAATGTTTTTTCTGCATCTATTGAGATGATCATATGGTTTCTGTTTTTCATTCTGTTTATATAATATATCACGTTGATTGACTTGCATATATTAAACTATCCCTGTATCCCTGGGATGAAACCCATTTGATCATTGTATATATCTTCTTGATGTGTTATTGGATTTGGTTAGTTAGTACTTTGTTGAGGATTTTGCATCTATGTTCATCAGGAATATTAGTCTATAGTTTTCCTTTTTGGTTAGGTCCTTTCCTAGTTTTGGTGTCAGGGTGATACCGGCTTAATAGAAAGATTTAAAGAGGATTCCCTCTTTGTCTACCTTTTGGAATAATTTCAGTAGGGTTGGTATCAAATCTTCTTTGAATGCCTGGTAGAAATGATCCGTGATGCCACCTGGCCTTGGGCATTTTTGTTGTTGACAATTTTTCCTTATTACTGATTCAACCTTGCTGCTTACCTTTGCTCTGTTCAGGATTTCTATTTCTTCCTGGTTTAATGCACACAAATAGAAAACCTAGAATAAATGGATAAATTCCTGGAAACTTACAACTCTCCTAATCTAGGCTTTCCTCAAAGTTTTCTAGTTTGCATGCATACAGGTGTTTATAATAATCTCAAATGATATTTTGTACTTCTGTAGGGTCAGTTGTAACGTCCCCAGTTGCATTACCTTTTTTTTTTTTTCCAGAGCCTGAGTGCAAGTTTATTAAAAAGCTTTAGAATAATAAGGAAAGGAGAGAAAAGAAGGAAAGTACAACTTGGAAGAGGGTCAAGCAGGTGACTTTAGAAACCATGTGCTTCCAGTTTCATTTCTAATTGAGCTTATTTGAATCTTCTCTCTTCTCTTCTTGGTTAATCTAGCTAATGATGTATAAGTTTTTTATTCTCTCAACCAACTTTTTGTTTCATCGGTATTTTGAATTTGCTCATTTCTTTGTATTCATCTTTCTTTCTTTTTTTCTGATTGGGTTAATTCAAAACCCTTGTCTCTGAGTGTATTAGTCTGTTCTTATGCTTCTATGAACGTCCCAAGACTGGGTAATTTATAAAGGGAAGAGATCTAATTAGCTTACAGTTTTGCATGGCTGGGAAGGCCTCAGGAAATTAACAATCATGGTGGAAGGTGAAGGGGAAGAAAGGCAACTTCTTCACAGGGCGGCAGGAAGGAGAAATGCCAAGCAAAGGAGAAATAGCCCCTATAAAACCATCACGTCTTGTGAAAACTCACTCAGTATCAAGAGAACAGCATAAGGGTAACAGCCCCCATGATTTAGTTTTTTCCCACTGGTCCTTGCCATACTCGTGGGGATTACAGAAACTACAATTCAAGATGAGATTTGGATGTGGACACAGCCAAACCATATCAGTGAGCTATGAAATTTTTTCTTCTTCCCTTTGTAGTCCACTGTTGAAACTTTTCCCTCCATTTTGTAATTCCCTAAGTGTACCTTTCATTTCCAGAAGTTCTGATTTGCATTTCTTTAAGATATCTATCTCTTTAGAAAAGTTTTTATCTGTATCCTAAAATTTTTAAAAATTTCTTTATGTTGGTTTTCACCTTTCTCTGATACCTCCTGGAATAGCTTAATAATCAAATTTTTGAATTTTTAAAATTTGGTGTTTCAAAAGGTTTGTCTTGGTTTGGATCCATTGCTGGGGGCAGCTAGTGTGATATTTTGGGCAGGTTATAGCACCTTATTTTGTCATAGCACCAGAAATATCTTTCTGATTTCTTATTTGGATAGATTATTTCTTCTAATTATACTTGAATTTATTTTTTATTTGACTGTTTCTTTAATTTCTTTTTTCTTCCTGAAGGATGTTTATTGTTTCTTCTAGACTAATTCAGGTCTTGGTGCTCTCAGGAGTGAAGAGTTTGTATGATTTCCTCAGTTATAGAGAGTCTTTGTCTGATGGCTTTCTTGGCTCTGGTTGTAGCAGCAGTGTGCTCAGTGTGTGAACAAGTTCACTGTCTCCTCTAGGGTTGGAATGGCAGAAGTCTCTTGAAGCTTATCTTATTCCTCTGTAGTGTGTGCATTTCTTTCTTTCTTTATTTTCTCCTAGTATTTTATTGACTTGGTTGAATACCTCAGGCTTCAGGCCAAAAGAGGAGGTGCCCCAGGTAAAAACCTGCTGTGGCTAAAGCAGGTGGGTAATGCAGTACCCAATGGCTGGCAGAGGTCCCAGCCTTGACATAGGTGGCTGGGGGAGCTCTCAGTGAAATACACTGAGATCTTATCAGATAGAAGGATTGGAGCCAACTCAGCTCCCAGGAAAGTTACTCACTTCCCAAATACACTCTTGAACGAGTGTTCCAGCTATTCAGATTAGACAAGCACCTCTTTTCATCTTCAGGAATGTTTATGTTCTAAATAGAGAGGAATTGTGACTCTATTTCCCATGCAGGCCTGGACCTGGAGGGTGCTCCTTCTGTGGGAATGCAGTCACCCTGCAGTTCCAGAAAGGCTGTCTATGGGTCTACCTTTGATGAGTGACATGGTTTGGCTCTTCTGATTGGTGGTTTTGGGACCTAGAAGCAGTCAGCGGTGCTCAGAAGCAGCCGCAGATCTGGGATTCCACTGGCACTGAAGTTGCAGAAAGGTCGTTGTTGGTGGGAAGCACAGGCTAGGCAGGGAGGGGCTGCAGTGTAAAAAAAAAAAAAAAAAAAAAAAACAGCGATGTGAAGAAAAGTAAATTCTGTGAAGCTGATGGCTGCAGTGACCTTCAAAGAGAAGCAGAAAATTGGTACCAGAAGTTTGGGGCACTGCTATAAGATGCCTGAAATGTGGAAGTGGCTTTGGAAGCAGAGATTGGAACAGTTTGGAGGGCTCGGAAAAAGGCAAGAAGATGTGCGGAAGTTTGGAACTCTTTAGAGACTTGTTTAATGGCTGTAACCAAAATGCTGATAGTGATATTAGCATTCAGTCCATGCTGAAGTGGTCTCAGATGGAGAGGAGGAACTTATTGGGAACTAGAGCAAAGGTGACTCTTGCTATGCCTTAGCAAAGAGACTAGTGGCATTTTGTCCCTGCCCCAGAGATCTGTGGAACTATGAACTTGCAAGAGATAATTAGGGTACCTGTCAAAAAAATTTCTAAGCAGCAAAGCATTCAAGATGTGACCCGGCTTCTTCTGAAAGCATATAGTCATATGCATTCACAAAGAGATTGTCTGAAATGGTACTTATGTTTACAAGGGAGGCAGAGTACAAAAGTTTGGAAAATTTGCATCCCGACCACGTGGTAGAAAAGAAAAACCCACTTTCTGGGAAGAAATTAAAGTCTCTGGCTGCAGATATTTGCATAAATAAAGAATAGCCAAATGTTAAGAGCCAAGACAATGGGGTAAATGTCTCCAGGGCATTTCAGAGATCTTCATGCCATCCCCTCCCATCACAGGCCCAGAGGCCTAGGAGGGAAAAATTGTTTCATGGGCTGGGGCACAGAGATCTGTGGAACTATGAAGTTCCTGTCCCAGAGATCTGTGGAACTATGAATTTGAAAGAGATAATTAGAGTATCTGTCAAAAAAAAAAAAGAATTTTAAGCAGCAAAGCATTCAAGGTGTGACCTGGCTTCTTCTGAAAGTGTATAGTCATATGCATTCACAAAGAAATGGTCTGAAATGGAATTTATGTTTAAAAGGGAGCCAGAGCAGAGACTGGCTAAAAGAAACCAAAGTACAGCTTGAGCTGCTGCTTCAGAGGGTGCAAGGCCTTGCCAGCTTCCATGTGATGTGGAGCCTGTGGGTGTGCAGAAGGCAAGAATTGTAGTTTAGGAACCTCCACCTAAGTTTGAGAAGATGTATGGAAACACCTGGATGTCCAGGCAGAAGTCTGCTGCAGGAGTGGAGCCCTGGTAGAGAAACTCTACTAGGACAATGCAGAGGGGAAATGTGGGGTTGGCACCCCCACACAGAGTCCCCACTGGGGTACTGCCTAGTAGAGCCGTGAGAAGAAAGTCACCTTCTTCCAGACTCCAGAATGATAGATTCATCAATAGCTTGCACTGTGCACCTGGAAAAGCAGCAAACACTTAACACCAGGCTGTGAAAGCAGCTGCAGGGGCTGTACACTACAGAGCCACAAGGGCAGGGCTGCCCAAGGCCTTGGGAGCCCACGTCTTGCATCAGTGTGCCCTGGATGTGAGACATGGAGTCAAAGGAAATTATTTTGGAGCTTTAAGATTTAATGACTCTCCCATTGAGTTTCAGACTTGCACAAGGCCTGTAGCCCCTTTGTTTTGGCCAATTTTTCCCATTTGAAATGAGAGCATTTACCTAATGCCTTTACCCACGTTGTTATCTTGGAAGTAACTAACTTGCTTTTGATTTTACGTGTTCATAGATGATAGACTCTTGCCTTGTTGCAGATGAGATTTTGGACTTGGGCTTTTGAGTTAATGCTGGAATGCGTTAAGACTTCAGGGGACTCTTGGGAAGGCATGACTGTGTTTTGAAATGTGAGAATGACATGAGAGTTTTGATGGCCAGGGGTGGAATGATATGGTTTGACTCCGTATGCTCACCCAAATCTCATCTTGAATTATAATTCTCATGTATTGAGGGAGGTACCTGGTGAGAGGTGATTGGAGCATGGGGGTGGTTTCTCTCATGCTGTTCTTATGATAGTGAATGAGTTTTCATGAGATCTGATGGTTTAAAAGTGTTTTCCAGTTCTCCCCTCACTCTCGCTGTCTCTTGCCACCCTGTAAGACATGCCTTGCTTCTCCTTTACCTTCCACCATAACTGTAAGTTTCCTGAGGTCTCCCCTGTATATGGAACTGTGAGTAAATTAAACCTCTTTTCTTTATAAACTACCCAATCTCAGATAGTTTTTTACAGCCATGTGCAAACAGACTAATACACTGAGCTTCCATAAGAAGAGCCCCAGATGTGTCTGCAGTGGTAAACAAGGGGGGAAAGAAGTCCCCTTCTCCAAGACTCTTTGCAAACACCAGAGCTGCCTGTCTGTTGGAGTCGAACCATAGATTTTCGGTGCTGAGCCCAGCATTACAATGGCTTCTTTGCTGAAAGAAACCCTGTCAGCAGAGAGATCTGGACTTCAAGCCTGCTGTTTGAGTTCTTTTGTCCCACGAGGTGTCCCCTTGATGTGGTACACTCCTTGTTCTTCTAGAAGTAGGAGTCCCTGAAAGCCAGGCTACTGTATATGCTGTGTTCCTCTGGGATTACCTACACAGTGTGGCTGCCACATTCCAGGCTGTTGATGGAGAACACCTGCAAGTAATGAACAGGTCACCTGGACAGACTCAGAACCTCTTGGTTAGCCAGGCTGCTGCAGGCAATGGTGATAGCTGAGGTCATGCACAAGTTTTCCCCTTCCTGGGTACAGTGTTATTCTATCTGTTGATGCTATAATGGACTGTGTCAGTTGGCTTCCAGTCAGGAGGTGGTGCTTGGAAAAGTGCATCAGCTGTCAGAGTAGCATTGGAATTTGTGCTTGCCTTAAGCTACCATGGCCGGTATAGGAGCAAAGCCAGCTGGGGGATGGGTCAGGCAGGTCTATTCTCTGAATCTCTGCATGTGGAGCAAACCAAGGCCCCTGTTGCTGTTGGGTGGGAGGGTAGTTTTCTGCCAACTGGGGTAATGTTACAGAGAGGAGTGTAACTGCCTCTGCTGCAAAGAATAGTTCATACAGAGAGTGGGGAGTAACATGATGCAGCAAACCCTACCCAGCTCCTATGCGCTGGGAAGGACAGATCTCACACCCATAGTTTTCTGGTGGCAGGAGTGGGCTACATTCCAGGTCATCTAAGCTCAGAACTCAAAACTGCTCCGGACCATCTACCTTCCTATGAAGACAAGAACTACGGCCTTCTGGCCACATCCCTTCCAGTTCTCCCACACAGCCTGGGTGCCCAGCTCCTGCGCTTATGGCTGTAACACACTTCCCACTTGCCTGCACCCTACAACCCTGCCTGTCCCGGCTCTGGCTAAGGGAGTTCTTCCCCACTTGAGGTTATATCGCAAAATTCATTCGGGTTGGCAGACTTCATGAGGTCCCCTGTGAGGCAGAATAAGGAACGATTTCCCTTCGTCTGTGCTGGAGACTGGAAATTAACACAAGTCTCCTCCCACTGCTATTCCTACTTTTATCTTCCTTGCTGCCACCTAAATCAGTTCCAGTGCTAGGTAGGTTAAGGCCTTTCCTCATAAGCTAGACTGCCAGGTTTCCCCAGTGGGGTACCATATCCTAGAGACAGTCTCTCTCCCTCTCACACTCTGAGGACTTAACAGTTTTTCATCTGGCTCATGGTGTAGGCTATGGCCTGCCACTTCTTTCAAAAAACCTGTGGATTTCAGTTTTCCTGTTAAGTTCCTGCATTGCTCATTGGAAATAAGTTCACAGTGTGAATATCTACATATCTTTTGTCTTTCCTAGTGGGAGAGGCATGCTAACACTGCCTCCAATATGCCATGTTTGAAATAGGAAGTATTATTAAATGAACTTCACATTTGAAGATACTAAAATTTAGAGCAGTGATTCTCAAATACTATGTGTGGAAGTCACTTGATGTAACAGAGTTTGGGACTTCAACCCCAAAGTTAAAGATCCAAGAGTTAACATTTTCAACAATTTCCCAGTAATATTGATACTTCTAGGTCAGGAACCACACCTTGAGCAGTAATACTTTAGAATATAACCAATTTACCAAAGTGATGGAATTGGAAACTGACTGAGTTGAGAGTCTATCCTTGGCTATCTGACCGCAACATGATTTTCTTTACAAAATAGCCTCCAGTCTGATGGAAAATCAAACAACCACCACATCAGTAACTCAACTGGCATTGCAGTAAAAGAGAGAATAAAATGTAGTATAAGGTTATTATTTTGAATTATTAATAGATAAAAATACTAACAGGTTATAATAATTTTAATTTAAAATATTAGAGGAGAGTTTCGTGGTTAACCACTTCAAATTCAGAATCAACCCTTTTGTTCACTACCACTCAATGCAGGCGTCTTTTGGGAAAACAAATACGCATGACTTATCCATTGCCTGCGTGAGTATATTTTTACAAATGTAAGTTATATTTCATCTGACTTCTTCAATTCTTAAATGCCAGTTCTTCCATCTGGGATTTTGTAAAAAACAAAGCGGAGTCCCCTGTAATTCAATATATCTTTGATAATATAAACTACATGATACGAGAGTGTTATTAAATATTTAAATTTATCATTCAAATAAGTGTTCATCAACAACCATCACAATCTCCATGCTTTGATTAAAGCATTCTCTGATAGTAAATTCTCTTCAGCAAGAGATACAATACATCAGTGTGGTCTGTAAGTACTGAGAACCGTCTCCAATTTCGCTATTCAAGCTCATTGAAAAGAACATATGAGGCTCTCACATGTGCCCACTTTGTGTCTTCACGGGATTTTTGCATATGCTGGTCCCTCTGCCTTAAATTTTTGTTGTTGTTATTGTTTGTTTGTTTGTTGCCATTTTTATCTTGCTTTATTTGAGCCATCTTTCCAATTTCTGCTCAGTAATATTTTTATCAGAGGATATTTTTTCTCAAACCCCTCCTTTTCCAGCGTCATGTGTTCCTTTTATTCTAGAAACTCTTCCTTTTAGAATTGTAAAACATTATATATATATGTTTATATATATACATATATATGTTTATATATATACATATATGTGTTTATATATACATATATGTGTTTATATATATACATATATGTGTTTATATATGTATATATGTGTATATATATAAACATATGTATATGTTTATATATATATACATATATATATATAAATATATACTTTTTTTTTTTTTTTTTGAGATGGAGTCTCACTCTGTCGCCCAGGCTGGAGTGCAGTGGTGTGATCTCGGCTCACTGCAAGCTCCGCCTCCCAGGTTCACGCCATTCTCCTGCCTCAGCCTCCCAAGTAGCTGGGACTACAGGTGCCCGCCACCACGCCCAGCTAATTTTTTTTTGTATTTTTAGTAGAGACGGGGTTTCACTGTGTTAGTCAGGATAGTCTCCGTCTCCTGACCTCGTGATCCACCTGCCTCGGCCTCCCAAAGTGCTGGGATTACAGGCATGAGCCGCCGTGCCCGCCCTAAACATTATATTTTTTAAAGTTATAATGTCAAAAGTATATTATGTCATTACTTTTTATAGATATATTATGTCCCTAACAATAAATTATGAGATCGGGAATGCCATTTAATTTTCATCAACATTGTGCTGACAGATTTCATCTAGGTAATATTAGAATGATTGAATCAATTTATCTAAAATGCTTGATCTGGAAATAACGATACAATACTCTTTCTGATATTTAGTTTTCTTTTAAAATTCCTTCATTTTAAAATAAAGTTGACTCTTGAAAACATGGGTTTGAACTCTGAGTCCACTTATACACAGATTTTCTCCCACCTCTGCCACCTCTGAAACACACAGCAAGACTAGCCACTTCTCCTCCTATTTAGCCTGCAACTTGTGAAGATTACAGAGATAGAGACCTTTATGGTGATCCACTTTCACTTAAGAGCAAACATATTTTCCCTTCCTTATGATTTTCTTAATAATATTTTCTTTTCTCTGGCTTACATTAAGGATACAGCATAGAATAAATAGAATACAAAAATACGCGTTGTTTATGTTATTGGTCAACAGTAAGCTATTAGTAATGTTGTTTAGAGAGTCAAAACATATGCTGGCTTTAACTGTGCAGGGGGCCAATACCCCTAACCCCTGCATTGTTCCAAATTCACCTGCATTTGTTTTCTACTGATTCTTGCAAGTGATTAAAAAATGCCTTTTGAGTAGGTCCCTGTCTAACTGACAATATGTATAACAGTGTGTAAAGTTTCAGGCTCAGAACTCTGACACAAAGTACTTAACATAGAACTTATGTATATAGAAATCATTTAATAATTTCAGCCTACATAATTATAATTTTTAATTTATCTTAAAATATTAAGATATTTGCACATTACACTTTTATAACTCTACCATCTATACAATGTACTGAAATGAAAATTTAATTTGGTCTTCCCATCCCCTTTAAATGTAGTGGGTTGCTGTATTAGTCAAAATTCTGTTGCTTATAACAGAATACCTTAAACTAGGTAATATCTAAAGAAAATAAATGTATGTCTTACAGTTTTGGAGGCTGAGAAGTACAAGGTAACAGAAGTATCATCTGGTGAGAGGCCTTCTTGCTGGTGGTGAGACTGCAGTCCTGAAACAGCAAGGCATCACGTGGTAAAGGGGAAAGGGGCTGAGCATGGTAATATGCTAGCTCGGGTATCTCTTCCTCTTCTTATAAAGCCCCCATTTCCACTCTCATGGTAACCAATTAATCCATTGACCCATTAATCCATTAATCTATTAATGGATTAATTTATTCATGAGCTCAGAGCTCTCACGATCCAATCACTTTTAGATTCCCACCTCTCAATAGTCACACAATGGGGATTAGGTTTCAGCATGAATTTTGAAGGAGACATTCAAATTGCAGCAGTTGCTTAACCCATCTATGTATCTTTTCCTGAAATACGCAAAATTTCACAGACTCTGCACCCCAAGTTTCTCTTGAGTGAATACATTAATTATTTTTATGATTAAAAATCAAATGAAGGACTTAAAATAGAGCACTTGTAAATAAAAATTAAGTACCTTGTCAGGTTGTGAGTAAAACAAATGTTTTTCTCCATATTTTAGATACAAGTTTTGAGAGAGCCTCCTTTAGAAAAAAATTGGAGTAGATGACTATTAAATTACCCTTTAATTAATAAAAATGTCAGTTCATCAACTAAATATTGTAGATTTTATTAAATCCATTTGAATGTGCTTTCCTCTAAAAATCTATACTCCTAGGAAATACAGTTAAAATATTTTCAAATAGTTATACAATTAAAATACAATACATTTTGTTTACTAAAGAATAATATTGCATAAATAACATAAGAGTAGCTTATTATCTCAACTGTAGAGTATTCTGCAATACTCTGAAAGCATTTCTACAGTTTGGTAAGATAAACACAAGAAATCAGCCACAGTATTTGAAGATTTCTATGTAAACTTGGTGGACTTTTATGTTATTAATCTTCCCATTCTCCAAGTGATTCCATTTATTATTTGTATTTGAAATCCATAAATCTATTTATTTGCTAGTGCCAAAATCAAGAAATTGTCTTCCCTGTTGTTCACAAAGTTGCTTTTCTTTAAAAGTAAGATTATAAACTATGTATCAGAACTAGTTTCCAAGTTATGTATTACATGTATTGTGTGTCATAGAGGGAACCCTGTAATATAATTCAATTTGATCTATGACCCTCAAACTGTATTCCATAAAAAGTCATTTCACTGTTGAATTAGTGGTTTTAAGGTCATCTTAAGATCATGTGCTTTAAATTCAAGGATATTTCATAGGTGTCTTTGTATTTATTTATTTATTTATTTATTTATTTATTTATTTATTTATTTATTGGAGATGGAGTCTTGCTCTGTTGCCAGGCTTGAGTGCAGTGGCATGATCTCAGCTTACTGCAACCTCCACCTCCCGGGTTCAAGTGATTGTCCTGCCTCAGCCTCCAGAGTAGCTGGAACTACAGGCACACTCCACCACGCCGGGCTAATTTTTTTTTTTGTATTTTAGTAGAGATAGGGTTTCACCAGTTGGCCAAGATGGTCTCGATCTCCTGACCTCGTGATCTGCCCACCTCTGCCTCCCAAAGTGCTGGGACTACAGGCGTGAGCCACTGTCCCTGGCATAGATGTCTTATTTTTAATACTTGTAGACACTTTGATGACTTGGTCCATTAATATGTAGTATTTTGTCATAAGATTAAATCGTTTACTACTTACTTGGCACTTCACACTATTTCATATAAATTATATTCGATTTTTTAATGACTACTCTGGAGGTGTTAAACTTGTTTAACCATTTTTGAATTTGTAATATGTCTGAAATGTGTGAAGAAGATTAAATTAAAATAAATTGTGAGAATACTTGTTTCTCTATTAGCTGGTATATATTTGAGAAACAATGATATGCAGCTGTAATTTTCAATTTAATTGTTAATTATTTTTGTTTATATTGTCACTGATATCTGTTGCTAATTTTGAAACCAATGTTCACTAGTGTTTTGAATTTTAGTGACATTGATTACTTTCATTCTCTTTTCATGAAGCTGAACATTTTCCTCCCCTTTTTATCTCTCTTCCTTTCTAATGGTTGTTCATTCATATTTACAATATTCTTATCTAGTTTACTGACACTAAAGGCTTGGGTGTGAAATCTGCCAGTCATTCCTCTGTTGTGTATCAGAATTCAGAAGCACACACACATTCACACACATTCTGATCGTGTTCCTAGGTAATCCTCAATATATTCCAAACTTAAATTTATTTACTGACCTCCATGGTAGGGATTAATGACTGTAAAAATAACAACATCAAGGAAATAATATAAGCATTTGATGTTAGGTTCTTTTTTCCCAGGGTATTAATCTTGAAAAAAAAAAAGTGATATTATATTTGAGTATCTTCAGACACAATGATCATCATCATAATCATAATCATCATTCATGAAAATAAAGAGCCAAAATGAATTGTGAGCAGCTAGAAAATTCACACATTATATTATATATGAAGCTGGATTAATTAATGCAAATGTTTTGAATTCTTTTATAGCTAAATCAGTAGTTTTGATTCTTATAGAAAATGTTATCCTGCTAAGTAAATACACAGCATTCCTGTTAACTTGTATTAAAAGTTTTATGAAAGGCATAAGCTGCATGACATATTATTTGTATTCCTAGGAGATGAAAAAGTTATGGATTTTAAATAAAGAAGCTCTAATCATATCAAGATTTCTGTTGCATGTTTGTCTCTTTCTTCTTTTCATTTAAATAGTATTTCAGTGACCATGGACATGCTAAGGCCATCTAACCTTCTCTTCCTTATCTTGTTGAGAGGGGTAGTTTTCAATATAGCTTTTGAGCACCATGTCAGCCAAAATTATCTTCTAGACACTTATAATTAAAACTATTGTAGCATATTTCTGTAACTAAGGTCATTCAAAGAAACTGAACTCTATACATTCTGATATTCACACACCAGGTTAAGAGAAGGAAATTCTAAAGCAAAGTAAACCAGCAAACAGATAAAACATAAAAACATAAAATGACTTCAAATAGAAGGCACTTGAAATTAAGAATATTTTATAGAAGAAAAGAGGAATTTTCCCAAAATCGTGTTGTTAATTAAATTGGTATTTAAGACAAATAAGTATATTAAAATATTTGTCAAGTAAATGAAAAATTTTCAAAATAAAAAATAATTATTAAATTATCAATATTATATAATCATTGTCATTATATTATAGATACTAGCTAATGAAGAAGAAAAAGGATTCCCTGAAAAAGTTCATTACCATTGGAGAAACAAAAGTTTGCATTAACTAACTGCATTCCTAAAAGTCTCCGGTGGCCAAATTGAATAAATCTTGCATAATTTAGACTAGTAAAGCATAGTAAAGATGAAAATTCTATGTAAAAAACATTGCTTTGATATCTATACCTAAAATTTTATAAACAAGAAAAAACACAACAAAAACAAAACTATAGAAAAATCACAAATATATACATATATAGAGAGAGAGTTTTTTTCTTCCAAATTATTTGTGCAAAATAGAATGCAAACTAGAATCATTTCCAAACTAAGTCTAGAGTCATTCTGCAGGAATTTCTGTATGTCTTAATTATAATCCAGCTGGTATATAGCTTATTTTCAGGAAAAGCATCAAAATGAGTCTAGACTTAAAATACTCTCAGGCAATTTTCAAAACTAAAAGACAATGGAAGGTCATGGACAGGGTTCTAAGGAAAACAACTCTGTAAATATGTGTTTGAAAGTAAAGTGCCCATAGGTGGATATTCTCAAATTAAAAAAATTAAAAAAAAAAGTTAAAAAATATAGCACACTTTTGTCCTCTTCACCTTAAAATATGATTGTTTTCTGCTATACAAAATGCATACTCACTTGAAACATTAAAACACCACAGGAATACATACAGCTTGAAATTTGGTGTACTGTTTATTTGAAAATCACGAAGCCAATGCAGCCTAATTGGTCTATTAAAAGGCAACTTTTGCTTTTATCAAATCATATATGACTAAGTTAAAATGTCAAGTAGTTTTTCTAGTATCACTGAAATTTAAAAGAATCTCGTACATTTTCCTGTGCATTCTGTCCTAGGGGCAGCCACTTGAAAGAATTTTTTCTGTGGTTTTTGATATTTTTCTGCATATATTTACAAAATATGCTTACATTTCTTGATTATTTATTGATTTGTTAACAAATATAAGATTGCCCTACGCATATTATATATGTTGTTTTCCCTTTATACAGCTGAGGCAAGGAGTCTACTATGATTTTTTTATTATATACATTTGTTTTTGCTTGTTTCCCATGAAGTTAATCATTGTTGTCATTTACTCTGTATCTGGGTATTTATCATAATTTAGCAATTAATCCACTATACATGTAAATTTGCTTTTAAAATATGCAAACTTATCATTTTTAACCTCCTAAAAGATAGCGATCTCAGAGTTATCTTACGTGTTCCAATACGGATCTCCAAATACTAAAAACTATTTTCATGAGGTACCTCCTTTAGTAGCTTCCTGAGAAAATGGGAATGGGAAGAAAATTTTTGATACTTTGCACATCTGGCAAACTTTATTTTGCAATTTGTTTGGCTAGAAATTTTATTCTGAGTTGGAAATAATTTTACCTTGGAATTTTAAATATCTTCTTTGATATTTTAATATTGGAATTATTAATATCTTCTTAGTTTTCCAATAGTGGTTTCCAATTGTGGTTGTTGAAAACTAATATAGTTCTGATGCTTGATCTTTTGTGTGTACTTTTAAAAATTCTTCTGCAATCTTGTAGGAACTTCTTTTTGACCTCGGAACTCTCACATTTCAGCATAATGCACCCATCATGTGGTTTTTTCTTATTCTTTGGGTTTATCATTGGGTGTGCCTTTTAAAGTTAGATACTTTGTCTGTTAACAGAAAGAACCTTGAATTAGTTGTTCAAGTCCTCTCTGTTGAGTAACAAGAACTGCTATCATTTATATTGTTATCTACTTAAATTTTTTTTTTCCTATTTCTCTCTGCTCTCTGAGAAATTTCCCCAAGTGTCTAACATTTTTCAATAATTTAATTAATGATATAATGCATTTATTGTCCAAGAGTTTCATGAAAAATAAATAGGTTTTTCAATAACAAAGTGAGTTAATAATATCACAGTTATTGGAAGGCTTAGAAGAGAAGTTAGAATAAGCACCACACTAACTTAGATTTCTTGATCTAACAGATATTCAGTCAAAAAACAGCAGCTACCAGCTAGAGTCAGGATACTGACTTAGCAGTTCCTCTGAAGCCTCGGTGTGAATGAATGTCAGAGGCATTCAGAGGTTACTGCAAAAATTCCCACCTAAACCCCAACATTCGGTTACCGCTCCTGGAGGAAGAAGCAAATGCTTTGTTTCTCCTCCACATTGCAAATCTTTAGGGAACACACGGCTAATGATGAAAATCAGATTCAACACACTAAAGACAAGGGAGGGCTGGGCACTATGGCTCATGTCTGTAATCCCAAAACTTTGGAAGGCCGAGGCGGGAGGATCACCTGAGGTCGGGAGTTCGAGACCAGCCTGGCCAACATTGTGAAACCCTGTCTCTATTAAAAAACTACAAATATTAGGTGGGCATGGTGGTGGGCACCTGTAATATCAGCTACTCAGGAGGCTGAGGCAGGAGAATTGCTTGAACCTGGGAGGTGAAGGTTGCAGTGAGCTGAGGTCACCACACTGCACTCCAGCCTGGGTGACAGAGCAAGACTCTGTCTCACACACACACACCCACACACACACACAAAATAATAATAAATAAATGGGCCGGGCGCGGTGGCTCACGTCTGTAATCCCAGCACTTTGGGAGGCCGAGGCGAGCGGATCACGAGGTCAGGAGATCGAGACCACAGTGAAACCCCGTCTCTACTAAAAATACAAAAAATTAGCTGGGCCTGGTGGTGGGCGCCTGTAGTCCCAGCTACTCGGGAGGCTGAGGCAGGAGAATGGCTCGAACCCGGGAGGCGGAACTTGCAGTGAGCCGAGATCGCGCCACTGCACTCCAGCCTGGGTGACAGAGCGAGACTCCATCTCAATAATAATAATAATGATAATAATAATAATAATAAATGAAAACAAGGGAGACTTTGAATGACGGTTAAGTACCTTCTTGCTCAGATATATGGCAAAGTAGAGCAAAGACTGAGAAAAAATGATAATTTCTTAAATTAAGAAAAAAAAATGTACATCAGTCACAACCAATTGTATAGTTTATCTCTCTTCCGTAAGAGGTCATGTTTCCCAGAATAGAATCTTCCAGTGGCCTGCCTAATTGGTAGCACCTAGGTGCCGCAGATCAGTGCATCAGTGTGGTAGAGGGGATAGAGGTTACTCAGTACAGCTGTTTTTATGAGGCACCCTGATCCTCAGGTGGCAGGTGTTCCTACAATGCGGAATATTTCTGTTCAGTCTCTCATTAGATTAAATATCCACAATTTTATGAGTATTTGGGGAAAATATACCCTCTTTTCTCATGGTAGCTTTATTCTAGCATTCTTAGACAGGGAAACAAATAGCAAGAAAATAACACACAAATGCAGACTTCAGAGATAAATATACAGGCTTTATTTTTGAACTATTTTAAAAGGAGTCAATTTTGATAATAATGACAGTGTCAACAACAACACTGAGTGTTGGAAAGCATCACTGAATTGCCCTGCAGCCCTGAAATGAATACTTTCTATGGGAAAGGCTTAGGAGGCTAGGAAACTACTACTATGTACCTTTTACAATTTATTTTCAGTAAAATAATAATAATAAATAAATGAGATACAGGCATTGGGGATATTTTTTCTATTGTTATTGCCTCTTCACATAAAATAATTATTTAATAATTTTTATAATTTATCTCAGAATTGAGTTTATCTTAATTTTTGAATTAACAGTTTTGTACTTGTTGGGCACATTTTCTAAGTTACTAGGAATTCCTCTTTACTTCTAAGTTTAGAATCAGATTACTGGTTCTTCATTTATATGACTGTAGATCAAAACAATTTCCTCATAGACTAAACATATCTGTTTGGGAATTCTGATCTTAAAACGGCATTTAAAATTTGCATAAATATAAAAATACTCTCCTATCTTGTTAACAATTTTTAGATAAAGCTAGATTTGCAAATATTTATGCTGATCATTTTCAAAATCATTTGAATGTATAATATGTGCATGAGATTATGTGAACTATTTTGAATTCATTTCAAATTACTAAGTATGTTACAAAGAAATTCCTATCAAAGCTGGATGTGGTGGCTCACTTCTGTAATCCCAACACTTTGGGAGGCCAAGGCAGGAGGATCACTTGAGGCTAGGAGTTCAAGAACCAGCCTGGCCAACATAGCAAAATCCTGTATCTACTAAAAATACAAAAATTAGCTGGGAGTGGTGGCACCCACCTCTAATCCCAGCTACTTGGGAGGCTGAGACAAGAGAGTCACTTGAACCTGGGAGGCAGAGGTTGCAGTGAGTTGAAATCGTGCCACTGCACTCCAACCTGGGCAACAGAGGAGAGTCCTTCAAAAAAAAAAAAAAAAAAAAGGAAGGAAGAAAGGGAGGAACGAAGGAAAGAAGAAAGGAAGGAAGCAAGGAAGGAAGGAAGGAAGAAAAATTCCTATCAAAATTGTAATAAGTTTTTTTGGACAGGTGTGGTGGTTCATGCCTGTAATCCCAGCACTTTGTAGGGCTGAGGCAGGAAAATCACTTGAGCCCAAGAGTTCAAGACCAACCTGGGCAACATATAGGAAGATCTTGTCTTTACAAAAAAAAACAAAAAACAAAAAAACCCGAAAATATGCCAGATGGATTGCTTGAGTCTAGGAGTCAAGGCTGTAATGAGCCATGATTGTTCCACTACATTCCCTCCTGGGTGAAAAGAGAGACTTTGCTAAAAATAATAATAACAATGTAATAATTTTTAATATTAAACTCATCTTTAAAAATTAAATTATTAATTGGAGAATTGTTTGCATTTCATTTCAAAATGTCAGCCAGATGAATGGAATGAAAATATATTTAATAAAATAATCTAAATTAACAAAATTATTTTAGTTATGACTTAGATTTTTGAAGATATGTTCAACATTTCTAAGAATTTAAATTTGATGAGATGTTTGCTTTCTATAGTAAGTGTAGTAATGCTCATGAGAACACTGGGCATATCTTACTATTAGTTATAAAAATAAAAGTACAGTAAGTATTTTAGAGTATGGAATTATATAGTATTTGTTTTGACATGTTGGTCTGATATTTAAACTTAATTAATTTTAAAAATCCATTCTCAAAACATCTTTGTAAATAAGTAGATATGATTTAATGATCTAAGTCAAATTCTAGCATGTCTGTTAAAAACAATAAAGACAGTTTATTTGTCTGTACAAAAATCAGTTAAGCTGAACCCGTGCAATTTGGCCTCATTTAACTAAAATACCTAATGAAATTAAAGTATAATGAACATTAAATAAAAATCACCTTCTCATTCTGTATATTCCACAAAAACAGTCATTGCATAGTACAATGAAAAACAGACACTATATGATAAAATTATGTGAAACAACAGCATGATTATCAGTTATTAGTTTTTGCAGAACTGGTAGTAAAAAAATGTCTTTAACCATTCAAAATAATTTTGCTTTCGTTATTGATATAATTGCTGCTCCCGTTTTTGGCACCATTAGAAATGTAAGATATTTGCCTGGTGAGAAATATTTCAACTACAAGAAACAATGAGCTATTAAGTGTTCTATGATGAAACAAAAAAAAAAATCTTAATTTTGGTTTCTTAAATGTCATAAATATTTCATTAATTGGTTTTCCAAGTATCTTTGGAAGGAGAAGAAATGGGGAAATTTCTAATAAATTATTATTTAATTAAAGTAGCTTGTACTCTATTACTTATTCAACAACTTTCACTCATAAAACTTACTACAGATTGCAAATATTGCCTCATTAATCATCACTCAATGAGGGCAGAAAACTTGACAAGTTTTAAATAATTTTCAAGAGCTTCCAATATTAATATCATACTCTATTTACAGAAAATAAGGTATAATCCTTGTTGAGGGATCATGCTGGCTTTTACAGAGGATAAAAACATCAATCCATGTCCCGGAGGAAAACTGACAAAACACTATTTCAGTGGTTGACTATAATTAGAGCAATGGATTTTAAAATGTGGCTCTTGACTGTAAGATCAAGTGCAGGAAAGGCAATCAAATTTCCCTTAACTCAGCACTTACAATTATAAGATGAACTATTAATAAAACATTCATTATTAATCATATTACCAATGAAAACGATGAGTTTTATCATAAACCTTAAGAATTTCAAACCTTCTTAAGTGGCATAAACTATTTCAGACCAATAGGAACTGTTTGGATGTTTTTCCCTATTCAATTTATGGAGACTAATTGTGACACTTGAAAAAATGTGTGATTGTTTTAAACTTCTGTTTTAATTCTAAAATTATCTCCAGAAAACTATATGCCTTAAATGTTAGCTGGCACAATCATTATTTTGGAGTCAACTTTTCCAATTCCCCACACTTACTGGACATAGGGCTCATTCAATGAGTCATTCAATAATGGCTTGTGAAGTTACTGATGGCTTAATGCAGTCACCTAAGGATGTTTGTTACTCTTTTCATAGCAACTAATTCAGAAATCAGTAAACTGATAACATTTATTAAGTGGCATTAATATAAGATTAGATTATATTGTCGATTATCTGAGGGATCTTATATGTCAAATTAAAGTCTCTAAAATATGTTTTGAGAGCCAGTGTTCTTGAGGCTCCAAGACATAAATACTTATCAACCCAGCAATTGCCTTTAATTTTTAAATATATTATATCCTCAGAAAATATTGTATCATAATTCAGCTATGAATCATAACTTCAGTTGGTATTTCTAAATAACCAATAAGTATTTGGAAGAGCATCGAGTGCTAAGATACATATATGGTTAAAAATGTATAACCACTTTTTATCTAAATAATTTCTAAATAGAATTCTTCATAAATGACTAATAACGCTATTAGATGTTCCTCCTGAGTACTTTAAATATGATGTTTTTGTCTTTATAAAATATGATCTTTTTATTTTAAATATGAGTTCTTGCTTTTGAAAAATGTTTATAACAGTGATTTAATACTTATAAAAAGTACTGGACTCAGAAATACAGATATTATTGATTACATTTTCAGCTGTGTAAATTGACATTTGGAGAGTTTAAGTGAATTTCTTTAAGGTCATAAAACCAATACATTTCTATTGATTTATTTTTTATGTTGTTTGATATGTAGTAGAAAACATAAGCTGAAATGTGAAATCTAAATACTTATCCAATGTTCTTTGTGATAAAGCTATTTGACGCTCACGTGGACTCTCTGTCTTCCAGGCTACCATTTAGGATATTACAATAGAAAGAAGTGGAAAGACCTCAAAGATGTATATTTGACAACACAATTGTTTTTCGTGTTCAGGCTTTTATAGTTTCAGTAGTTAAAAAACAGAATTCTGGGGAAATTTTCAATTTTAATTAGCATAAGTAGACTCAACTGATAAAATAATACATATTTTTATATTGGTAAATGCATATTAGTGGTTATTTCATCACTCTTTTAGGCTCCTTAGTTATATTTTAATTCATTGAACAAATATTTATTGATCAACCATTATAGGCCAGACCTGTGACAAATTTAGTGGACTGTTTGTTAATTTAGTTGAACATATACTTACTGTGCATGTACTATGTTCGATAGTACATAGGTGTCTTGCCTGTTAAAAATAACATGCTTGTTAATAGGTTAAATAAAAACCCTACACTCAAGGTTCTTAAAGAGAATTATAGCCTCTGAAGCAATGTTAGAGCATTTCCAATGTTATCTATTTACAGTTAAAAAAGGACAATGTTTGCTTGTGAACTGGATATTTCACCATTATTTCAAAACAATAGTTGCCAAAGGGGGTGCCAAATAAGTGGGCAGGAGGCCATTAGCCTGAGACTGTCTCTGGACCTTGAGTTTCTAAGCAACAAGCCATAACCTAACTTATTATAGTAAGTAAACAAACTGAAGCCTAACTTGGGAGTATATTTTCATAACGAACAGCTGAATTTCAGCCAATCAAAGATAAACTTCAGACAATCATGAGCAGCCAACTAATCAGGCCCCATGCCCAAGTAAAACAAATGGCTCATCACGCTATGTTTAAAAAAAGCAAAGGCCTACATGTAGCCAATCAGGTGATTTCTCTACTTTCCTTCCATGTTCAGCCTATAAAGCTTGCTGCCCACACTGCTGGGTAGAACTCTCTGAATCTCTTCTGAGTGCTACCTAATTCATGAATCATTCTTTGCTATCATAAACTCTGTTAAATTTAATTTGTCTAAAATTTTTCTTTTAACAGAGATCAGCGAAACCTGGGTAAATATGGGCCTTTACAGTTCTTAATTTAAGAAGTAGCATATAATTGTTATATATGATTTAATTATTAATTAACCAAATAAAATAATAAGCATTATAAATATGGTGATATCAGATAATTGCATTCGTTTTGACATTAAAAGAAGTAGTCCGAAAATGAAGTCTGTGTATGTCATAGAAATCTACTTCATTTCAGAAAACAATTGCCTTGTATAATTAGTTTAGAATTCTGCAAAAGTTATATAGAAATATAGTTTTCTGTACAAATGAATAAGAAATACACCCTGCATCACTTAAGTCTTCCGCTTGTTTGGCTTTAAGTTATTTTTTCTTTGTAAAGATTATTTGGTCTGAATTTTAATGTATTTAAGAGACAAGGTGAAATAAGAGTCTCATTGCTAGATGTTTAATCAATAGTGATTTAATTTTACCTTCTTTGTTTTCTGAACTGACTTAGAAAAACAGTTAAAGAAAACAAATGACATTGCTGTGAGACTTTGCTTCAAAATAGTTATGGATTTTATGTTTTTAAAGCAAATTATGAGCTAATTTTAAATTTCCACAGTGGTCACATATTTAATAATAAAAAAATAAAGAAAAAGAATAAGGGTAAGTCATGAAATTGTTTTTATAAATTGAATAGTTTTATAACAGTACTGTCCTGTAGAACTTTGAGATGATAAAAAACGTTCTATGTTTGTGCTGTACAATATGGTAACTGACACTAGTCTAGGACTGCTACTGTTGGTTACAATATCAGTCAGTACAATTTGAGACCATGAAAATTAATTCTATAGCATGTTAGTTAAATTTTTAAGGAAACTATTTATAAGTTTGTTGATGACATCCAAGATTTTAACATATCAAGATACTATGATACTGTACTTTTACAACGTATAATGTCACTCATTAAATTTTGAAATATTAAATGTATAATTTAAAACTTTAATAACTCTATTCTCCCCACATTTGTAGGAATGAATATCCCTTTTAAGATTATATTCAGTCATGATGCTTTATTTAGTAGTGAAAATAATTGAGAATTCAAATATGATTTTAATTAGACTATTTAAAAAATAAATCAATGGTTATCAAAATACATACCTTTAAGTATTTAACTTTATGTAAATGTAAAATGTCATATAAAATTAGCTTTGCATTTCTCATGTGTAAATAAAATTACTTATCATTCTTACATTGAATAAAAAATTATAGTGCCTTATTTTCTTTTTATTTTATGCCTAGTTAAGCCTGATGTGAATATCAACATTATAAAAACAGAATTAATGACATGGGGCCTGTTTTTAGTAAACATTCATCTAGAAGCTAAAGGCATTTCTTCCACAGCATACTAGTTTGAAAAAATACATTGTGATCAAGTATTTTGGAGGGGAGTTAGTTTTCACATTTATAAATTAGCAACTTACAAGTGCTGCCGACTTCCTATCATAAACATTTATTTTGAGCAGACTGAATTACTGAAACCAGATGCTTACAGTGATCAATTTCACCCATCTTTCCACTTCTCTTTGCTTCTATTGGCACAAATTTAAAATTTCATAATTTCCTTTTCACAGTAGAATAACAACATTGCTCTTTCCCTTAATGCATTTCTGTAGAAGGCAGATAGATAACACTGAGATTGGTTCATCTGTTCTTATCTCTTTTATATCCATTGCCTGCTCACCCTTGATAACATAAATATAATTATCATACACCTTAGTCAGTAATAGAAACAGATTAGCTTTTTATACCAACAATCTTTTCAGCTTTACAAGGGCTTTTGCAAAACCATAATTGACTATGTCTTTTTATGACCATGTTTAATGTGTTTTGGTTCAAGTTTTTCATATTTTCTCATAAGTTTACTACATGATATATTCTGAATCAGAACTAGAATTATACTTAACTTTTAGCACATGCTACCACAATCCAGAAATTCTACATTCTGTGAGTGTATTAGAAAAACCCACAGAAGTTTAGGATAGTTGCTATTGAGAAAATAGTAGAAATGCATGTGTTGAAATGGCAAGCAATATCATCATGGAGAAACTGCTTCAAAATAGGAATTTACTTGTACTCCAATATGGTAAATCAAGGAATTGGACATTATTTCATCTCTAGTTGTCCAGCCATTTCCAGAAGACTGGCTTTCAGTTTGAGGAACCTGTTAATTTATGGAGAATTGTGAAGGAACACCACCCATTAGGCCCCACCTCCAACACTGCGAATCAAAATTCAACATGAGGTTTGGAGGGGACAAACATGCAAAGTATAGTAAGCATGTTGGGTTTGCTTGAGACAACTCTAAGACATTCAAGAAAAATACCAAACGTATGAGGTTGGATATGAGACTCTTGTGAACAGAAAGGTGATTAAGAAATACATTTGTAAGCTACTTGCAGAATTGAAAAAAATAGTTCTGTGTGTGTGTGTGTGTGTGTGTGTGTGTGTGTGTCGTATATGATTGTCCAGGAAAAGGATATAATTTTAGCAAAGCAGATAGCTTGTAATAAATATTGAGGATTTTCAACTTTTCTTATCCAGATAGTATAGCATCAGCCAGCAAGGGTCATAATAGGAAAACAAAGAGAAAACTGGGTCACAACAAAGGAATAGAATGTTACCAAAAGAACACAGGATTTCACTAGGACAAATTCTGCTGAGAAGTCAAGTAATATGGGAGCTGAAAATCTCTGTAAAATGACCTATGTGAAGACAAAATTAGAGTAGTTTTGGTGGAGCAATACAGGAGTTAGTGCGGAGTGAGGAACAAAGATAATAGTTAAATAAAATTTTTGATAAATGTAGTGTTAAGAAGAAGAAATAGATATATCTGGAGAGGTCCATGTAATTTGAACTGAGATTTTTGTGTCTTTAAAAATAAGTGGGAAGATATAGTTTCAAGACAGATCGAACGTACTTGTGAGGTACGAATGGTGTCCAGAAACAGGCATTAGCCAGCAAGAAGAGTAGTTTTTGTATTTAAGGAAGAAAGATAATCAAGATGTAGTTTTTCATATTTTTCAGTGATAAAATGGTATAAGACACTAGAATATATGCATACCTATCTATATCTATATATCTATATAACTATATTTATATTACTCTCCATTATATATATATTTTTAATTCCTGGGGACTGGATAAAATAATCAGTAATAAAATGGTAGAAGAGAACAGAATATATACATACATAAATATCTAGACCTACATTTCTTTATTTATCTATATATCAATCTATATCTAGAGGTAATTTTTTTTTTAATTTCCTGGAGATTGTGATAAATAAACCAGTCTCTACTTACAATGGCTTCAGAGTAAGTGGTGCCTTTGTGGTAAGGGCAGGTTCAGTTAGAACATGTAAGGGAGGCCGGGTGCAGTGGCTCACACCTGTAATCCCAGCACTTTAGGAGGCCGAGGCAGGTAGATAATGAGGTCAGGAGATCAAGACTATCCTGGCTAATACGGTGAAACGCCATCTCTACAAAAATACAAAAAAAAAAAATTAGCTGGGCATGGTGGCATGCACCTGTAGTCCCCACTACTTGGGAGGCTGAGGCAGGAGAATCACTTGAACAAGGGGGGCAGAGGTTGCAGTGAGCCAAGATCATGCCATTGCACTCCAGCCTGGGTGACAGAGTGAGACTCTGTATAAAAAAAAATATGTAAGGGGAGAGAGCATTCAGAGATATTGAGAATGGGGCATTTTGTTGGATATAGAGTGGTAATTTCAAAAATGACTGTAACTAGGGATGTTGAAAGAGAAAAAAAATACTAAAGCAAGAAAGATACATTACACAAAGTTTCAGGGTTCATTGTACCGAGGAACAGTGGCTTAAACTTTGAGATACAATGTATTGTGAAGAAAGTTTTAAGAATCCTTTTAATGTTAGCGGATTCTATTTGTAGTTTTTTGCATAATAACACTTGGGAAATGACTGACCCAAAAGCACTGGATCAGTCATTGCACTCATAATGCTAAAGCAAGCTCCAACATTGCGTAAGTAATATGTTGTGAAAGAAGCATCATATTATCACTGGTGGAGGGGGTCCAGGTTCTTGGCATCTTGAACGAAGTATTGGACAAAACACACAAACAAAACAAGGAAGGAATGAAGGGATTTATTGAAAATGAAAGCATACACTCCACAGGGTGGGAGCGGGCCCAAGCAAAGCGGCTCAAGGGCACTGTTACAGAACTTTCGGGAGTTTAAATACCCTCTAGAGGATTCCATTAGTTACTTCGGGTATGCCCTATGTAAATGGAGAGGATGAAGTAAAGTTACAAAGTCATTTACTGGGCCTACGCCCCATAGAGAGGATATTTCCTGTCATAGATGAAGTGTGAATTGGCCTTATGCTCCCTGCCTCTAGATTCTATTTTCCTGCCTCAATATGATAAATCTCATTCTTGAAAATAATAAGAGTCCTAGTCAGTGAAAATAAAAGAAAGTGGTATTACTCCAAGTGAATATTTTAGGAAACAGAACTCACTGGACACCTCAGCTAACATTCAACTACTTTGTGATGATTCTGGGGCCATTAAGTCTCTGTGTAAAGACCAGCTATGGAGAGATGTCATCCATTCATAAAAGAATAACCGAGAAAGCAGACAAACAGCAGAGTACCTATCAAAAATCTGCAAAATATGAAAATATTGTCAAGAACTTTGTGATTCACTGAAGAAGCACATTTCTGAACATGATGTATTAAAGAGTTTACTTAGAAAACAACAGCTTTGTAGACTCCGAAATACAAGAAAATTCCAACTCCATAGCATAATATAAAAGAAAACATGGTAAGTCAACAAGAAGTAAAACACACTGTGAAAGGAAAATAAATCTTGGGGCCCTAAAAATCACTAAGCTAAAGTGGAAAAGTCAAGCTGGGAACTGTTTAGGGTCAACCTGCCTCCCATTCTATTCAAAGTCACCCTTCTGACCACTGAGATAAACGCATATGTGATGGTATCTTTTGGAGGGGCTAATCAGAAACTCAAAAGATGCAATCATTTGTCTCTTACCTACCCATTACCTGGAAGCCCACTCCCCACCTCAAGTCTTCGTGCCTTTGTTTTGAGTTGTCTTGCCTTTCCAGGCACAACTAATGTTCATCTTACATGTGTTGATTGATGTCTCATGTCTCCCTAAAATGTATAACACCAAACTATGATCTGATCACCTTGGCTACATGTCATCAGGACCTTCTCAGGCTGTGTCACCTGTGCGTGCCCTCAACCTTGGTAAGATAAACTATCTAAATTAACTGAGACCTGTCTCAGATATTCAGGGTTCACAAGGCTAAGAGAAAGAAGAATATAAAAGAAATTTGGGATGAAAGTTACAGTAAAAAATTTACACTATTAGTTCAGCTTATTATGGTCCCAGTATAGATATCTATTCTCTCTCTTACTATAAATCTGTTCCAAAATACAAACAAAAGTGAAATATTTCCCAAAAATTTTATGAAATTTCCTTAATGGTGATTTAAATAAATCATATACTTATCATTACTTCTTAGAAACTACATCTCTTATGGAGTTAAATGGAGACAAATTTCCATTCCTTTATTGTAAATATAAAAAAAACAATAATACTTGGTTATAATAATAATATGTGTTATAACAATAATAATACTTGGAAATATCAAAGAAAAAAATATTTTGGAAAAAGTCATAAATCAGGTTTTAGAAACCAATATTTTTGTGTTAATTAGTATCTAAATTCTGTCTTTTGAATGCAAAACATGTGCATGAATTGATAGGCTTTTATTTATCCTTTATGTCTGTTTTCTTAAATTTTCTACTTTGTTTCAAGAAATTTAAAACATTAAAATGAAGAGGCTTAGATGACTTCAATTTGAATAGAATTTTCTTTCTCTAAGTATTTCTAATATGACATATATATGATTATTATCATGTTTTCTGAGAGTAATTCATGGGTTCAGACATCTAATGTACATTTGACTTAAATTTTGAGAGTTAATTTTTAATACATCAATAATATACTATAATATTTATTTGATTACTTACTGATATCTTTTTAAGAAGAGCTTTTTAAATATCTCCTCATACTTACATGGTATTTTAATATTTTCTAATGATACATTTGATTATGGTCCTCGTAAGTTAAATTAAACTTGGTCAAGTCAATATAATGACCTAAGTAGATAATGTTTTATTTTGTTCCAGTTAAATACTAAAAAAAAAGGAGATCGCTCAACTCCATCATTTTGTTCATTGTTCTCCATCTGAAACCAACAAAAAACCCATATCATGTCTTCAGTTACTCAATACTTTAATCAGTTCCAGAGATTCGTGTTATAGATGAACACTGTTTCATTAATAAAAGGAAATGAGAACAAATTAATATGCTGGGTATTTCCTCAGGTTGTGAATTCATCAAGTTGTGGGTTAATTGGAAATCAGAATCAATTTTAATTTATACAATCAAATAACTGTTTATCTTTTATTCTGTGTAGGTGTAGGGTACTTTGTTTTTCACTTTAACTTGGCATTTTATATTAAATAATATGTCCTTTTAAAGTATATTCTAAGTGACTAAGTGACCATGGATATTGGCCGTGGTACAATATCCTATAAATTTACCTTAAATTTAGTTGTTACTGATTTTTTTTTTAACTTCAATTGACTTAGACCTATTAACACTTAAATCCTGTTTTAGGCAATTTATTCATAACTCTTCAAATCTTTCAAACTATCCCTAACGTTAGGGAAAAATTGTCCCTAATATTATGTAGCATTAACTATAAAATGGTAAGTAGCATTAACATGTCTTCAGGCCACATAATTTTTTCTCTAAGATATCCATTTCCCCTAATTAATATTTAAATTCATTCTCTTCATTACTGTGCTTACTTACCAACATGATTAAAGAAAAACATGGCTGGGGGCGGTGGCTCAAACCTGTAATCCCAGCACTTTGGGAGGCCGAGGCGGACAGATTACAAGGTCAGGAGATTGAGACCATCCTGGCTAACACGGTGAAACCCCATCTCTACTAAAAAAAAAAATACAAAAAATTAGCCGGGAGTGGTGGCAGGCGCCTGTAGTCCCAGCTACTCGGGAGGCTGAGGCAGGAGAATGGCGTGAACCCGGGAGGCAGAGCTTGCAGTGAGCCGAGATCACGCCACTGCACTCCAGGCTGGGAAACAGAGTGAGACTCTGTCTCAAAAAAAAAATAATAATAAAAACAATTAGCCAGGCATGGTGGTGTGCGCCTGTAATCCCAGCTACTTGGGAGGCTAAGATAGGAGAATTGCTTCAACCCTGGGATGGAGATTGCAGTAAGCTGAGATCGCGCCATTGCACTTCAGCCTGGGCGACAGAGCAAGACTCAGTCTCCAAAAAAACAAAACAAAACAAAGCAAAAAATGTGAAAAAAATGCAAGCGTGCCTAATGAATGTTAACATGAGTTATTTATGAACAAAATCTTGATTATGAATAAAATAAATACTAACTTTTCCTCTCATTGGTGGATAAAATCAGAATAATGATTTATCTGGATCTTATATTTATATCATGAATATGTCAAATCTGGACTAAATAAAGAGAAAATGAGTATTCAATGGGACACCAAACTAGCATAATTAGAAGTGATTTGCACTCTTGTGCTTATAAATGTTGGATCAATTTTCTGTTTGTCATTGATTTTCAAGGTATTGTTTAAATTTTTAGCAGCTAAACAAATTTTCAAAAAAGTTCATAATGTTAATATAATTACCTTTTATAATAAATCATATTTTATATTAACTCCTCCTAAGACATATAAATACAATCTAGTATTTATAGCAGGGGTGTCCCATCTTTTGGGTTTCCTGCACCACATTGGAAGAAGAAGAATTGCCTTGGGCCACACATAAAACATCCTAATAATAACGATAGCTGATGGCCTAAAACAAAATTGCAAAAAAAATTCATATTGTTTTTAAAAAATTTACAGATTTGTGTTGGGCTGCATTCAAAGATATCCTGGCCACAGGTTGGACACACTTGCTTTATTATTTTATTTTTAAAATAGGTGTTAAAATTTTCATTTTAAAACATTTATGAGACGTATTATTTTTATTGATACATAATAGTTCTACATACTTATGGGGTACATGTGTGTTTCTGATACATGCATACAAAATGCCATAATCAAATCACTGTAATTAAAATCTTCCTCAGACATTTGCTATTTCTTTGTGTTGGGAACACTCCAAATCTTCCCTTCTAGCTATTTTGAAATATACTATAAATTGATTATATTATTTTACTTTTAAAAGGACCAGAGAAAAATAGAATTAAAAAATAAAATTTAAAAAGAACTACTATTTAATTAGGAGAAGGTAGCTAAAGGATGAAATCTGAATTAGCTGTTTTTATTATCATTATTATTATTATTATTATTATTATTATTATACTTTAAGTTCCAGGGTGCATGTGCACAACGTGCAGGTTTGTTACATAGGTATACATGTGCCATGTTGGTTTGCTGCACCCATCAACTCGTCATTTACATTAGGTATTTCTCCTAATGCTACCCCTCCTCCAGCCCCCTAGCCCCCGAAAAGCCCTGGTGTGTGATGTTCCCCACCCTGTGTCCATGTGTTCTCGTTGTTCAGCTCCTACCTATGAGTGATAACGTGCGGTGTTTGTTTTTCTGTCCTTGTGATAGTTTGCTTAGAATGATGGTTTCCAGCTTCATCCATGTCCCTGCAAAGAACATGAACTCATCCTTTCTTATGGCTGTATAATATTCCATGGTATATATGTGCCACATTTTCTTAATCCAGTCTATCATTGATGGACATTTGGGTTGGTTCCAAGTCTTTGCTATTGTGAACAGTGCCACAATAAACATACGTGTGCATGTGTCTTTACAGTAGCATGATTTATAATCTTTTGAATATACCCAGTGATGGGATCACTGGGTCAAATGGTATTTCTAGACCCCACTGTCAATATTAGACAGATCAATGAGACACAAGGTTAACAAGGATATCCAGGACTTGAACTCAGTTCTGGACCAAGAGGACCTAATAGACATTTATAGAACTCTCCACCCCAAATCAACAGAATATACATTCTTCTCAGTACCACATCACACTTACTCTAAAATTGACCACATAATTGGTAGTAAAACACTCCTCAGCAAATGTAAAAGAACAGAAATCACAACAAACTGTCTCTCAGACCACAGTGCAATCAAATTAGAACTCAGGATTAAGAAACTCACTCAAAGCCACACAACTACAAGGAAACTGAACAACCCGCTCCTGAATGACTACTGGGTAAATAACGAAATGAAGGCAGAAATAAAGACATTCTTTGAAACTGATGAGAACAAAGACACAATGTACCAGGATCTCTGGGACACATTTAAAGCAGTGTGTAGAGGGAAATTCATAGCACTAAATGCCTGCAAGAGAAAGCAGGAAAGATCTAAAACCGACACCCTAATATCACAATTAAAAGAACTACAGAAGCCATAGCAAACAAATTCAAAAGCTAGCAGAGGGCAAGAATAACTAAGATCAGAGCAGAAATACGAACTACCATCAGAGAATACTATAAACACCTCTAAGCAAATAAAGTAGAAAATCTAGAAGAAATTGATAAATTCCTGGACACATACACCCTCCCAAGACTAAACCAGGAAGAAGCTGAATCTCTGAATAGACCAATAACAGGTTCTGAAATTGAGGCAATAATTAACAGCCTACCAACCAAAAAAAAAGTCCAGGACCAGACGGATTCACAGCTGAATTCTACCAGAGGTACAAAGAGGAGCTGGTACCATTCCTTCTGAAACTATTCTAATCAATAGAAAAAGAGAGAATCCTCCCTAACTGAATGAGTTGTCCTGAAAACTATATTTTGAAATAGTAATAGAATTCATTTATGAGGATTTTGTGTTTGCCATTTACAAGAGCAATAGGTAATGGTCTTTTGTTGAGCTAACAAAAAGGGTTTCTCTGCTTATTTCTACTGAGAACACACACATACACACACACACACACATACACACACACATGACTTTAGAACTAAATAACATGCTTAATCAAAAAGTATGTCTTTGGGACTTTGACACAATAATTTAGATCTAATATAGTTTGTAAGATAAAACATATTCAAATTCAAGAAACAATTTATCTACTTAAAATTATATTTTGAGTATATGGATGTACAGACATATACCTCCAAATTTATGTAGAATTTACAGCAAAAATGTTCTTGATTAACCATAAAATTGGAAATTAAATTTTCTACATCATTCAATATTCAAGTTGTTCATTAGTGCAACAAACACTTTTCAATGTGCATAAATGTCTCTTCATCATTAATGTCAAGGGTAAAAATAATGAGTAAATCAAATGAGTAAAGATGATAAAAAAGAACGCAACCTCACTCATTTCCCAAGAAAGTTTCCAGTGTAGGAAAAGTAAACCCCTGTCTGTTTCTCATTATTGTGATTCAGAGTCATGGTTTGTGTTGAAAGAACCAAACTGTAAGATTTACACGTGACTCTATTTGGGTAATTTCAAGATAATATATCAATTATTGTTTCCTAGCAATCTACCTAGAAAATAGCAGATTGGAATTACAATTTGGGTCATATTTTGTGTGTTACATTTGTAATATTTATTCTATTTTTTTTTTTGAGACAGAGTCTCACTCTGTCTCCCAGGCTGGAGTGCAGTGGAGTGATCTCAGCTTACTGCAAGCTCCGCCTCCCAAGTTCACGCCATTCTCCTGCCTCAGCCTCCCCAGTAGCTGGGACTACAGGTGCCCGCCACCAGGCCTGGCTAATTTTTTTAGTACAGACGGAGGTTCACCATGTTAGCCAGGATGGTCTTGATCTCCTGACCTTGTGATCCACCTGCCTCGGCCTCCCAAAGTGCTATTTATTCTTTTTTAACCTTGAAATAAATTCTATCTTTGCATCAGACCATGTATGTGGCAGTCAGTTGACAATGAGTAGCTGAATTACTCTGATGCTGTGTATGAAGATAGCCTGTTGGGATAAAAGTAGACACATTTGTATTTCAGAGGCTACTCCGCTGTTACTCAAAGCAGTCAAGCACCAAACCTGAAAGTGGGTAGAATAATATGTAATCATAACTTTTTGTAAGCAGAATAATGTCCAACGGGGTGATAATTAGTATGATATAATCAGTTAATATAATTAATGATTCATACTTAGAATGATTATGAGAAGACTTTGTCATATTCAGAGTGAACTACCATAGGAGTTGAATATGCTGAATCTAAAATATCCAGAAGGCACACTCTTTTGGACACTTTTACAGTATTCTTGAATTGTATGCATACTTCAAGCACTCAGTGGCAGCAGCATTTGTGGTGGTATAAGCTGCACAGATTCCAATTTGATGGCTTCAGTGTGCAAAAGGCATTTTGGGTCTTATGACTTGGTTTTTCTAAACTCTTACCCCTGATAATGAGAAGAACTTTTTAACCTAGTTTGGGACACTCATAGGGGCGTTCCACTAGAATACTGACAACACTCAGGAGTCAGCTGAAAAGATTATGAAGCAATATGTAAGTGGTGTATGTATATTACTAAACAGGGCTACAGGGCATTCTGCTTGCCAACAACTCTCAAGGAGATCATAGCCATTCAGTTAGAAAGAACTCATTGGCATATTGATTGCAGGGGGATCTGATATACTTAAACGGTCAGTGGCCAGGTGTGCTGGAGTACAATATTTATGAAATCATTATAGCCATTCTAAACTATGACAAACTTGATCAGTAACTGACTCCCAGTTAAAGGGCCACAAATTAAACATGTATGTCACGTGGTTAAATTAGCATGAGATAAATTGAGAGTCACCATTGTGCTACGTTCACAGGAGAGAAATGGGCTGACACTAGGAAGCCTGCATTAATAAAGTTTGTTATTAGGTTGCTAGATATGGTTAAGTCTCTTTATAGATAGACTCCTGTGTTTTTTCTTCATTGGCCTCTAGTGACCTACCCACTAACGAAAGACATATGACTTGTAGGAAAATGGTAATTTTGCTACTAAGTTTGGGGAAATAACCCAAAATCCTGTTATGTCTACACTATTGTGCATCAAATAATATTATATATAGTTGCAATTATATAGTTACAAAAAATACCTAAGAAATACATGTTATAAAAATTATCAATGGTTATAGATGTATTCGAATACCCTTTTGACCTGAATTGGCTCATTCCCACTGAGTCCCATCTTTGTGACTATAAATGCTTCTATAGAAAATGATTAGGAAAACCAGAATCCACATCTGGTATTAATGACACATAACCTATGGACTTTATGTGTTATATTGTCAATCTGAATAACTCCTTTGTTAGTAACTCTACTTTTTTCTTATTACTACCCTTTTACTAATGCAGAGGGTTTTAAAAATAGTAAATACCTTATCTAAGCCTGCACATCCTTTAAATATCAGGAATTTGGTTATACACCTAAGAATTTTATTTCAAATACAAGTGTTTCCAACTTAAGAATTCAAGAAGTTACATGGAGGCTGGCATGTCATTACTATAAGGAAAAGCAACAAACAAAACAAACACTACAATAATAGAATGCATGTCCTTACTAAATAGGAAATGGAATTCAGTACTATTTAAGGCTTTCAAAAAGAAATAAAAGGACAGATTCAGATTCAAATGGTAACTGATTTTTAGCACTAGGGGTTAAAAATCCAAATATAATTAGGTTTACAAATTTAATATATATTTATGCACGTTGGCACAATAATAGCGTGTTTCTTTTTATATGCCTCGGTTGTGAATAATTTATTGTTGAAGATTCTCCTTAAATTTGGATAGTGATAACATAACATGCCCACCAAAACCCTCTATTGAGTTTATCACATGTCTCTGTTAAACAAACACTTAAAATGAATGGAAAATAATATGATATTTATTTTCAAGAGATATGTGCCAGGAATTTTAAACTGTTGTCAAAGTTTGATGATTTCTATCCTATCTCAAACTAAATCACTTAAAAAGAAAGCAGATTAACCTTGGAAGCAGATTAACTGTAGAAGCTAGTCAAGAATACCCCATGACCAGACATGTGGTTATTGATCTAGGAAATACTAGTAATGTCTATAGTGATTTGGAAGAACCATTATAAGCAGTTCACTTTTTTTGTTTTTTTTTTTTTTTGAGACGGAGTCTCGCTCTGTCGCCCAGGCTGGAGTGCAGTGGTGCGATCTCGGCTCACTGCAAGCTCCGCCTCGCGGGATCAAGCCATTCTCCTGCCTCAGCCTCCCGAATAGCTGGGACAGCCGCCCGCCACCATGCCCGGCTAATTTTTTGTATTTTTAGTAGAGACGGTGTTTCACCATGTTAGCCAGGATGGTCTCGATCTCCTGACCTCCTGATCCGCCGGCATCAGCGTCCCAAAGTGCTGGGATTACAGGCGTGAGCCACCGTGCCCGGCCGCAGTTCACTTTTACCTGGTAACAACAGTGTAGCTTCAATTTTGTACTGCAGTTCTATGTCGATTCTGTAGTCTGGCATAGGCTAGTCTGTGAAAAAACCCAATCTTCCTAAAATCCTGCCCATTATCACACTGTTTCACTACTTGGTTGACACTGAGCCTGGAGAGAGAAGGAAATAAAAAACTAGATGCTTTGCTAACATACATATAAGATAGAGGTTGAGAGAGAAACACAAAAGACATTCAGGGATCTTCTCTCTTGGAAAGTTTCCAGTCATCCTGTGAGCAAGAGCTTGTTAGGATATTTCCTCTGTAATGGAAAATTACTGCACTTTGCATTGTGTGTCATTAATATGGAAGCACTTCACTGGCCTCTTTGGATTCTGGAGGCCACATTCCATGTTTGAGTAAGCTACTCTGGCACATTTACTGGGTAGTCAGGAAGGCTGCCAGGTTTGAGTACAGCCTAGAGCAAATGAAGCTCTGAAGTATATCTAGAAGATGGAGGCAGATGTTTTGCCCTTTGTACTTTAAAAAAGAGGTGAACAAACACCATTCAAAAGATTTGTATCAAAGAGATGGCTCTAATGAGCTCTAGGGAGCCCCGTCAGTAAATCACAGTATAGGGAGTTTACTCCCTAGCTATGGAAGTAAATCATGTTCTTTTTTTATAGATAAATATTCTTTGGAGAAACATCTTAGCGTGATACTGGGTTCTGGCAGAAAATGAAATCTGATAATGAGGTATCAAGTGAATGTGCAAACTGGGTTGTTTATTATGAATGGAGTATTAACTTGCTCACAAACATGTTATTAGATTGACATTGACAGGAATAGCTGAGGTTGCCAAAATTTAAAATATTTTTCTCAAAAGATAGGAGAGAGAGCCCGGCAGGTTTGTTTGTGGTGCTATAGTATGCTGAATAACAGGTCTGGATAAATAAGGTGGTAAGGGAGAAAGTGCTTATTGTGTGACATGTACATAATAAAATTCCTATCAAATGGATTTTAATGGATTTCATAATTCTTGCCTGTAAATGCTTTTTGACTTAAAAATATATTTGCCAAAAATATAGAGACTATGCCTTATCATTGGATATTTCACTATGTGTTTTTATAGGCTGCTCATAATATTACATTATAAAATAGAATGAAATTAAGATAAGCACTCATAAAAACACTGTTCATCATTATATTGGATAATGGTATATTATTTCTTATTTTACATTAACTTTTCATTGCAAAACCCAATTATGGTGGTATTGCTTGCATAGCAACAGTAAAACATGCTAGTATTCTTACTCTATACTTTTGAAATATGGAAAGAAAAAGTCAATTGTAATTTAGTTTAGTTCCTTTATTATATCAATGAGGAACCTAAAACAAGAGAATTAAAGACTTCACCAGGTTTATACTATTAATTTTTGCAGCATTGAGTTCAAATTCATGTTACCAAGCCTATTGTAATGAGCTTTCAGTAACTCATTAACCTCCATACAAAAGGAAAAAAAACTCATCTTTTTATTTTTTCATTCAATTTTTCTAAAAATTTTAAACAAATGCTTCATATGAAAGGTCATAAATATTGAGCAGTTTTGAGAGTAATAAATTTTATTATTCCCTCTACAGGGCTAACCAGTATTTTCAGCTATTCATAGTATAAAATGATTTTTTTTCTAATGCACAGTCTATCGTTAGACATTTATGGAATATCTATTACTTGCCTATTTGATGTTCACGGCTGAATGGAATCATGGTCCTTTATTTATAGGTAATGAAATCTACTTCCCTATGAATGCATGACAGTGACACATTAAAGAGTTAAATAACAGTATGAATCACTATTTTAATTCATTATAAGTTGGAAAAATGGAGAAACTCAAAAGACATATCTGCCCTTGGATCAGTTATAGAGCTTAGATTAAAAGGTTGAAAGATTTTCAGAAAGTATTTATAAGTTCACTTTGAATACAAACATAGGGTTTCCCCCAAAATATTATTTCTTTCTTCTTAGAATCTATTCTTCTATGAAAATAATTATTTTAGTCATGGAAAGAAGTAGAGGCTATCCATTCAATATATAAATAAATTCATGGTGAATATATTGCTATCAATAATTTATTTAATAATATATGAGACCATAAGACACATGTTTTGCCATCTGCTTTGTCTAGCTTTCCCTTCTTCCTTCTGTTGCAAAAACACGGTGGAGAATTTCTAATAACATTTCTGTTTATGTTTACTAATCTTGAGAGAAAGAAAACTATGATTTTATTTTCATGTTGGGACAGACACTATGATTAAATAACTGTTATGTGGACAAGTTGCTTTTGTTTTTTAAGACTAATTTCCTCATTTATAAACAAAGTGAAATAAAACAACATGATTGCTAAAGTACTGTAGTGGATGTAATTTTGTTTCCAAATATTGTGATTTTCTTTGTTTCATGACTGACTCTGTAGAGGGATTACTGAAATCCTTGACTCTTTAAATCCTTAAATCTATGTTGAACTCAGGATTTCCATGTTATGTGCATGAACTTTGATAGCCATGTGTGATGCTGCATTTTTCTTTTCCCATTTCAAAGATATTCAGAGAGAGGCTGCCTGGTCAATCTGCGTTCTGGAGTGCAGATGACATAGAGAAGGCCTACAGCCAATCTATAATTAACCTGAACATGAGCAAGAAATAAATTTATTTCTGTAACCAAGGATTTTAAATACTTTTTTTTATTACAACACTACTTATGTTTTAACTGACACAGTGACCATTAGTTAATCTGTATAATAAGGACTACTATTCAAAGTATGTATCTTCAGATATGAAGTTTGTATAAGAGAGAAATCGTTAGAACAACTTACTTAAACATATTGATTGCTACATTTTTAAATGTTTGTGTCACCCAAAATTCCTAGGTTGAAATGTAATCTTATATGATAGTATTAATTGGTGGGAACTTTGGGAAGTGACTAGATCATAAGGGTGGAGCCCTGATGAATGGAATTAGTGCCCCTAGAAAAGAGGCCCAACAGAGCTTGTTTGCCCCTTTCATCATGTGAGGATGAAGCAAGAAAATTCCATTTATGAGGAATTAGCTTTCACTGGATGCTGAATCTGTAAGCACCTTGATCTTAGACTTTCCAGCTCCCAGAACTGTGAGAAAATAAATTGTTGTTCATAAGCCACACAGTTTATGCTATTTTATTATAGCAGTCCAAATGGACTAAGTAAGACATTTGTCACCATGATAAAAGATTAACAAACTTTCAAATTTACTTAATTTAACTTTATTCTCTTTAATACGACCACAAAACTGGACCTATAACTTATCCGTAAATGTGACAATGATTCATTGTGTATTGACATGTAATCTAAATGTAGTCATAATAGTAGATACTTTTACTTATTATGATTTTGGGAATTCTGAAAAGGCCATCAGCCTTAAAATAAACAAACAAGGACAGAGATATTCCCCAAGACACTTTTTGAGTCTTGGAAATTAGAAAGTAATTTTCTTTTCTCCATTATATATCAAATTCCTTTAAGGGAAAATAAAGGTACCTTCTTCTAAACAATAGATAGATTGATATTTGTGATTTTATCACCTCGTTTTTGAAAGAGTATGTTTTAATGGTGCATGTAAGAGGAGGATTTGGAACAGGTTGGTGATAGAAGCAACCTACCCTAAAGCAGAAAAAAAGATGATATATATGTATACTGGTTGCTAAAGACTGGTTTTGTCTTCCTTGAATTGTTGCCATGATTCTCCTGAATAATATATTTTTTCCTTACTTTTGCTCTTGCATAAGAAAAATAAAAGATAAGAGTATTCTTTTTAAAAGATAAGGCTATTCTTTTTAAAAGGGGAGAAGCATTTGGAATATTGTGCAATTCAAATCCACATTAACCTTTAAGATATTTTACAGAAGGAAGCCAGATAATCATTCTGTGTTAAGTTAAAGTTTCTATTCCTGTAATGTTTGAAATCATCAACAATTTAAAACATATTTTGAGTTTGTTTTTCAAAGTATTTAAATGAAAATGCTATGGAGTCAAAATAAATTTTTCCATATACTGAAACTGTGAAATGTAATTATTATTTTTTTAACATTTACCAAAAAACTTTTTCAAATTATTTCATTCTTCATTATCTAACTTTCTTCCCCTGGAAATCATAAAACAAATATGAAGATACTTTTGTAGCTTGTAAAGTATACTTTTAAAATGATTTTTATTACATTTTATTTCTCTTTTCTAACTCGATTTTAGGCTCATGAGATACATATACAGATTTGTTACATGGGGAAATTGTAGGTCACTGAGGTTTGGTGTATGAATGATCACATCACCCAGGTAGTGAGATAAACTAAGTGGTGCACGGTGGCTCACGCCTGTAATCCCAGCATTTTGGGAGGCTGAGGCAGGTGGATCATGAGGTCAGGAGTTCAAGACCAGCCTGGCCAACATGGTGAAACCCTGCCTCTACTAAAAATACAAAAATTAGTCAGGCGTGTTGGCAGGCACCTATAATCCCAGCTACTCAGGAGGCTGAGGCAGAGAATTGCTTGAAACCCAGAGGCAGAGGTTGCAGTTAGCCGAGATCGCACCACTGGACTCCGGCCTGGGCGATAGAGTGAGACTCTGTCTCAAAAAAAAAAAAAAAAAAAAAAAAAGTGAAAGAATTTAATGCATTTATTTTTAAAATAATTCTTTAAATTTTATTACGTAGTATTTTTTCATATTTGGATAAATTAAATTCTCTGAGAAATGCAATGTTTTATGGGAAATAATAAAGTGTTGAGGATACATTGATTGTTTTTACTATTAGATTCCCTTGGTGATAGAGACTACGCCCTGTGCTCTGCCTTAACAAAATAGAACTCAAACTCTATCATTTTGAGCGACGTGAAAAACATTGAAAATATTGAGAATTTGATAAGGGTGAAATAAAATATGGGTCTTGGCAGCTTTTCATTATTATGAAATAGACTTCAAGAAGATTAATGCTTCTAGGTACTATGTTATTTCAATTATATTTGTGATTATGATTCTATTCTAATATATTTTGTTGAATTTTTTAAATAAAATTTTGCTGTAGTACTCAGAATATCTCAATTAATTTTAACTAATAACTACTTAAACATTTAAAGATATGACAGTTTTTAGCTAAATCTAATATTCTTGTCTTAAATTTGGAAGCAAAGATAGTGTTGGGACTTTTATTGTACTCTTTTTATATGCCATGCACAGGTAAATGTTCTTTGCCCTTTATTTAAGTGTTACAACTCTGTGAGATAGGAACTTTCATCAGTCTTAACTTATAGATGGCAAAGCTAAGAGTAATTAATTGGAGAAGTTAATTACTTTTCTCAAAGCTATATCGGGAGCATGTGGCAAAACTAGGTCTCAAACGAAGGTCTGCTGAAAACAGTTGTGCTATTGTAAGCTATTTTTATTCTACCTCTGTTTACTGATAAAAACATTGTACGAAGGTAACCAGATACAGTTTTTGTTGTTGAGTTTATGCTTTCATGTCATTTTATTTTTAATGAGATATAAAAATCAATAAAATGCACAAATCTTATTTAACTTGATAGATTTTATAAATATATTTACTTAAGTAACTGTAACTACCACTCCTATAAAGATGTAGGATATTTCCATCAATCTATAAAGTCTATTGGACCCATTCCCAATCAGCCAATATCACATGACTTATTTTCACATATGTCACACACATCAAGTTGATGGTGTTTTCTGGTTTTGGAAAAAATAGAATGATGGATAGGAGACAGGACAAACGTGCAGCTCACTCTTGGACGTACAGAACAGTGTGTGGAGATTCACATTGTGAACTTTTGCTTCAAGAACCACCACATGAAGTACCATGAAAACTGAAAGAATTCAAGAACCCTCTAAAAAAAGCAGTTTGCTACTGCAAACTCCACGAGACAGCTCAGATCATGGGAGAAGGATTTAACCTTACCTAGAGCTGAAACAGACTTAGGGAGCCAAGTGAAATATAAAAGTAGAAGCAGCGGGATGAACTCTGTAGGCACTCCTGGTCCCCAGCTCTAGCCCAGGGAAGCTTTAACTCATAGGGGTCCTTGGGGAAGGTAGCCATCAGAATTGGGGAGGTACCACCAGATGATGGAAGTTTTTAGCTGAATTTTGTAATAATTTGGACTGAGCATGAATTTTCCTGAGCAGAATCAAGGGGGTGCAAATGGGAAGTGCACATACAAGTTTAGATGCCACAGCCAGTGATGCCGGAAGTGGGGAGGGATGAGGCCTGAAAGCCCAGCTTGCTTTCTCATCAGGGAGTCTTGCAGCCTGGGGCAAAATCTCAGCCCTGCTCACTGGCTGCCTGAATATAAACTCGATGCTACTGATGGGGCATGGGGAAAGTAAGACTGGCCTTCTTGGTTGCATGGATGCTGGGTAAGGCCTGTCACTGCCAGTTTCCCCCCACTTCCCTGTTGACTTGTTTGATACAGCAGAAGCAGCCATAATCCCCCTGGGAACATAACTCCATTGATATGAGTACCACTCTCCACACCCAGAATGGCTACAGCAATCCTGGCCCAAGGAGAGTCTGAGCTCAGAACCACCTAATGGCTGCACCTGATGGTTTTTCTCTACCTGACCTGGTAGCCGATGACAAAAGACATAAACTCTTGGGAGCTCTATGGCCCTGCCCATCGCCTGAAAAACCCGAATACTGATTCTAGCCAACCTAGGACAAGCTTATATTCCCCCTTCGACTACTACAGCTGGTGCTCTCTTGAAAGTGCTACCTCCTGGTTGCAGGCCAACCAACTCAAGCCATTATGACAACTCAAAATGGAACAACCCTGCTCCAAAGAAGGAGAAAACAACAGTTAATTCTACCACCTGCAACACCTTGACTAACCAGAGATCCTAAGTCTGTCCACATGACAACCTCACTGCTAAAATAACCAGAATTCAAGTAAAACTCCACACTAAACAAAACAACAACCAAGGACTTCCACAGAATCCACTTCACTCCCCTCCCACCTTCACTGGAGCAGTTGCTAATATCCATGGCTGGAAGACCTGAAGATGGATTACATCACAGGATTCTTTGCAGCACTAGCCCAGAGCCTGATAACCCAACTGGGTGGCTAGACCCAGAGGGGCAATAACAGTCACTGCAGTCCAGCTGTCAGGAAGCCCCATCACTAGAGGAAAGGGGAGAGTACTACATCAAGGGATCACCAGTGGGACAAAAAAAATCTGAACAGCAGTCCTTGAATTTCAGATCTTTCCACCGAAAGAGTCTACCTAAATGAGAACGAACCAGAAAAACAATTTTCGTAATATGACAAAACAAGGGTCTATAACAACCCCAGAAGATCACACTAGCTCTTCAGCAATGGGTCCAAACAAACAAGAAATCTCTGAATTGCCAGATAAGCAATTCAGAAGCTTGATTATTAAGCTACTCCAAGAGGTACCAGAGAGAGGAGAAAACCAACTTAAAGAATTAAAAAAAAAAAAAACAGAATATGGATGAAAAAGGCTCCAGAGAAATAGATATCATAAAAAGTTACAACTTATGTAAATGAGAGACACACTTAGAGAAATGCAAAATACACTGGAAAGTTTCAACAATAGAATTGGGCAAGCAGAAGAAAGAACTTCAGAGCTCAAAGACAAGGACTTTCAAATTAACGCAATCTGACAAAGACAAAAAAATTTTTTAATAAATAAAGACTCCAAGAAAACTGGGATTATGTTAAATGACCAAACATAAGAATAACTGATGTCCTGAGGAAGAAGAGAAATCTAAATGTGTGGAAAATTTATTTGAGGAAATAATTAAGGAAAACTTTCCTGGCCTCACTAGAGATCCAGACATCCAAATAAAAGAGGCTCAAAGAACACCTAGGAAATTAATCACAAAAAGATCATCACCTATGCACATAGTTATCAGGTTATCTAAAGTCAAGATGAAGGAAAGAATCTTAAGAGCTATGAGGCAAAAGTATCAGGTAGTCTATAAAGGAAAACCTATCGGGTTAACAGCAGATTTTTCAAAAGATGCCCTACAAGCCAAAAAAGATTGGGGTCTTATTTTTAGCCTCCTTAAACAAAATAACTATCAGCCAAGAACTTTGTATTTATTGAAACTAAGCCTTATAAATGAAGGAGAGATAAAATCTTTTTCAAACAAACAAATGTTGAGACAATTTACCACTGCAAAGCCAGCACTGCAAGAAATGATAAAAAGAGTCCTATGTCTTGAAATAAAACCTCAAAATACATGACAATAGGACCACCTTAAAACATAAATCTCACAGGGCCTATAAAACAATAATGCAATGAAAAAAAGTATTCAAGCAGCAACAACTAGCATGATGAATAGAACAGTACTTCAAATCTCAATATTAACATTGAATGTAATGGCCTAAATGATCCATTTAAAATATACATAATGGTAGAATGGATAAAAAAAAAAATCCACCAACCAAGTATCTGCTGTCTTCAAGAGACTCACCTAACACATATGGAGTCACATAAACTTAAGATACACAGGTGGAAAAGATATTTGATGCAAATGGATACCAAAAACAAGCAGGAATAGCTACTCTTACATCAGACAACATAGACTTTAAAGCAACAACAGTAAAAAACAAAGAGGGACATTACATAATGATAAAAGGATTATTCCAACAGAAAAATACCACAATCATAAATATATATGCACCAAATACCAGGGCTCCCAAATTTCTAAAACAATTATTCTGAACATAAGGAATGAGATAGATGGCAACACAATAATAGTTGCAGGGATGTCAGTACCCCACTGACAACAATAGACAGGTCATCAAGAGAGAAAGTTAACAAAGAAACAATGGACTTAAACTATACCCTAGAACAAATGGACTTAATGGATGTTTACAGAACATTCTACCCAACAACTGCAGAGTATACATTCTTTTCATCAGCATATGGAACATTTTCCAAGATAGACTGCTTAACAGGCCACAAAACAAGTCTCAATAAATTTAAGAAAATTGAAATTATATCAAGTACTCTCTCAAAGCACAGTGAAACAAAATTGGAAATCCACTCCAAAAGGAACCCTCAAAACCATGCAAATACATGGAAATTAAATAATCTACTCCTGAATGATGGTTGGGTCAACAATGAAATCAAGAAGGAAATTAAAAAATTCTTTGAACTAAATGAGAATAGTGATACAAACTATCAAAACCTCTGGAATACAGCAAAAGTGGTGCTAAGAGGAAAGTCCATAGCATTAAATGCCTATATCAAAAGGTCTGAAAGAGCACAAATAGACAGTCTAAGGTCATACCTTATGGAACTGAAGAAACAAGAACAATCCAAACCCAGCAGAACAAAATAAATAATGAAGAGCAGAGCAGAGCTAAATGAAATTGAAACAACAACAACAACAACAACAACAAAGATAATTGAAACAAAAAGTTGGTTCTTTGAAAAGATAACCACAATTCAGAGACCATTAGCGAGATTAACCAAGGTAAGAAGAGAGAAGATCCAAATAAGCCAAATGAAAATGAAATGAGAAATATTACAACTGACACCACAGAAATACAAATGATTATTCAAGGCTCCTGTGAACACCTTCATGCACACAAACTAGAAAACCAAGAGGAGATGAATAAACTCCTGGAAATATACAATCTTCTCAGATTAAACCAGGAAGAAATAGAAACTCTGAACAGACCAATAACAAGTGGTGAGATTGAAATAGTAATAAATAAATTGCCCACAAAAAATAGTCCAGGACCAGATGGATTCACAACTAAATTCCATCAAATATTCAAAGAAGAATTGGTAACAATCCTACTGAAATTACTCCAAAAGATAGAGAAATATGGAATTCTCCTTAAACCATTTTATGAATCCAGTATTAACCTAATACCAAAATCAGGAAAGGACATAACAAAAAAAGAAAACCATAGCCAATATCCCTGATGAACATAGATGCAAAAATCATCAACCAAATACTAGCTAACTGAATCCAACACCATGATCAGGTGGGTTTTATACTAGGGATGCAGGGTTGGTTTCACATACACAAGTCAATAAATGTGATGCACCACATACACAGAATTAAAAACAAAAATCACATTATCATCTCAAAGGCAGAAAAAGCATTTGACAAAATCCAGCCTCACTTTATGATTAAAAACCTCAGTAAAACTGTCATAGAAGGGACATACCTTAAGGTAATAAAAGCCATCTATTACATTATACTGAATGGGAAAAAGTTGAAAGCCTTCCCCCATGAGAACTGGAACAAGAAAGACAAGGATGCCCATTTTCACCACTTCTATTCAATGTAGTACTAAAAGTCCTAGCCAGTGCAATCAGACAAGAGAAAGAAATGAAGGGCATCCAAATCAGTAAAGTGGAAGTCAAACTGTTGCTGTTCACTCAAGATATGAACATATACCTGGAAAACCCTGAAGACTCATCCAGAAAGCCCCTCGATCTGATAAATGAACTCGGTGAAGTTTCAGGATACAACATCAATATACACAAATCAGTAGCACTGCTATATACCAACAGGGACAAATCCATGAATCAAATCAAGAACTCAATCCCTTTTACAAAAGGGATTTTAAGTATTTTTGGAAAAAAGAAAACTACTTATGAATGTATATAACCAAAGAAGTGAAAGCTCTCTACAAGGAAACCTATAAAACACAGCTGAAAGAAATTATAGACGACACAAAGGGAAACATATCTCATGCTCATAGATGAGTGGAATCAATACTGTGAAAATGACGATACTGCCAAAAGCAATCTACACATTCAATGCAATTCCCATCAAAATGCCGTCATCACTCTTCAGGGAACTAGCAAAAACAATCCTAAGATTCATATGAAACAAACAAACAAAAAAAGAGCCTGCATAGCCAAAGCAAGACTAAGCAAAAAGAACAAATCTGGAGGCATCACATTACCTGATTTCAAACTATACTACAAGGCTGCAGTTACCAAGCGGCATGGTACTGTTATAAAAACAGACATGTAGACCAATGGAACAGAATAAAGAACCTTCAAATAAAGCCAAATACTTAGAGCCAATTGATCTTCAGCAAAGCAAACGAAAAACTTCAACTGGGGAAAGGCAACCCTGTTCAACAAACGGTGCTGGGATAATTGGCAAGCCACCTGTAGAAGAATGGAACATTATACAAAAATCAACTCAAGATGGATCAAAGACTTAAATCTAAGACTGGAAACCATAAAAATTCTAGAACATAACATGGGAAAAACTCTTCTAGACATTGGCTTAGGGAAAGAGTTCATGACCAAGAACCCACAAACAAATGCAACAAAAACAGAGATAAATAAATGGGAAATTAACTAAACTAAAAAGCTTCTACACAGCAAAATAAATAATCAGCAGAGTACACAGACAACCCTCAGAATGGGAGAAAATATTTGCAAACTATGCATCCAACAAAGGACTAATATCCAGAATCTAAATGAAGTCAAACAAATCAGCAAGAAAAAATAATAATCCCATCAATAAGTGGGCAGAGGACATGAATAGACAGTTTTCAAAAGAAGATACATAAATGGCCAACAAACATATGAAAAAATGCTCAACACCACTAATTATCAGGAAAATGCAAATCAAAACCACAATGCAATACTACCTTACTCCTGCAAGAGTGGCCATAATTAAAAAATAAAAAATAAAAATAGAAGTTGGAGTGGATGTGGCAAAAAGGGATCATTTTTACACTGCTAGTAGGAATGTAAACTAGTACAGCCACTAGCGATAGCAGTATGGAGATTCCTTAAAGAATGGAAAGTAGAAGTACCATTTGATCTAGCAATCCCATTACTTGATATCTACTCAGAGGAAAAGAAGTTATTATATGAAAAACACTTGCACATGCATGTTTAGAGCAGCACAATTTGCAATTGCAAAAATATGAAGCCAGCCTAAATGTCCATCAACCAATGAGTGGATAAAGAAAATGTGGCATATATCTATATATATATATGTGTATATATCTATGTATGTGTGTGTGTGTATATATATATATAGTGTGTGTGTATATATGTATAAACATACCATTGAATACAGTATAAATTTGTAAAGAAATGTGGCATATACATATACACACACATGCATACCATATATATACATACACACACACACACACACACACACCATACACTATGTATATGTCAGATCAACAGCAGCATTAGATTCTCACAGGAGTGTGAACTGTATTGTGAACTGCACATGGGAGGGATCTAGGTTGGGCATGCCTTATGGGAATCTAACTAATGCCTGATGATCTGAGGTGGAACAGTTTCATCCCAAAACCATGCCCCACCTAACTCCTGTCCATGGCAAAATTGTCTTCCATGAAACCAGTCTCTGGTGCCAAAAAGTTTGGGGAGCACGGTTCTACAGGATTTCAATTTATTTTCTATTTACTCAACATATTCAAAAAAGAAACACTGCCCATACCAGAGTGAATTTAGGAAATTTGCTGCTCAGGCATTCTAGAATGAGTATGATAAGGCCTGGCAAAATGTAAAAACAGTGGCATAATAGTGCTAGTGGGACAAACTCTGTTTTCAGACCTGGATCAGGAAATACTGGAGTCGTCATGATTTTCTATGATGGCATCACATGTTAATGTCAGACGTTTCTGTGTGTAATGAATAGTAGTATTTATTTACATTTTTAAAATTCTAGTGTCCACATTTCATTTATATTTAAGATCTTCTAAGATTAATATGTGAAATGAACCACGAGATTGTTATTTTATAGGCTGAAAAACAAAAAAAAATTAACAGAAATTTGCTAACAAAATATTTCTAGTCACATCTTCTGGATAAAATGCTACTATCCTAAAAATACCATAGAGTAAGATTGTTCAAATGTAGGCTTCAGATCTCAAAACAAACAAACAAACACACATATACACACACACACACACAACTGAGGTTATTTTTAGTGGCATTATTTGTATTTTTAAAAAATGCTTCTAAAATAAATATCTTTAAAAGGGTAGTTTGCTTTAGTACTGCCAAGTGAAGAATCATGAGGTTCACCAATTTGAAAAGGAGAGTTTTATTTCTAAAGGGGAGCATCACATCCTGCAGGCAGGAAAATAAAGTGATTCAAGGGTGGGAAGCATGAGACAGGAAGATATACCAAATGGGTTGGCTACATATACATATTCAACAGTTTATAGAAAGGGCTCTGAATATTCACAAAGGGGAGGTACACACATGCCTGTCTGAAATTTCCTACTCATCACGGCCAGGAACTCATTTTTTTTTTTTTTCCTTTAGGTTTCTCTGAGGTCTTCTTGACTTAGAGGAGGTCCATTCATTCAGTGGGGGTTGCTTTGGATTTTATTTTTATTTCTCAGTACAAAAATAAATAGACACACCGTACACACACAGAGAGACAGCTAAAAGAACGTTAATAGCTTTTCTTCTATTCTTATTTATGTTATGAAATGCTAGAAAATCTTTTTCTCAGGCATTGAAGAAAATAATGTAGCTTTTTTTTATTGATGAGAGCTATGCTTTTGTTTTTGCTCTTTTCCTAGCTTTGCCAGGAGATGTAGTTACCTAAAAGAGAAGAGATAAAACTACTTTTTAATTTCACTTTACCTTCCTATTAGTGTACTGTATTAGAAATAAAATTAGACAAAAGAAAATCCCCTCAAAACTGAAAATCAGAAAATCCACACCTGAGTGTCAAGCTTTTTCCAGAAATTAATTTAGGTGAGACGGATAAAGTTGGCTTTGGGTAACATGGTACTGCTAAGCAAAAAAAAAAAAAAAAAAAGAAAAAGAAAAAAAAGAAATGGCGAAAGTACACAGAGCACAGCTAGAAATGTGTCCTCTGCTGCACTTTGCTATGCTCTCCTTTGCTCATATTTTATCACAGCCCGATCCAAATCCAACTTTCCATCTATTCTCTATGTTAAGTGGTCTCACTTTAAATTCATAATCAAGAATCACATATGGGCACTGTCTACACACTTTCTTAGTTTTCTCAAGTCTTACAGCTTTCATTCTTAGCTGTATGCCAATGACCCCATCAATTATATCTTCCATTCAAACCTTTCTAAACTGCAAATTTGTATAAAGTACTTACTGACCTCTCCATTCAGATATTTAGCGTATTTAAAGTTGAACCATTTTTCTTTTATTATTCCTAAAAGAAACCCTCAATCCCTGCAGAACTTTCTCATTTAAAATAAGGGCAGCCAAAATAAACAAATAATAAATAGTACCCTCTTAATACTACTTTCTTTCTTACTCTCATCCAATCCAACAGGAAATACTCTCCTCTCTTGAAAATACATTCTTAATCTGATTACTTATCATATCCACAGTTACTACCTTAGAGGAAACCACCAACCCTTCTCTCCTTGATTATTTAAATACTCTCTGGGTCAGGTTTTTAGTTTCTCACTGCCTTACTAGAATCTAATCTTGACACAGCAGCCAGAGGCATTCTTTGAAATGTTTGATAATTTCACTATCTACTCAAAATCTTATAATGGCTTCCACTTCTCCCAGTATTTCCAATGGCCTAAAGTGACCTGCAAGATATAATCCCCTCTCTTTGTGCACTCTGACCTCAAATTCTATTATTTTCCTCCACATTTCCTCTGCTTCCGGCACACTGACTGCTTGGATTGATTGTTGTTAAAATTCTAGTCCTTTGTCAGTTTAGGGCCTTTGTCCTTCCTAGCACTTCTGCCTAATTTGAGTTTCCCTCTGATACGTATGTAGCTAACTTCTTCACCTCATCTAATCCTCTTCTCAAATGTCATCTGCACAATAAAGCCCACTCTGATCATTCTCTTTCATTCTTTGGCTTGCCTATTTTATGCTCACCATGTCCCTCACCTAGTTTTTACCCCATTTATTACTCTCTACCATACTGTGTAATTTACTTAGTAAATATGTTACCTAGCTTTTGTGTTTGCTACTCATCTCTTCGTGCTAGAATGACAGAGGGATCTTCATCTGTTTTACTACTGATGTAGAAAGGTGTCCAACACCTGGTGAGTGATTAATACATGTAAAATGAACAAATGAATAAACAAATGGTTAAGTGTTTTATTTAAAAAAACCTGCATGACTGATAGAGTTTCTTACCATACCCATCAAGGACATGACTGCTTTTCTCATATTGTAGCTCCTAAATATATCTTCAATCTGTTTGCTTTTTTTTTTCATCCTTGTTCACTCAATCCTGTTCCAAGACACCATCATTTTCATCTGGTCTACTTGCTATAGTTTTCTGTTGGTCTCCATTTTTTCACTTTAGCAGCTAAAATAAACTTTGAAAATATACTTCAGATTATGTCACTTCTTTGGCTTAAAACCTTTGAATAGCCTCTCCATTCCAAATTTAAAAATACCTATACAACTAAATATCATGGCTGACATAATTTGGCCCCTTGCTAACTCAGCCATCTCTTATATTTCTCTTCCCCTCTCCACTGTTTATTATGATTGAAGTGCAACAGCTTCCTTGCTGTTTTGTGTAAAAGTGATTCATCTCTCTTAAGCCCTTTGTATTTCCTGTTCCTGCTTTATGTAGCAACTTCCCCATATTTTCCCTCTGATTGACTTTATATTCTTCATTTCTGAGTTTATACTATTAACACCTCTCATCTCTGGGTAAACCTGGTATCACTGACATAGTGTCCCAGTGAGCAGACAGGTTCAGCACATACAAAGATTCTTTGTGAATGGTACAGACATATGGACATTTTAAACTTAGGTAATGCGACATGGTATACCTTATAGAAATTTTAATGTCGTGACCTCTAAGTATATGATTCTTCATCTTTTCTTATAATCACTGATTGTGGCTTTCTCACAGGTAAATTTTTCTTCAGTGATCATCCTGTTACCCTGAGTAGGTTGATTAAATAATTTATTATATTTTTCATTGCAAAAGTCATGTCTCATTTGAACTTTTTTATTTTCTGGTATGCATATTCATATCCTGATGACATTTTTTCAAATACTTTGACATGATTTTATGCAAATGCTGACAATGCTCATATAAGGATTCAAAGAGCCCTACTGAATTTTTAGTACCAGACTTCTAAAGAAATAATCTTTTTTTTAAAGAATTATTTGTACTGCTCATTTGAAAATTACCTATATAATACATTTGTCTGGCTTTAGATTTAAATACATTATATAAATATACCAGTATTTTTCTCACACATCATAAATTTTTATTTTCTAATGTTTTATTTTAAAATGAAAATATATCTGAAAATACACAAATGTACCAAAAATAATGAGACACATATGTATCCATTACTCAATTGTTTTGTTTTGCTTCTAGAAACAAAACATGTCTATTATAGCTAATGCCCACCTAACATTTCATCCCTTCCCATGTTTTACTGGAGTAACTTGAAAATTTGTGTGTTTCTTTTCCATGAACATTTCATACTTTTGTCAAGATTTCCTGTTTGTTTTTTTTCATTTGAAATAGAAAAAAGTACAGAAAATTAAGAGCAGAATAAATTAAGATAATATGTCTTACTTCTCTCTGTGCTCTGTTAGCCTCGTGCTGCATTTTCCAAGATAAATATGTATATCTTTATTCTTTGCATGCAACTTATTTTGAGAGTTCTTTTTTTCCATTAAGTAAAGAGGTCAGTATCGTTAAAAAATAAAGTTAGACTTAAAATGAAGGCATGCATGGAATATGTATGAATTCAGTCAACAAATACTAAGTAAGCACCAAATAGTGCTAGGAATATGATTTAGATTATGTTGACATATATTGAAATGTTTATATATATATATATGTGTGTGTGTATAGACACACACACATATATATATATATATAAATTCACCATGCCTTTGCAAATATAATTTTTATTACAAAAATACATTGTTAGATTTTACAATGTCATGAACAAAATATAATTGGGCAATAATATTGAATATTTACATTTAGCTCAGTTAGCAAGAAAATACACTTGGTTGACAGTTAAAGAATATTGTGACATGTTCATGGCTCAACAATAAGAACCAATTTGAGGCTGATAGAAATGCAAACTAGCCTGCAAGGACGCATCAATCATATTGTATGTTGATATTTTCAGACTCAGTACAGTTTATTTTACATCCCAGGAAAGCCAAGAGTTCATCTATCACCTGCTTAATTGTCTGTGGCAAACATTCAAGCCTAAGGAGTGTTGAAAGCATACTGTCAGCATAGGGAGAGCAAATGGGCTATTCCACGCATCTTCTCCTCTTTATAAACACAAGGATGAAATAAAACTGTGTAAGGAGTAAAGACAGTAAATACAACTGATGATGATTGATAATGATAATGATGAAAGTCAATAATAAGCATTGTGGATAAGTACTCAGGCTCTTGTTTTGTTGATGAATGAATTAGAATCTCATTGCTTCTGCTTATTAATCTTACATTAGACAGTCTATTTAATTTCTTTGTACCTCAGTTTATCTATCTTAAATATATAGATTAATCAGATCAACCTTATGACTTTCTTAAAGGAAGTTAAGGTATATAATGCATTTGGTACATAGCTTACATTTACTTTTTTGGTTACCTTATTAAAATGTGAATCTTTCTTCAACAAATGTAAGTAACAGTAATGAGTGTATCCATGAATATCAGACCCATGAAATTTCTCCTTTTGAAAAATATAAGCCCAAGGGGATAAATTTCTTCATCAGATTTTCTCCTTTAGGAGCAGTGTGGCTGTATCTATCTGATTCCTCCATTCTTGCTTCTATTTTCTGCCTGCTAAATTTCGGTAGAGTTTTTTTTTTTTTTTTCCATTTGAACATATTGTTGCTATTCTAGATTTTTCCCTCTCTTCTAGATAACAAGTTTGATTTGGCATCTGACAGCAAAAAGTAAAAAACAAAAAAGCAAAACTTTTCTCATATACTAGATTTTAATAGTTTTTGGTTTTTGAAGCCAAAACTGTTCACTCCAAATATGTAATATTCAATTATTTTTGGGCTATAGCTGAAAAAGTACCCAAATATTAATGGGTCTTTTTTTTTTCCCCCCTCAAAGACATATGTCGTCTCATTCCCAGACTCAGAAATTGGGAAGATTTCAACTTCCAGTTTGAAGGACCACAGGAACAGGAAAACAATTTTAAGTACCTTATTTTTCAGCCCCATCCAAGGGCCTTACAGTAGGGAAGGTACACCTAACTTGAAAATTATCGGCTTTTCTAAGCTCAAGCATATCTCTAATGGTCACCATGAATTTCATTGGCTATTAATGCAATTCATCTAGATTTCTATCATAAATTTCAAAAAAAATGCATATTTCCTTCTACATACAAAATACTATGTTAGTTTGTACAATCTCCAACAACTTGCAATGTGGTATCTGCCAGTGATATTGAAATGGGATCATTCCCCTGACCCCTTCACGAGACTTGTAACGGGGTTGGCTCATTTACTCAGCCTGCCGGTCTCAACCCCTCATTCCAGTGTGAACAGTCAGGTGAGTGGGTGCAGCGGCCAAGACAAGTGCTTCCGAGCCCCGGCAGGAGTAGTTCTTTTCCGGTGTCCAGGAAGAATCAGGTCACGTGAACAAATTGCATGGTGGTGAATGAGGATTTCATTGAACAGCGGAAGTGGCTGTCAGCGGGAAGTGGCTCTCACTGGGGACCAACAAACTCTTTTCCGGAGTCCCACCATCAAGCCATTCCTCTGAAGTCAAGCTGCTTCTCTCCAACACCCAGCTGCTTCTTCTCTTCACTCTTTCTCTGTTGCTCTGCCACTCTGCTGGTGGGGCCTTGAGCTTTTATGGGTATAGGATGTGGGTGGCGGGCAGGCCAGGGTGGTTTTGGAAAAGGCAACATTCGGGCGGGAAAAGTATTTTTCACCTCCAGGGATACAATATTGTTTTTGATTTTCTGTTTTTCTAGGTAGAAGCAGATCTAATGGCTTCCATTTGGTTTTTCCCACCATAATAGCCCTCACCCTATCAGTCAAGGAGCCAATGTGGGGCCCTGCCAGCTGCTAAGTCTGTCTATGCCAATTATCCATTCTAGCACTGGGGAAATGACCACAGGATGATTCTGGGGACCCACTGGACCCACTGTAAGTTGGCCCTGAGCTAAAACTCCATTAATTACTTGACCTCCATAAGCTCCTAGTTTAGTTGGAGGGCCACAGTGATGTTTTGGATCCCTTGGAATCAGTGTCAGCTTACAGCCAGTGTCCAATAGTCCTGGAAATGTCTGATCATTTCTCTTTCTCCAATGCACAGTTACCCTGGTAAAAGCCCAAAAGTCTCCTTGGGGAAGGATGAGAGAAAGATTCCCTGATAAAAATTATCAGTAATGTAGTAAAGTCCTTCCTCAAGGGGACCCAGCCTCCCCTACATTCAAGGGGTTGTGGGTGTATAAACTGGCTCAAATCTGGAAATTGATTGAGGGGCCATTATTCTCTGTTTTTATCATTCAAATTAGCCTTTTCTCGATTTGACCTAGAAGTTTTCTGCTTGTATGAATTAAGTAGAGATGCAGTAGGCTTCCTACCAATTTCATTGCAAGGAACACTGTGATTAATTAGCCAATGCCAGAGCTCTACATGAGTGAGACTATTCTGATTGCTGCTTTGCCTCTGCTGTCCATTACGAAGCTACAGCCACCTTGCCTTTGACGGTTGAGTGGCTCCACTTGGTCCCTGCCACCTCAGGATCCAATTATTCCCATTGTATTTAAATTTTGTAATTGAGTGACTATGGTTCCTACTGTTAGATCTGACATACAGAGAAGAGCAATTACAGGGCTCTTCAAAGATGCAGGTGCTGCCCTCATAAATCTATTTTGCAAGGCATTGGTCAAGGGTATGTCTCCTGGACCCTCCCAGCTGGGATGTGTAGGTCTAAAGTGACTAATCCACTCTACCATGCCAATCTCCCTAAGCCTTTGGATTCCCTTCCTCTACATTAAACCAAGGGAGATCAGGCATTTCCAGCTTGCTCACAGTGGGCCCTTTTAATACATATTTTGGCTAAACAAGCAAGCAAACTATTAGGACCCTTTTTAATTCCCCGAGCTGCAACATTAAATGCAGAGTCCCTACTTAGTGGGCGCAAATCAATAAATTCAGTCTGATTCAACTCTATGTTCGTTACACCATTATCCCATATTCCTAATATCCGTTCCCATGCCTGTTCTTCAGATTTCTGTTTATATAAATTAGAGAACACAAACAGTTCTTCTTGAGTGTACCACACCTCCTGTGGGTCACACTCTCAAACTCATCTCTAGGGGCCCATAGGGACTTTATTCTAGTTATAGGTCTAGAAGCAAACAGGGGCATTGGGGCTGACTCCTGAGGAGAATCAACGTTATTTTGCCTGGCAACTGCCTCAGGAAAGCCTATCACTGTTGCCTCAGGCAGTGTAGGGTTTACCTCCTCAGACAAAAGATGGAAAGGGTGATGGTACCATGGGTTGGGGAGGGGATGTTGCCACTACTGGGGATGGGGAAGCTGCTCCTTCTGGCAAAAAAGGTTCATCAGAGTTTACAAACTCAGTGTCCCTAGTTTCATCAGGGTCCTCCCACGTGTTCCCATTCCAAGTTGCAGGGTCCCGTTCTTTTTCAATCAATGCCCTCACTTTAACAGTAGACACTTGGCGAGGCTGTGTGTGCACCTTTTGTTGCAGGTCAGCCACTCGCGTGGTAAGAGCTTTTGTCTCTTTTTCCACAATTTCAGCTATTTCTCTACAGAAGATAAGACTCTCGCTCAGGGCAATCTTAGGAGATTTGAGGCTCAGTATCTGCTTCTGAAGCCCGGAGACAGAATCCCTGAGTTCATCATTTTCTTTCATCACTTTGTCTACTGAACTTAGGAGTAACCAACCAGCTTCATTATGTTCCTTGTTTTTCCATACATGGTCAAAATTATTGTGTAGAGAGTCACTAAACTCCTTGCCTCTCATGAGCAGTCAATCAGGAGTGTCAAATGCATTTATTTTGCATACCTCTCTAAACAATTCACACCAAGGACTATCAGTGTTCTTCATACTATTAGAGGTAGAGTCTTTAGCATTTCGAGTATAATCATATTAAGCAGCAAACTCCAGAAACCCCAAAACCAATGAAAGAACTCCATCCTTAATATTCTGTTCCTCTAGAACCACTCCTGGTACCAAAATCTGTATTAGTCTAGGTTCCCTAGAGGAACAGAACTAATAGGATATATATCCTATTAGTACTGCAGCATATAATATATATATATTTATATATTATATAAAAATTTATATATATAAAATATATATATTATATATGGTAATTAATTATTAACTTACATGATCACAAGATCCCGCAATAGGCTGTCTGCAAGCTTGAGGAGGAAGGAGAGCCAGTCTGAGTCTCAAAACTGAAGAACTTGGAGTCCAGTGTTCAATTCAGGAAGTTTCCAGCACGGGAGAAAGATGCAGGCTGGGAGGCTGGGCTAGACTCGCCTTTTCATGTTTTTCTGCCTGCTTTATATTCGCTGGCAGCTGATTAGGTTCTGTCCACCAGATTAAGGATGAATCTGCTTTCCCCAGCCCACTAACTCAAATGTTAATCTCCTTTGGCAACACCCTCACAGACACACCCCGGATCAATACTTTGCACCTTTGATCCAATCAAGTTGACACTCAGTATTAACCATCACAACTACTGAAAATGGAAGAAGGGATGACTTACCTGATTGATGAAGGAAGTGGCTGTCAACCCCTTTATCCACAAACTTTTAGACATGGCTTTCTATAGATAAAGTATAATCAAATTGTTTTCTGTCTCTTTGTTGGGGGCCTGCACTTCTCCACTGTTACTGGTTGGATATGTGAATAAGTACTAATAATTTAGAGAGAAATATTAGCCATTTGGGTTAAAGATAGAAGCATGAGTACTGCAGCATATTATTTGTATAATAATTCTGACATCTGATAGTCCTGGGCCTAATTTCTATATTTGTGTATATTTCAACCTGCGAAACCTCAGTGATTTTAAATACATATATTGGTGTTTCCAAAATAGCTGTGTAGCTCTACATTACCTTTTAAAATAAAGCAATAGTGTCAGGTCAAAAAGTTTATATGTTATTTAATTTAATTAGGAGTTTCCGCTGAAGAAAATAAGAATGTCACCCTAAATTAAGATAGTCTGCTTTTTGCAAAACACTGTCAAGAGAATTAAAAACAAACTATAAATTGGTAGAAAATATTGTAAAAGCATATCTCTGAAGAAAAACATATCCACAATCCGTAAAGAGTTTAACAAATTCAATAATAAGAATCAAATCACTAAAAATTGTGCAACAGATTTAAACAACCCTTCACCAAAGGTTTGCAGATCATAAATAAGTACATGAAAAGAGATAGTCATCATTTGTCATTATGAAAATACAAAGTAAAACCACACATACTTGAAAGTCTAACATTAAAAAGACTAAGAATTTCAAGTATTGAAAAGAATGTAGAGTAACTGGAATATTTATGCAATGTTAGTGGCAATGAAAATGTTACAAGCCTTTCAGAAAACAATTTGAAAGTTTCTCAAACACATATGTATAGTATAATTAAATCACTATAGTATTAAGTATTTTCCCAAGAGAAACGAAAGCGTAGGTCCATACATGTATAAGGATCGTACACGAAGTTTGTATCAGCTTTATTTGTAATATCTTAAACCTGTAAACAATCCAAGTGTCCATCAACATGTGAGTGGATAAACAAATTGAAGCACACACCACTTATAATTATGTACCCTTCCAGCAATAAAAATAAATGAATTATTTATACAAACAATAAAATGGATAAATCTCAAAATAATTTTGTTGAATGAAAGACACTGAGTATCTACTGCATAATACAAAACATTATACAGTAGATACTTATTAGTCCTATATATATAATATATTTAGAATAATATATATTCTACATATTTAAAACATAGCGACAAAAAGCAAATCGGTTGTTGCCTGGGTATAAGGAATTAGAGGAAGAATATCAAAATTATGGATGTGTTCATTATCTTGATGTGGTGATGGTGATGTTTCCATGTGCATAAGGATTTGTCAGACTACTTAAAATATGTAAATTTTATCGTATGTCAATTATACCTCAATAAAGTTGTAAAAGGGGAAGAAAGAAAACATTGTCCAAGCAGATGGGCTGCTGCCATCACCCAGAATGATCTACCGCAAATTATGGTAATAAATAAACAAAGTCAATAACTAGATCCAACCTAAGTTCCTACTTTCATTTTTAGCTAAATAACAGAAATATTCATGAATGTGCTAGAAATCAGAGCTAGCATGCCTGTCCTTTCAAGCCTTGGTATATAAACTTTGGATTCTGGAGAGAAGGAATAGGCTGATTTGAAACATCACTGCAATGTTTGTCTTTGGCTTGCATATAAGTTCACTAATCAATAGCAATAATGGTTTGCACCATAACTTTTGCCAAGATTGTACAATTGGAACTTTTTTATTAGAGCAGGAAAAAAAGCATTTGGTATTTTTTTCTCTCACCAAATTTCTTAACAGTGGGCCAGATTTTCAACTCCTATTGCCTATCGTGTTTGTGTTGGTTTCTCCACCCTCTGCAATGCCTTTTGTCATGCTTGTAGGATTTCCAGATAAAATAAAGGATGCATAGTTAAAAGTCAATTTCATGTAAAAAACAAATAAATTTGTAGTATAAGTATGTCCAAAATATCATGTGAGACATACTTATATTAAAAGTCATAGCTAGTCTGAATTTCAAATTTAATTCAGAATCCAATTTTTTGTTCCCCTAAATCTAGCAACCTTACCTCCTTGACACAGATGAAGTCAAAGCATCATTATAGGCATTCCTAGCACTGTAGGACATGTTTTCCTAGCCATTATCAGAACTGCAGTTTTACAAAGAAGGGAGGAAATGGATAATTAGGAATTAGGCAAAGAACTGCAAGAAACGCTGTTCCAAGCTGAATTAACAATGTTAGTAAAGTCACTAAAAGAAGACTTTGCATTATTTTCTCAGAATATAATGCATATTAGTGTTGCTGGAGTGTAAAGTGTGTTCAGAGAGAGAAAATAAGGCAAAAATAGCAATTCTCAGAAATGTCATGAAGATCCTTTTTTTTTTTTCAAGCTAAGAGGCCACTGATTAATCCTAAAGTAGAGTTGGAGCTATAGAGTACTTGGCAAATGAGGAAAAATGTTATCAAATTTGTGTTTCACATAGGTCAACCTAGCTGTGATCTGGAAAATAATGCTGAAATGTAAATATTGAAAGAATGGTTATGAGACAATAAGTATATTTTATGTCTGAGGTTATGTGAGTTTAAGCTGGGACCAAAGGAGTATAATTTGAGAGAATGTGACAGATGTGAGAATTACTTGGAAGTAAAATAAAAACTTGATGCATTAGTTAATGTATAAAATAAGAAAGGGGCTGGGTGTGGTGGCTCATGCCTGTAATACCAGCACTTTGGGAGGCCGAGGTGGGTGGATCACCTGAGGTCAGGAGTTCGAGAGCAGCCTGGCCAACATGGTGAAACCCGTCTCTACTAAAAATACAAAAATCAGCCAGGCGTGGTGGCAGGCACCTGTAATCCCAGCTACTTGGGACGCTGAGGCAGGAGAATCACTTGAACCCAGGAGGCGGAGGTTGCAGTGAGCCAAGATCATGCCACTCCATTCCAGCCTGGGCGACAGAGCGAGACTCCATTTCAAAAAAAAAGGGGATGGTGCTCCAAGGATACTTCTTAGGTTTACAATTTGGAAAAATAAAAGAATGATGGATATAACTAAGATAGGGAAGGGGCAGCAAAACTAGTTCTTGGGTGAATGTGATTTTGATTTGGGCTACGTTAACTTTGAAGATACCTGTACCTCAAATTGTACAGTTGAAAATATAAGTTGACAAATGAGAAGTTGGATTCAGGGATCCAAAATTCTGGAAAAGGATATGAATGGAGATAGAGATTTCAAATTTGAACTTATCAATGTAAGTCATATAACTGTGAGAGTGGATGATACTGTCCCAGGAATGAATTTAGAGAATGGTAAAGCAAGGCTAAAATTCTAAGCTGTATCTACATTTAAGATTTATTCAGAGAGTTAGGAGCAGACCCAGAATGTGTGTTGATATGCAAGTGAATGGAATTAAGGAAAAAGAATGTGATCACCAGTATCAAATATATCAGAAATAGTCACCAAGATAATAATCAATTGGAAGCTAAATTTTTATATTTTCTTCTAAGTATTCCAAAATGTTGAAAAGACCATACTATTTTGAATAAAAATACTGGGAGAACTCTACTAAAAATGTGATTCTAGTAATAGCATTTTATGTAAATTGGCAGAGAGTAGAGATGAAACATTTGAAGATAATTATAACACCTCACTGCTTCAAAATTCTATTCACATAAAAGTATGCTTGCCCTCAGGTTTCCTAATAAAAGCTGAAAAAATTATATTAAAGGGATACTATATGTAAAGTGCCACACTGACCTTGCAGGAATGTAATGAGCATGTTGAAAACACTTGCAAAATAAACGAGTAAGAGAATATAGTATTTTTCTACCTATGCATTATTTTAATTATTTCCAAGAATTATTTTCTATTTTCAAGACTAAAATCTTAACTTTAAATTAGCATAATTCCTCTCCTGAAACCACATCAAAATATTTAAAGTAACTTTTCTTAGTATACAGTTGACCCTTGCAAAACACAGGTTTGAACTGTGTGGGTCCACTTATACACAAATTCTCTTCCACCTCTGCCGCCCTTGAGACAGTAAGACCAATCTCTCTTCTTTTTCCTCCTCTTCAGCCTACTCAATGTGAAGATGACAAGGATGAAGATCTTTATGATGATCCACTATCATTTAATGAATAGTAAACAGATGCTCTCTTTCTTATGATTTCCTCAGTAACACTTTCTTTTCTCCAGCTTACTTTAAGACTGCAGTGTATAACATAACAACTACGTGTTAGTTGACTACTTAATGTTATTGGTCAGGCTTCTAGTCAAGAGTAGGCTATTAGTAGTTAAGTTTTGGTGGAGTCAAGACTTACATGCAGATTTTTGACTGTGTGGGGAATCAGTGTCCCTCAGCTCCAAGTTGTTCAAGGGTCAACTTTCTATGGAAAGGAGGGAATGCTGTAATGACCATAAATCATTTGGAAATTATTTTTTTCTCTCACAATTAATTACATGATAAAGAAACATAACTACTACTAATTATGTGCTTAGCTTATAAAATATTTTCAAGTTTCCCTTTTTACCCAGAAATTAATATTATATATGCCTACCATTAAACCTATTGTACTATATTTAAAAGTTTATTCACAATTCACATTTTTTATGAAAAAAGATCAAATTTCTTTTTATCTCTCTCTTTGATAGTGGACCCTGAGTGAAAATATTACTGATACAGTAATTTTAAAATGTGAACTAGAGGCTTAGGTGTAAGGTAAATATTACAAAATGTATAATTGCACTGCTAAGAAAATCAACTATGAAGCCTTGTACATCATTTACATTTGTATCCAATTTAATATCAAAACGTGTACATTATGTATTTTAATTAATCAGTTAAATTATTTTACTATTGAATTGTTAATTTTGATGTGCTATGTTGCTCTGTTTTTGATAAAATCCTTTCTATGTGGAAGAAGATATGTTAGGAAAGGCCAGCATTTTTACTTGGTTAACATTTTTCCAATTCACTAATCAAATCTATTTCCATTGTGATTTTATAGAACAGTAAAATTGAAGGATTTGCATACAGTTTTTATTATTCATATTTACCTAAGAATTATGAACCACCTTATGGAAGTTATTTATAAATATTTTGATCTGGAAAAGCATTTTTGTAAAGGAAATTATTGATACTGTTTTGTCCCCCCCATGAACTTGATCTAAGTAAGGAAATTGAAGTATATAAATATATGTATAGTAAAACATTAAACCAAACTCTTCAAAACAATATCATAAGACACATTTCTATATATTTCTATATAAATTATATAGTAGTAAGATGACTTATTCAATAAAGGGTATGAAGAATTCCATTTATATGGTAATATATACATGCAAGGAGTTTATTCTCTAATGGAAATAAATTGTTCTGAGAGAAATTATCAGTCTGAAAGCAATGTGTCATATCACCAAAAGCATTCTAAAGCATAGTAATTTGAACGATATGCATAAAATTTTATGATTCATTTATACTATTTCAATATTAAAATGGGTACAAATATTTGTAAAAGATAATATAGATGTGTCTTTTTATCATTTTCTATATTCTAGGAATGGAAGTAGAGAAAGAAAATAAACTAGACGTTTAACTTGCAATAGAAAATGCATTAAATTATATTTAATTTTATTTACAATTCACTTACAAGAAACCAGGAGATAGATATTGTTTCCTTCTCCTATTTTAGGTATATATGAAGTGAAATGTGTGAAATAGGGAAGCAGTTTGCTTGTGACATTAATTTTTAATTAAAAGTATTCATTACAAACAAGTAGAATGATAAACTTGTCAGGTAAGTACCCATTTACCAAGTACCAACCCAAATTTGAATGGAGTACCCTAAAGGCAACTTGAGAGAAGCTAAATTTCTCAGAATACAGGCATTTTACCTTGAGGTAAAAAAAATGTGATTCAAATATGTTTAAGGATTGACATAGGGGAAAAATATTTCACAGCATAAAAGGAAAAGCTTATGTACGTGAAAGCTTATGTACAAAAAGCATTTTTCTTAGAAATCAAAAAATTTTAGAAAGTAATCGCTTGCTTTTTTAATGAAGTAAATAAAATGAAATAAAATAAAAAGATTAAAATTAAAAATCAGATTTATGATTATTTTTAGAATCAGAAATAATAATATGAAAACCATATTGACTAGAAGAGATACGCATGAGAACCTGCTAAAAGAAAACAATATGGTAAGGCCGGGTGTGGTGGCTCACGCCTGTAATCCCAGCACTTTGGGAGGCCGAGGTGGGCGGATCACTTGCAGTCAGGAGTTTGAGACCAGCCTGGCCAACATTGTGAAACCCCATCTCTACTAAAAATACAAAAATTAGCTGGACTTGGTGGCAGATGCCTGTAATCCCAGCTACTTGGGAGGCTGAGGCAGGAGAATCGCTTGAACCCGGGAGGCAGAGGTTGCAGTGAGCCAAGATCATGCCACTGCGCTCCAGCCTGGGCAACAGAGTGAGACTCCGTCACACACACAAAAAAGAAAGAAAACAATATGGTAATACTTAAAACAATGAGAATGTGAAATATATGAAACCAAGAAAATAAATAGTATGTAAGTGCCACAGAAATTACATAAGAAATATCCTGGAAAAAAATAAGAATAGTAAAATAGGGAAAAATATCTACTGAGCTGTAAAATAATGCAGCATAAAAATATTTCTTAAGTAGACATAATACTTAGTATAATATTTGTTAAAATGTCCTTCCTAAAATGCATATTTCTTAAAGACTTCAATAAGAAACAAATTAATATTTCAAATGATACAAACCAGAATCAATCCATATTCGCTAGAATACTTCACTGAAAGTGATAAAAATCCTGTTTTAAATAACTACATAGAAAATAAAATAAATATAAATAAAGGTCGAGGGAGAAGGAGACAGATGCTCTAGTTAGTCATATGATTTAAATTTCTGAGTAAAAACTAGGGTATTTTAATAATTGCTACATCTGAAGCATACAACACACTCCCCACCCACTCAACACACACACACAACTTTGTCTTTTCCCTTCTACCTTCTTTATTGTGGTTTCAGTCTCAGTAATCTCTACATGATGAAACACCGCTGTCAGGGCTATTTGGATTTCATCTTGAATTTTTGATACCATAATCAGAAAGCTTCAGAAGTCCTGGATTTGTTTATCACTACTTTAATGGGTCTGGATTGGATAATTTTTCAGCTCATGAACCAAATGCACTTGGCTTGATGGCACACTACTGGATTGGCTCAGACTGAGAAGCACATTCTCATTCATGAAGGTGGAATCAGACCTGTCCATAGCACCGGGAATGAGAATTATCAAGGGATATCAGAACTTCTACCAGGGAAAGAGTTAAAAAAAAAAGTACACTAGTTCAAACAATGGCAATCTTTAAAAAAATAAATGTTATGAGAGTACTGACAGGAGATTATACTCAAGGTTAATATGCTCAGCCAAATTATTATACTTATGTTAAAATCTGCCCCAAGTACCCTGGCCAACAGACAAAATCCCCATGGCTGACTGAGGGAGCAGTCACATACTCTGTGTCCTCAGAAAGATTAAAAAGATGTAAAGTATCACAGGACCTCACTTCCTACAATTAAGCCAAACAAGTTTCTGTGTTTAGTGCCAAGATAAGCTGCTGCTGGAATCCCATATCACCTGTCATGTGAAGAAAACATCTGGCAGAGAAATCTGTTTTTGGACTTGGAAACCAACCAATCAGAGCTCACCTGAGCCAATCAGTCAGCGCACATCTGCCTAGACAGACCCACTCAGAACTCAACTGTATCAACCAATCAGGACTCAGTTGTGTCAAAATCCGAACTAAGCAAGCTTGAATTCTTCATTTGCATAAATGGAACAGATTGGGAACCTGCCTGAGAACTTTTAACACAAAACCAAACCCTGTCTTTGTTCTCTAGACTGTTAGCTTCATTTTCCACCAATAGCCACATCTCCCAGGTTTCTAAACTATTCACTGGATTAAAATCTTGTTTCTCCAAATTCCTTCTCAGAGAACTTTTGTTAACACTTGTACAATAACAAAATTGAGATATGGTTGACTCTTGAACAATATGGGTTTAAACTGTGTGGATCCACTTATACATGAATTTTTTTTCAACCAAACATTGAATGAATAGTATTCACAAGAAGCCAAACCTGCATATGTAGAAGGCTAACTTTTTGTGGCACTTGAGTATGTGTGGATTTGAATATAGGCAGGGGTCCTGGAACCAATCCCCTGTGTGTGCTGAAGGACAATTATATGCTTAGATATGTATAACTTGATCACCATCCTTGATACTTTCTTGACAAAGGACACATCAAATGTATACTGCAGTCCTCTGGTTCATAAAGTATGATTCTTAAATGAACATGAACATGATCTGATGACATCTTAAAATTGGATGTATTCAGGTTCCATCCCGTATTCTACTGAAACCAGAAACACTGGGAATGGGGTACAGCACATTTTGCTTTAGAAAACTCCCCAGGTGATTCTAATGCATACAATTTTGAGAAATACTGCTTTTAGATCACCATCAGATAATGACAAAAAATACAGTTTTATAACTTTAAATAATTGAAATATCTTTAATTTTGATTATAATGGTAATAAATGTTTTTAAAAATACTCCAAAGAGTACCCAAATATACAAAGTAAAATAGAAAAAATAACCTTCATTTTGCCCCATTAATACATAATTTTTAATGCTTTGGTATATAGTTTTATTAAACATTCCTAAATCTACAAAATCATTGTGTTGAATTGATTCTACTCGATAGGATACATTCACAAACAACTTTTAAAATTTCCCACTAAGGACTTGTACTCATTTTATTTCTTCCTTGTCACTTGATTAAATTTCTGATAGATTTTGTGTATTTTGGACATTCTTAAATAAACAAACAAAAACAACAACACGCTCCAGGGAGTTTTGGAAGTGGGGATAGGTGTGAAGCAGAAAAGGTCTTATGAGAGACCTTATAAGAGAAAAGGTCTTATGAGAGTTTTTCTATGTGAGAAAAACTCACACAGTCATGTTTTATTTTGTTCTCTGGGTATGGTAGATGGTCAAAGATGATTTCTTTTCTTATGACACAATTTTTATTTTGGTGTGTCAAGAATACATTGTCATTATTTTTTAGCATCCAGTTATCTTTTGAATAAACGAAAATAAAAAGATATTTTATATGCTTATGTGTTTGCCATTTTTAAAGCATTTTATCTGGTATTATTTTCCTGCCTAAAGCTTTTTTATTACCATTTCTTATACTGTTGCTCTGCAAATGGTGACTCTTTCCAATCTATATATGTTTGATAGTCTTCATAAAGACTTAAATCTTAAGTCATTACATCGGTTTTACAACACATTCATTTTTTAAAAAACTTGTGTTGGATAAAGAGTTCTAAATTTATGTTTTTATTTCCTAGGAAACGAGAAAAGGGAGAATAATAAACATTATACATATAGAAAACTAGTAGCAATGTGGTAGAAATGAGCATTATTATCAAACTTATCTAATTTTTAAATATGTAATATATATTTCTGAAATGTATATATTTGTGAGATTCAGTTAAGTCAGTATTTTCAGGTGTATTTTTAACAATGAAAATCAATATTAGAAAAGAACAAAAAGATTCAAACCAATGATCTCAGCTTCTCTCCCATGAAAATTTATGCTACCTGATTCCAATATATATGATAAAAATGCAGTAGTCAAGACAGCATGGTAGTTAATGGTGGGTAGTCCAACAAATTAATAGAACAGATAAGAGTCTAGTAATGGACGGCCGGGCTCAGTGGCGACACCTGTAATCCCAGCACTTTGGGAGGCCGAGCCGGGCAGATCACCAGGTCAGGAAATCGAGACCATCCTGGCTAACACGGTGAAACTCCGTCTCTACTAAAAATACAAAAAATTAGCCAGGCGTGGTGGCGGACGCCTGTAGTCCCAGCTACTCGGGAGGCTGAGGCAGGAGAATGGCGTGAACCCGGGAGGCGAAGCTTGCAGTGAGCCGAGGTCGCGCCACTGCACTCCAGCCTGGGAGACAGAGTAAGACTCCGTCTCAAAAAAAAAGAAAGCCTAGTAATGGACTTACACATAATCAGACAATTGATCTTCGACAAAAATGTAAAGGCAATTTATGGAGAAAAGAAATAATCTTTTTCAGGAAACGGTGGTAGCATCAGTCAGTGTTCCACCAGAGAACAGAACCAGTAGGGTAAGTAAGTGGGAGAGAGAAGGTGGGAGCGAAGGAGAGAGAGGACAGAGATTTATCGCAAGGCATTGGCATAGGGAAGGCTGTCAGGGAGGGCAAGCTGAAACACTTCACGTATTCTAGACATGAGCTGAGGTTGCAGTCCATGGGCAGAACGGCTTCCTCCTCAGGGAAAACTCACGCCTTCTCTTAAGGCTTTTCAACTGACTGATTCAGGCCCACCATGATTATCTAGAATCATCTTCCTCACTTAATAATATCTACAGAAACGTCTTTGAACAAAACTTAGATGTTAGATTGAATAATTAGGAACTATAGCTTAGTCAGCTTTACACATAAGGCTGATTATCACAGTGGTAAAACAATTAATGGCCGACACGGTGGCTCACGCTGTAATTCCAGCACTTTGGGTGGGCTGATCACTTGAGCCCAAGAGTTTGAGACCAACCTAGGCAACACAGCAAAATCTAGTCTCTACAAAAAATACAAAAATTAGATGAGCATGATGATCCATACCCGTAGTCCCAGCTACTTGGGGAGGCTGACGTGGGAGGATCGCTTGAGCCCAGAAGTTCAAGGCTGCAGTGAGCTGTGTTCACGCCACTGTACTCCAGTCTGGGCAACAAACTGAGACTCTGTCTCAAAACACAAACAAACAAAACCAATAATCAATGTCCATTTTTTTTTAAAAAAAAGAAAATATGCATGGTATCTTTATCCTTACCATGCACCATAGACCTAAAGTTAAAATCTAAAACAGAATCTTCTAGAAGAAACCTTAAGAGAACATCTGTGTGACCATGAATTAGGCAAAGTTTTCCTAAATAACACAACAAAATCATAATTTATTTAAAAAATAAATGAATTGATAAAATGTGCTGTATCGAATTGAAGAACTTCTAATTTTTGGAAGACATTAGAAATAAAATAAAAATTTAAGCCAGATATTAGAAAAAATATTTGTAAATCTTGTATGTGGTAAAGGATTTTATTTAAAATATATGATGCACTTGTAAAATACAATAATAAGAAAAAAACTCAAATTTTAAAACTGTGCTCAAGATATGAAGAGGCTCTTCATAAAAAAGGATATACAAATGGCAAATAAATTTATTAAAAGAGGCTGGAAATCATTAGTCTTTAGGGAAATACAAAGCAAATCTATAATAGTATGTCAATGCACATTTATTAGAAGGCTAGATTTTTTTAAAAAAGAAAATTAAGAAAGAATACAAAGTGTTGACGAGGATGTGGTTGAACTAGAACTCTCATACACTGCTGATGGGAGTGTAAAATGGTAAAACTACTCCAAAAAGAGTTTAATCAAATATATATATATATGTGTGTATATATATGTATATATATGTGTATATATATATGTTTATATATGTGTATATATATATGTTTATATATGTGTGTATATATGTTTATATATGTGTGTATATATATGTTTATATATGTATATATATGTTTATATATATGTGTATATATATGTGTTTATATATGTGTATATATATGTGTATATATATATACACACATAAACATTCACATAGCATATGATAGGTGCTATGAGTTGCATGAACAGGAGAAAAAGTGTAGGTTCATATGAACACTGGAAAAGGATGAAGCTCTCTTTGCAATAACCAGGAACTAGTAAAATCCAAATGTCCATTAAGTGTATAAACAAACAAATTACAGTATATCCTTACAATGGAATACTACTCAACAATACAAAGAAACAGATTTTTGATACCTGTAGCTACATGGATTAATCTCAAAATAATTACCCTGAATGAAAAAAGTCAGAAAAAAAGGTGGCTCCTGTAATCAGTCCATTTATACAAAATACTAACTAATCTTATAGTGACAGAAAGCAGATCAGCTGTTGTTAGGAGTGGGAGTAAGTAGTAAAAAGAGGCAGGATGGAGAAAGTACAAAGGGGTATAAATAACATATTTTTGGTTGACAGATATGCAATATTTTCATTATCTTCATTATTTGCACTAGACATACACGTATCAAAATTTGTCAATATTTGCAGTTTATGGTATTTCATTTATACTTCAATAAAATTCTAAAAAAATGGGAAGAGAAAGTAAAAAAGATATTTCTGATCTTCTTCTTCTTTTTTTTTGTTGAGACAGAGTGTTGCTCTGTCTCCAGGTTGGAGTGCAGTGGCGTGATCTCGGCTCACTGCAACCTCCCCCTCCCAGGTTCAAATCATTCTCCTGCCTTAGCCGCCTGAGTAGCTGGGGCTACAGGTGCCCGCCACCATGCCTGGCTAATTTTTCTATTTTTAGCAGAGACAGGGTTTCACCATGTTGGCCAGGATGGTCTCGATCTCTTGATCTCATGATCTGCCTGTCTCTGCCTCTGATCTTTAATCAGCATCTCTTCTAAAGTCTCCTTTGCTCTTCTTTTGACACACACACACAAATATGTAATGCACACATCACTGCCACTGGAGTCAGACAGAACTAGATAAGATCCTGATTTGTACTTCTTACTCATTTGGTATTTTTGAAATTGACTTAACCTCCCTAAACCTGTTTTTCCAACTTTAATATATGAGAAAATATCTACCACAAAAGAGTATTATGAAGATATAACATAATAATTTATATAAAGCCTTTGGCTCACAGTAGCCTCAATAAATTTTATTCTAGTTCTGTCCTTTCAATGTAATAAGCAAATTTAATTATTTATTGGTGATATTTTAATGATTTGGTTTCCTTCCAAATACTGTTCTGTAATCCATGAAGAATGTCTCTTCAATTTTAATGTCTATTTCAGTTACATAACCTCATCCAATTTTAAAAAAGGAGATTAATGAAAAGCTACTTCTACTCTCCAAGGATATGTAAGTTCAAGAATGCAATTTTTTTATTAGTAAATACAATGCCTATTAAATCTGAAATGCATTTAACTTTATTCAGTTCAAATTTCTTTTAATTACATTGAAAAAAATCTGCTCCCTGTCTCCATTTCTATAACCAATTCATTCTCGTGTACAGTAGCTTTATAGTTCAGGAGAACATTGGAATAATTGTTCTATGAATAATACTTAACAATTTGAGTTCTTAAAAATTAACACACTGAAATTATTAAAGTAAGACCTTGGGCTTTTAAAGCATTATTACTACAAATTGAAATATTGTGTGTCAGTGTGCTAATAAAATTTAAGTGAGTAAATAAAAGTAATTTAAAAAGCAAAAGTTTCAGATAAACACGATTTGAATGCATTCTTTTTAGTTCAGAATTATTTTGCATTAAAAGGACAATGAATAACATTTTAATTTTTTTTTTTTGGTTATATTGCTATGAAATCCTGGCTACTTAATTGTTGAAGAAAATGTGCTCTTTGTTAGTGAATAATTTGAATTTTTAAAATTTACTTCAATATACTGCACTTCTCAAAACTGGATGGATTACTATCAGCAGAATAAGCTCATGTAAAGTGAGAATATAAAAGTAGTTCCAAGTAATCCTTGAACTCAAAATCATGAGTGTGTATAAATTAAAAACTAGAAGGTGAGTGATATCCCCAAACAAGTTCTGAAACATTTAACTGTCGCTTGTAATAATTTATAAAGTAGGTATGCAGACATTTGCCTGATAGATCTGAGGGGCATGTTAATGGGGTACAATGAAGACAGATAGCTCCATTCTGGTACTACTGAGCAGACAGCCGCCTCACGAAACGCTTCTCAGCCAATGTACATCAATCTTGCCATGATGGCTGCTCAGATTAGACAAGAAGGCACACTCCTATGAATCTTAAAAGGCCATTTCTGTCTCTTGTGAAGTTGTTTAACTTTGTTTTCATTTTATGGAGCCTGGCTGAGGTCTAACACACACAAGATTTGACAGATCGATTTTTACAAAATACTGAGGAAACAGTGATTTTTACTGAAATATAAATTACAAATTTCACAGAAGAAACTGAGTTTGGTGTTAACTTGAGATATGATAAGAAGGTATTTATTATTTATGGCTTTTCATATATTATTTATAGGTTGATTTGTATGTTTGTGACACAATTTGATTTGTTACAATTTAGAATGTGATACCCGCCAGTAGGAAGGCAAACTTTGTACACACAAGTGTAATTATTTTGAAAACTAATTTATATGGTTTATGAATCACTCAAAATTATTGACATCCCAGGAAAACATCCAATAACTGTTCCTGGACAGTCAGTAGGATGATGATTTGATGTGCTGAAACCTGCTCCCAACATGGATTGCTGTCATTCTTTATTCAGTATCATGCAGCAACAGAAAACAAAATGCAGTTCCTATGTTTTCCAGAAATGTTTTTTTCTCAGATTTGTAAACCTGCAGCAACATAAAGTCAAAGTAAACAATATCAATATTCAAACTATTTTCATGTATTTATATCTAAAATCAAGTGCCATCTATTATTGAAGACACCATCAGCAAGATACCAGACAGTGCTGCTCAGAAATCCCACCATGTCATTTGTTTGATTGTTTGCACTACACAACACAATTGGCCAAACTAAGTCAGTGTAAGCATACTCAAAAAACATACTGCTACAAAATTTAAACATTCCTAGGAGACTGAAGGTCTTTGCTATAAATTCTATGAATCCCTGAAATATGGAATGGTTCTTGGATGAATGATGATAGCTGGAGTCTGAAAATGACTTTGAGAGGAGGACTTTTGTTCCACATCATCTTATCACCTACCAGTGCCAAGCGTCTGTCCAGCCTCGGTCTCCTCCACTCCCCCTATGTGCATTGGCTTCTTTATCTGTCAAGCTCAGGCCTGTCTCAGTTCCCAGTCAATGTGAGGCTTAAAGCAGTAAGTGGTTAAACCACTCATATTTCCCCATTTCAGGCAGGACATTATTGCATCTTCCCTTCTATCACCCTGATACGTATCTCCCGGGATGACCAGTATGCTTAAAATGCAACGCAATAGTGGAAAAGCAAATGGTGAATATTCTGTCTCATCAGCTTCAGTTCAGCCCTGCTGCAGCTTCCACTCTCGTACTTGGATCCCTTAATCTTGTACTGAGAAGGCAAAGTCAGTCCTATTTTCTTACCTCCTGTCCCCAGTCTTCTGGGTGCTATCTTGAATAACTCTTCCAGTAACTAAAATAGTACTTTAGTTTCCTGTGAGGATGAGGGTCTGTCAGGATCTTCGCCTTCATGATGACTAGAATCCTACATTTTTTTTAAAGTGTTATTTTTTAGACAGAGTTTCGCTCTTGTTACCCAGGCTGGAGTGCAATGGCGCGAGCTTAGTTCACTGCAAACTCCGCCTCCCGGGTTCAAGCGATTCTCCTGTCTTGCCTACTGAGTAGCTGGGATTACAGGCGCCCACCACTATGACCGGCTAATTTTTGGTATTTTTAGTAGAGACGGGGTTTCACCATGTGGGCCAGGCTGGTCTGGAACTCCTGACCACAGGCCACCTTGGCCTCCCAAAATGCTGGGATTACAGGCGTGAGCTAGAGTCCTACATTTTTACCTTAATATAATACTTAGGAATGCCTGCCTGTGGACAACCCCCCACATTTTAAATACTTGCCTGACAAGATTTCTATGCATAACCCAACTCAGTTTTTCTCCACCTGGAAGGATGCTATTTGAACCTCTAGTGCAATCATTAGTATCTTGATCAGAGAATATTTGCTCCTCCCTCACCAACATCCACCTGGGATGTGCAATTTTATGTCATTGATGTGTCTTGTTTTTTTTGCTTTGTTGTTTTGTTTGCTGGCTTTCTTCTTAAACCCAAAGATGTGTGTGTTTTCTTTTTCCTTTTGCTTCCCCAAGTTGTTCCCAGAGCTCAGCATATGGTAAGTGTGCTATGAGTGGTGAAGTAATAATCATACTAACTCTAGAGAAGCAAAGATATTTTCCTTCTTCTTGCTCCAATCACTCATAAGGATTATGCAGGACAAATGGAGACAGACCCCCAAAGAGGAGAAGCAAGGGTAGATTCATGTTCAAAAACATCAATTGGGCCATATTTCTAGGAGTTGGGTTTTAAATAGAATAAAAGAAAATTACTGTACATCTTCTATTGAGAGTTAGAAACTGGTATGACAAAATTGATTTCCTTCTAACAGTAAAAAAGAGCCCTATTTTCTTGAACCTCTGGGTTCAAGCTGAGGTTTTAAGGAGACTTAATGAATCCATGTATTCTGTTCCATTGTGTCTATTTTTTTGAGAATTTATATGTCACAAATATACTTTGTTAGACAACTGTATTAGTCCATTCTCATTCTGCTATAAGGACATACCCAAGACTGGGTAATTTATAAAGAAAATAAGTTGAATTGAGTCACAGTAAGGATGGCTGGGGAGGCCTCAGGAAACTTACAATCATGGTGGAAGGGGAAGCAAACACATCCTTCTTCTCAGGGTGGCAGGAAGAAGAATGAGAGCCAAGTGAAGGGGAAAGCCCCTTATAAAACCATCAGACCTCGTGAAATCTCGTGAGAACTTACTGTTACGAGAATAGCATAGGGGTAACTGCCCCCATGATTAAATTACCTCCCACCAGGTCCCTCCCAGGATATGTGGGCATTATGGGAACTACAATTCAAGATGAGAGTTAGGTGGGGATGTAGCCAAACCATAACAACAACTCATAGAATAAAGAAATCTATTCATTCAACTGAATATCTCCAGTATGTGAATAAATACCCCTGATGTACAGAAAAAGATGTACCTCTCTAATGACTTGATCATCTGACTTTATATTACAAACATCAAAATGTATCCACCACTGGCAGTGATATAATGTAAAATATACAATATATTGCATAAAACATATAAGATATGGTGTATAGAATACGACAAATAATGCATTCTTATATGACATATAATATATAATATATAATGAATCCAAGTCACTTTATCATAACATAACACTATGCCCTGAAAACACATCCTTGATTTTCCTCATTAATGGGCATCTATGTTATCCTAGCCCTTTGGGAGGCCGAGGTAGGTGGATCACCTGATGTCAGGAGTTCGAGATCAGCCTGGCCAACATGGTGAAACCCTGTTTCGACTAAAAAAAAAATACAAAAATTTAGGTGGGCATGGTGGCACGCACCTGTAATCCCATCTACTCAGGAGGCCGAGGCAGGAGAATCGCTTGAACCCAGGAGGCAGAGGTTGCAGTGAGCCAAGATCGCACTATTGCACTCCAGCTTGGTCAACAAGAGCAAAACTTCATCTCAAAAAAAAAGAAAACTAATCACATGTTTCAAAGGGACAGTTGCAGAGAATTTAAGGAAGAGACAATATAAAAGCTTACACAGAGAAGAAAGACACTAATAGACAGAGTTATTAGACAGAAAAGCCAACAGAAGACAGTAGACACTTTTTGCTTTCATAAAGGAAACCACCTAATGAGAACTGTGTCTGTGGGAGAGGGCTGCCCAACAGAAGCTGTGGCTCTGGACTTCAGCCACTGCCAAACTGCAACCTGCATGGAGGGAGAGTTGGGGGATTGGGAAAAAGTATGTTGATCTCCATATTAGTTTCCTAGGATTGCCATACAAATTACTACAGATCAGGGGCTTTGACAACAACAACTGATTTTCTCACAGTGCTAGAGGCTTGATCTGGAATCAAGATGTTGCCCGGTTTGGCTTTTTCTGTGGCTCTCTGTTTGGCTTGCAGATGTCACCTTCCCACTTTGTCTTCATCTTAGTCTTTTCTCTGTACAGGAACATTCTTGGTTTTTCCCCCTGCATGTCCTAATCTTTTTTTTTTTAAACAAACGCTACCAATTATATTGGATTAGGGTCCACTCCAAAGGCCACATTTTAATGAATGTACTGCTGTCTTTAAAAGCTCTATCTCCAAATATAGTCCCATTCTGGGGAAATGTGAGATAGGTCTTCAACATACACATTTATGTGGACACAATTCAGTCCATAACACCCTGTGATTCATGAGTACCTCCTGTAGTCAAAGCCACCTAGAGGCCAAAGGTCATGAAAACTCTGTATGCATATGCAGTTTATTGAGATCAGCTTCCTGGATAGCCTCCTGGAGGTCAACAGGGATGTAAGGAGGGAGGAATGGGAAACACTCAGCACACCTGGGTAATATCTTCCACGTATGTTTTCACAAAATATAAAACAATGCATTTATATTTATCATCAAAAATAAAAGTACTATCAACTATTTTATTAAATTACTAAAAATACGCTTTTTTATTTCAAACAGTAATATCTCCACTACTCACAAACTATACTACTATAATTTTCCTCTGTTCTACTGTAAATTTCTGATTGCCAAGTTCATCTGTTCTCAATCTGTTTTCTCTTTCCATTCTTACAGAATTTGACAATATTTGAGGAATATTACCTCCTTTATTCATACACACACACACACACACACACACACACTCTTATTTTGACTTAAATTGATTCGCAGTATTCAATTCTTAAGTTCTTCAGAGCAGGGGGCTTTTTAACTAGTTTACCATTGCATTGCCAATATACAGTTGTTATTTTGCGAGTGTAAAACATAAATATTATTCTGGCCAAAATATGAATTTTATTCTGGACCCTTCATGGAAATCAGATTATTGGGTTATCTGTTGCCAAATTCCATCCCAAATGGAAAGGACCAAGGTTTACATTTAAATTGTTCTCTCAGATTAGTCCATGTTGTTGCAGAGAGCCATATTTTTAGGCTGTTTAAAGTGGATGGAGAGCATATTTTTGTTAATATTTCCCTTTATGCGGTTTTGCACATATAGTTAAAAGTGAAAAGAGATGTTCTGCTACAGTGAAAAGGAAGATGATGTATTAGATTTCTGTAGCCTTGTGCCATTGCTGTGGGTAGCCTGTGCCCCAGTGAATTAATTAACTGCAGAGGAAGACTTTGGTGGACATGTGTGCTGTGCACATCAACATAGAAAGTGGCCACAATAACAAGTCAGGATTCATTCTGAGGACTTAAAAAGTCTTGGGCAGAAACACATGGCAAAAAAACAAATCTGTTTATAGAATTGTGAATAAATTTTAACTTCACAGAGCTGGACAACCATTTTGAATTTACAGACATCCTGAAGAAGTAGAAACTAGAAAACTGACACTTTTTTTCTTAATCGATGTAACAAGCATTGTCCTGATATACAGAAAATATTATTTTGGTCTTACAGGTCAGAAGTGAAGCTGAGAGAGGAGAGCTTATTTTTCTAAGTTTGCACAGCTAAAATGTTTAGTATCAATTTTGATGGCAAAGCCTGATGTATTTTCTTCTATTTACTGCTTTCTTAAAGAAGCACAGATTTGTTCACAAAAACTACGCTTCTTCTCTTGTTTACTTTTCATATTTTATATTTTAAAGGTAACACCTACTCTTTTGATATGATTCTTATGTACTAATCATGGAGCTATCTAAAGGTGTCATTCCTAAGTGTTAATCATTTGTTGTTTAATGTGGTTTAGAAACTGTTCTGTGTGCTTTGCCCGTATTACTTAAATTTTGACAACAACTCTACAAGGTTGGTTCTATTTTCCCTTATAAGGGATAAAGAAACCAATGGAAGAGACGAGCTCAAAGTTACTCAGATAGTAAGTGGGAAAACTATAACAAAATTTTCACAACCTACTCGTCTGACAAAGGGCTAAATATCCAGAATCTACAATGAAGTCAAACAAATTTACAAGAAAAAAACAAACAACCCCATCAAAAAGGGCAAAGGACATGAACAGATAGACTGGATTAAGAAAATGTGGCACATATACACCATCGAATACTATGCAGCCATAAAAGATGATGAGTTCCCATCCTTTGTAGGGACAAGGATGAAATTGGAAATCATCATTCTCAGTAAACTATCGCAAGAATAAAAAACCAGACACCGCATATTCTCACTCATAGGTGGGAATTGAACAATGAGAACACATGGACACATGAAGGGGAACATCACACTCTGGGGACTATTGTGGGGTGGGGGGAGGGGGGAGGGATAGCACTGGGAGATATATCTAATGCTAGATGACGAGTTAATGGGTCCAGCGCACCAGCATGGCACATGTATACATATGTAACTAACCTGCACATTGTGCACATGTATCGTAAAACTTAAAGTATAATAATAATAAATGAATAAATTAAAAAAAAAGAAAATGTGGCACATAAACACCATGGAATACTATGCAGCCATAAAAAATGGATGAGTTCATGTCCTTTGTAAGGACACGGATGAAATTGGAAATCATCATTCTCAGTAAACTATCGCAAGGACAAAAAACCAAACACCGCATGTTCTCACTTATAGGTGGGTATTGAACAATGAGAACACATGGACACAGGAAGGGGAACACCACACTCTGGGGACTGTTGTGGTGTGTGGGGAGCGGGGAGGGATAGCATTAGGAGATAGACCTAATGCTAAATGACGAGTTAATGGGTCCAGCACACCAGCATGGCACATGTATACATATGTAACTAACCTGCACATTGTGCACATGTACCCTAAAACTTAAAGTATAATAATAATAAAATAAAAAATAAAAATAAAAATAAAAAAATAAAATAAAATGTTAGCAAAAAAAATGATACATAAAATAACCACATTTACTTAAGAACGTATTCCAATATTAAATGGCATATTTCAAGAATGCAAAAACTGCAGTTACTTTTGCACCAACCTAATATTTCATATAAGTGTACACAGCACTATGCAATGCAGCAAATAAAACCCTGTGTGAACTTTTAATACATTATAAAGTTAATTAGGGTGGTGTAATTTGAACACAATATAGAGCCTATTTTTTGGTACTTACGTTCCGTATACTCCAAATTTACTTCTTTAGGAGTCTCTCAATTATAGTTATTTTTTTCCTGAAATTTTATTTATAATATGAATTAGATTATTCTCTTTTATAATCTAGTATAAAATCATACTTAAAATTTTATGCTTACAAAATTTCCAGGTCTCTAATGTTGGAGGACATACTCTCAGGTTGGGAAAGCTATGAGATGATAAAATCGTTATTCAGACACATACAAGTTTTGTCAAGAGAAACTATTTATAATATTTTTAAAAACACCTTAAAATACTAATTTTTAGGGCTGAGACAATGGGGTTTTCTAGATATACAATCATGTCATCTGCAAACAGGGACAATTTGACTTCCTCTTTTCCTAATTGAATACCCTTTATTTCCTTCTCCTGCCTAATTGCCCTGGCCAGAACTTCCAACACTATGTTGAATAGGAGTGGTGAGAGAGGGCATCCCTGTCTTGGGCCAGTTTTCAAAGGGAATGCTTCCAGTTTTTGCCCATTCAGTATGATATTGGCTGTGGGTTTGTCATAGATAGCTCTTATTATTTTGAAATACGTCCCATCAATACCTAATTTATTGAGAGTTTTTAGCATGAAGGGTTGTTGAATTTTGTCAAAGGCCTTTTCTGCATCTATTGAGATAATCATGTGGTTTTTGTCTTTGGCTCTGTTTATATGCTGGATTACATTTATTGATTTGCGTATATTGAACCAGCCTTGCATCCCAGGGATGAAGCCCACTTGATCTTGGTGGATAAGCTTTTTGATGTGCTGCTGGATTCGTTTTGCCAGTATTTTATTGAGGATTTTTGCATCAATGTTAATCAAGGATATTGGTCTAAAATTCTCTTTTTTGGTTGTGTCTCTGCCCAGCTTTGGTATCAGAATGATGCTGGCCTCATAAAATGAGTTAGGGAGGATTCCCTCTTTTTCTATTGATTGGAATAGTTTCAGAAGGAATGGTACCAGTTCCTCCTTGTACCTCTGGTAGAATTCGGCTGTGAATCCATCTGGTCCTGGACTCTTTTTGGTTGGTAAGCTATTGATTATTGCCACAATTTCATTTTGACAAACCTGAGAAAAACAAGCAATGGGGAAAGGATTACCTATTTAATAAATGGTGCTGGGAAAACTGGCTAGCCATATGTAGAAAGCTGAAACTGGATCCCTTCCTTGCACCTTACAAAAATCAATTCAAGATGGATTAAAGACTTAAACGTTAGACCTAAAACCATAAAAACCCTAGAAGAAAACCTAGGCATTACCATTCAGGACATAGGCATGGGCAAGGACTTCATGTCTAAAACACCAAAAGCAATGGCAACAAAAGACAAAATTGACAAATGGGATCTAATTAAACTAAAGAGCTTCTGCACAGCAAAAGAAACTACCATCAGAGTGAATAGGCAACCTACAAAATGGGAGAAAATTTTTGCAACCTACGCATCTGACAAAGGGCTAATGTCCAGAATCTACAATGAACTCAAACAAATTTATAAGAAAAAAACAAACAACCCCATCAAAAAGTGGGCAAAGGACATGAACAGACACTTCTCAAAAGAAGACATTTATGCAGCCAAAAGACACATGAAAAAATGCTCATCATCACTGGCCATCAGAGAAATGCAAATCAAAACCACAATGAGATACCATCTCACACCAGTTAGAATGGCGATCATTAAAAAGTCAGGAAACAACAGGTGCTGGAGAGGATGTGGAGAAATAGGAACACTTTTACACTGTTGGTGGGACTGTAAACTAGTTCAACCATTGTGGAAGTCAGTGTGGTGATTCCTCAGGGATCTAGAACTAGAAATACCATTTGACCCAGCCATCCCATTACTGGGTATATACCCAAAGGACTATAAATCATGCTGCTATAAAGACACATGCACACGTATGTTTATTGCGGCATTATTCACAATAGCAAAGACTTGGAACCAACCTGAATGTACAACGATGATAGACTGGATTAAGAAAATGTGGCACATATACACCGTGGAATACTATGCAGCCATAAAAGATGATGAGTTCATGTCCTTTGTAGGGACATGGATGAAACTGGAAATCATCATTCTCAGTAAACTATCGCAAGAATAAAAAACCAAACACCACATATTCTCACTCATAGGTGGGAATTGAACAATGAGATCACATGGACACAGGAAGGGGAACATCACACTCTGGGGACTATTGTGGGGTGGGGGGATGGGGGAGGGATAGCATTGGGAGATATACCTAATGCTAGATGACGAGTTTGTGGGTGCAGCACACCAGCATGGCACATGATACATATGTAACTAACCTGCACAATGTGCACATGTACCCTAAAACTTAAAGTATAATAAAAAATAAAATAAAATAAAAAAAGACTGATTTTTAAGAAATGCTATCTTTAATGTTTAAATATAACCTAAGCACAGTTAAAATTATTTAGATTATATCCATATCTTTGGTAACATTAAATGTGATTATTTTTTCCCAGTAGAAATAATGTTCTGTAAATTAGCTATTATCTTTTGAGTTTGATAACACTCAAGAAAAAAAGTAACATGCTGTAACCCTTCAAAATTGGAAGCGAACATTTAGCAGTGTCTACATTGAATGTTTAAACTCTTACTTTCCTTAAACTTCAATATTATGCTAATACATACTATAGCCACTTAAACCTAAGGGATGTTTAGAATCACATGTTATAAACAGATGAAAGTATTTTTTTGTATCTAAATCACTGTAGGGGAGGAAGAGCGCTACTGATCTTTTGCAGATGGAGTCCAGGGAAGTGAAATTTCCTGTAATGATTGAAATGCTATAGCCCACAAGGAGGCTATATTGCTGAAATGCCGATAGCACACCTTATGAACATTATGGAGAAAATATGAAATCCCCAATAGGTTATCTCCTTATATTAGTTAAGACAAAAAGTATATTAAAACCACATTGTTTGATCTAATTCTCTCCTTAGGTATTGAGCACTTAGCACTAAGTTTTAGAAAAAAAAGTTGCCTTTAATTACTAAAGCAAAACAGGTTTTATATGTCCAGAGAGTTTAAGATAAATAATAACAAAAACAGCACACACACACACACACACACACCTATTTTTTTGTAAGACATCTGGCACATGTTAGCTAACCTTCAAAAATGATGTCTGGAATGGAACAACCATCATCTCTGTATTTAAATAATTCAAAGTTTTCTTCTCTTCCAAATTTACATGCTACTTTAAAAATCTATTCAGGGGAATTTTAAACTATAAAAGCATGAGGTAGGGTTTCATCTAGCTCTCCTGAGATTCCTTTCTACCTTTTCTGTAAGCCCTCATCCTCACTTCCTACTGCACCCGTTTTCCACAGGCCAGCCACCCAAATTCTTCTGAGAATTGCACTCCTCCTAATGGGAGCCTCCTTTTTCTGCCATCCAGGAAAGCCAGAAGTTCAGCTCCCTTGCCATTGATGGAGCAGAACAATACTGGGGCTTGACTTCATTTCTAAGTTCCCTATGGGATCAAGCTGAACACTGTCTTCAAGGATGAAATCATATCCTTGTTGAGCTCGTTCCACTTCCTAATCTTAAATTTGCCATTGATTTACCTGTTTGTCTTGCCACCAGGTTTTATAAAAATCATTGGCTTACCCATTTTTATCTCAGGACCTGCTTCTTGGGACTTTAAAACATCAGTCTCAATATAATCAAAATATCTTCAGTTTGAAATTTTTTTGTTTTATTTCAGATATAATTTTGAACTTACAAAGCATTTCAAGAATAGTACAAAGAGTATCCTTTACCAGTCAGATTCACCTTTCATTGATATTTTGCCCCATTGCGCTCTCTGTGTAGGTATGTATGCATGTATATATACATATTATGTATTAGATATATGTGTACACATATATATGTACACACATATTTAGTTATATATATAATTTTGCTGAACTATTTGAGAGTTAGATGCATATATCATCGATCTTTACATTAAATATATTAGGAACAAGAAAATTCCTTTAAAAAATGACATTATCAACTTCAACAAATTTAACTCTGCTACAGTACCTTCCATACCCATTTTTGCCAACTGAGCACATAATATGATTTATAGCATATTTTTCTCTCTCCAAGGAAAATCCATCCTGGGATCACCTGTTACATTTGCATATCATTTCTCTTTAGTCTACTTCAATCTAGAAAAATTCTTCATACTTTTCTTAAATTGACATAGAAGTTTTCAGTCTTTTTCCCTTTTTATTTTCCAATTTTATTAAAATTGATTTTTAAATATGTATTATACTTCCTTCTTTATAAATGAAGCTTACACATCCTCAGGCTGCCTATTACCTAAGTCTAACATGTCCTTGACAGAAAGTAACATCTGGAAACTCATGCCATCTGCCTGGCATTAGTGATGTTAATTTGGACCACCTGGCGAATGATATTTGCTGATTTTGTCCACAGCATGATTGCCATTTTTTTATTTACTAATCTATGATCTGTAACAAGTCCCCACATAGTTCTTCTTATAGGTATGGACCCCTGAATTCTTATACTTAAGGGTGTATTATTTATCACTGAGTTTAAATACTTAGGTGCTCAAATGGTCCTAGACTTGGCTATGAGGAACCCCTTTAAGCTGATTCCTGTGTCTTTGTGATATATGTTCAACATTGTTTATCCCCGTAATTTTCTACTGTTTGATCACATTCCTCCTTTATGGCAAATAAAATTTTCCAGACTCATGTTTTACCTCCTCTGGCCTACCCTTAGAATCAGCAATTCTGTGAAAGAGCTGACTTCTTTTAGTGAAGAATGGTATTAAAAAACAAGATCTGGATGTTAGATAGTTACATGAACTCATTGCTATTGGAATGATTTTGCATTTAGATCATTTTAACAAATAGAGATAAGTAAATGCAGAAGTGTACAAATATACTATTTATTATAAAATACATATTTATTTATACATAAGTGAAATATATATTACATATGCATATATGCATGCATATACATATTTTAGACATCATAAATTCACATTGAAATCCCTTATTCCAATTCAAACCATGGGGTTCTTTCTTGCCTGTCAACATTCTATGCTTGACATTTAGATCTCTGAACAATTTGGGTTTTTCTCCTATATAAGCTCTGAGTATTAAATCTGATTTTACCATATTTCAAATAAATATTCATGTATTAAGAAGTTCAATTTTCTTCAGTAATTTGAGATAACACCTTCATTATTAACTAGATTAATATATGTAATTGGGTCTATTTTCAGCTTTCTATACCCTTCTCTTGGGTATCCACACACAGTTATCATTTCAATGACAAAACCTTAGTGAACTATTTTTATATTCAATAAGGCTAGTCCTCCCTCACAGCTTTACTTTTAAATATTTCTCTATTCTGTGTATTTATTTTTATAATAATTTTAGTATTCATTTATTTAGCTTCATAAATAAAAACGCTTATTATTTATCTTGGGATAATGTCAAATTTATAAATCAATTATGTAGAAATGACTTCATGATGATGTTGAGTGGTTCTAAATGAGGAAAAAAGGATGTCTTTCCATTATCTAATTGGCATAAACAGAAAGTTGGATGGCAAATAGATAATAAACAGATAAGTAGGCGAATATAGATATAATAGTGATTTTTTAAAAATATAACCTGCCAACTTGCATTATTTTATATTTTATCATTTAGGCATCTATATATATTATTGATATATATTATTGTCATCTGCAAATAGAGACACTTTTTTTTCTGCTGCTCCAGTTTGTGTGACAATTGTATCTAACTGCATCAACTAATAACAATATTAAATAACAGTGAGGAGAGTGGGCATGCACTTTTTTTCAGTACTCTTGTGGGACTACCTGTATGTTTTTACCCATTAAGATGTGGACTTTCCAATTGAGGTATATATATTTTATCACTTGAAGGAATTAACCATACCTTTCTACATTCTCATGAAAAATATATGTAATTAGGAATGGATGCTGACTTCTCTGAAAGGCTTTAAAGTATTGCAAATATACACATATAGTTTTTTCCTAAGGCCTATAACTTAATTTGTGTATATTAGTCTGTATTAATAAATTTCCCAGTATTGAACCATCATTATAGTCCTGGAATGCACCTCCCTTTTCATTGTGGCCAAAATCATCATGAGAATGGAAATACTTATCTTTTTTATTATTGCTGTATAATAAACTCTTCAATAAAATTTTAAATTATTGAAGTGAAATAATATAGACTCAATTTTTCACTAATCATCATTTCAGGAAAAATGTATCTACATGGATGTCAGTATACATGGCTATATATTACAAATTTGCATAAGATGTCTATGTCTCCTTAGAACTGCTGAGTTCTATAATTTTATCCTTGAGAAGGAATATACTAGCTTCTACAGCAAAACACCAAAATAAAGGAAATTCTATCCCTGTTCAATGTTTGGATTTTCTTTATATTTCTAATGACTATATTCTGATTTCAATTAATCTAATAATGACTGTGTGCTATCAGATTTTAGTGAATTTCATAGAAGGAACCCTTTGTCAAATTTAGAGATGTAAACTGTAAACTATTTGTTGAACACACAGTAACATATAGGCATAGTTAATTTCTACTATCAAAGCAGCCCTGAACATTTATATTGACTTGCTGATAGCTATTGGTTATGTTAAATAATGTTTGTGAAAACATCTAATCCACTGTCTCACATACAGCGGAGAATAAAGACATAATTTAAGTAATATCTTCTTACTCTTATTTGTATTTTCATGTTACAGCTGAGAATATTCTGATTCAAGACCAGATTGTGTAAAACTTTGTAGTTGATATAGTACACTTACAAATATCATCTTAGGTGCCATTATAATGCTTGTTTTTGCTTTTGGAAAAGGCACAAAATAAAAAATGATTAACCACCAGATTTTAGTTTAGATCTGAATGCAATTTTCTCTCTTTATATATTACTCTTGAAACCTCAGAGTTATTTAATATTTTGGAGACAGTTTCATCTGTAAACAACAATAATAATACTTTTAAACTTACTGTTTAGAGAATAAAACAAATGTATACATCTGTGTAAATTTCTTAGCAATATGACTGGATGTTATAAAAGCAATAATAAATATATTTTATTAGTAGTAGTATTTCAACCACTCCTCCTCATCCCATCCCTTATTTTCATTCTTTTCTACTGTAGTCATCATTTGGGTTCTATTACTATGCTTCTTAAACTCACTGTAGTGCAAGACACTTTTAAAAAATATTCCATACTTCTACAATATACAAAAAAAGTGTCATTGCAATGTGCTTTACATGTTTCTAAACACTAATTCACTTTTTATACTTGTCTTGTAGCTAACTCTCAACAAGCAGTTTTCAGATAAACTCTACTCGGTGGGTCTACACTTTAGGTAGCATGTAGTATATTATTATATCTTGCATATTCAGTGAATGATTATTTAAAAAATAAAGTTAAAAACAGAATTGTTCACTCTTATTTCTTTCACAGTTATAAATGCTAATTCCATGCAATTTGCTTAGAACAGAAGTCTATGAACAACTTTTTGAATTCTTCCTACTGGACTTACTCTTGCTTCCTATTCCTTATATAGTTTATGGTTAGGTAAAATGTGACTTAATTATGATTACATGAATTATTTTATTCGTTTATATTACAAATACATCAATGATTTTCACACTTCTGTGTATTATGTTTGGCATTTATGTTATAGCAATTTCATTAAGCAACTTCAAACTTTAATATAAAAACTAACAGAAGATAGCTATTGTCAGTTTTGCAAATGTAAAGAGTCCCTGTAAATTATTTGTTATAAGAGAATCCTTAGCTATTGGCTAAATGACTGTTGGTATTGTTGGTGGAGTATTTCTTTGGATGAACTTCTATTTCCACATTCTTAAAAATAATCAGTAATTGATCATAAATTCTAATAATAAATATTACTTCATAGTCTCAGCTAATTTTTCTGCATTTTCTATGTAATTTATTACTTTGAAGAGTCATTCTTATTTGTCTTGGCATTTATGAACATAGTATTGATGGCAGCATTAGATATTTAGTATGATTTTTATTTTGTTTATGTCAACATAATTATATCTCAATTTCATTATGATTTAATATAAAGGTTGAATTTGTAATAGACAGTATACTGCAATATTTATAAACTAATTGAATTGTACTTTAAAATAGCAATATTTAATTTTTAAGCAAAAAAGCACAACAGCTTTTCTCTGAATGTTGCTACCTTTAAGTTATTTTGCATTATTTGACCTCAAAACAACTTGAATTATAGCCGAGGCAGAAGATAATAATGTGACTACACAACTTTTCACTTTTCCTATATTTCTTTTAAGACAGTACCATTATATTATGTAGATGAGTATGCACATGCATATTTTGTAATTATTTTCGTAGATAATATAATTGAGCCAGCTTGCTTCAGATTGTTCTATGACCAAATGTGGTAGCTAACCAACATCCCATCAAGGTTAGCTCTTCTTGGGTCAAAACTAGAGTCTGAAATTTTTAAATGGTCTCTTCTAGCTTTTGAGTTCTAAACAAACTTGTGTCTCTCTCTAACAGAGAGATTACGAAAATTATAGTTGTGAGTTTGTTATCCACTCACTTGTTCTTTTTGTTTGTTTGTTTGTTATTTGCTTTGGGTTTGGGCATTTCAGCCTGAGAATAGACAGTTTAAGATTTGACAAATGCCTGGAGGGAATATTGCACACAGAATTTTTGGCTTACTTAATTTGAACTTGGAGTGTTAAACTTCTAGGCAACCCAAATTCTAACTTATCTACCCCAATCTTACATCTCAGCAAGACCTCTGCAAGTCAGTGGCCCCAGGTTTACCTTAAGCCTTTATTCCCTGCTCTGTGAACTAGCAAATAACGCAAGAGAAAAAGCAGTGGCAAATCTGAGGCTTACTTTCTCATGTTTTCCTTGTCTGTGGGATTTTTTGTCCACTCCATCCTGACTGACTTAGTTATTCTCCAATCCTTTTCAACAATTGTTTTGTTGTTTTCTGTTAAGGGATTGGTATAATTATGTACTTCAGAATGGTAGAAATAGAAGCCTATGTAGTAACTGAATGCCTAGCTTAAACAAGTCAATTTAAGTTTCACTAATTTTCATTTTATTATCTTCAAAATAATAAAATGAAAATGTTAGGGCACTGACCCATAGATATCTAAACAAGAAGCTTGAAACTGAAGGAAAGTAGCCATAATCAGCAGCATTATAGTCACCATTTTCAAATTTACCTACTTCCCTTAACCTTCTTGGCTCCCATTTAATTCTTTTTTTTGTTTTTGCATTTGAAAAAACTCTCAAAAGCCAGTCATATTAGGAACACTCCCCTTTTCTCCAAGTCATTTTTGTTTTTTGACAATCTGTGAGGAATACTCACAATGCACCTTTCCCTCTGGGAAGCATGTCTGTGAAGTAAAACATCTGCCCTTTCATCATAAATATTTCCATGTTTGATTCTAATCCTCTTGTGGTCCAATATGTACACTCAGCTAACTTTTCAGAGGACAATGACTCCAAAGAGTATTTATAAAACTTTCACGACAATTAGTTTAGCAGGACCAACTAGCTACTCAACTAATGTTGCAAAATTACACTAATACTCCACTAAAATGCTGAAATATGAAAAAACATATATGTCACAAAATAATTTTGATTTACATATTTATCTCTGTTTTCTTTTTTCCTCTCCCAGAAGACATAAAAAATTTTAATGAGTTTGAAATCAATTTAAAACTATTCACTGATCAAAATCTGTACTTAGTTACAAACAAGATTTCCAGTAGACACACACCTTTTACTTGTATGAATCAATTTCACTCTTCTGCTATTTGCATAGCTTTTGATTACATTATCCAATATTTATATATTTTATTTTTCTTAACAATATTGCACTAAAACTAATATGTAAAGATTCACTCTTCAATGTAAAGCTTTACTGAATGAGGTATTGCAAAATTTATTTTATTCATTTTTAAATATGTTATTTGCATTCTTTATTTTTTATTATTTTTTAAGTTCCGGGGTACATGTGCAAGATGCACAGGTTTGTTAGATAGGTAAATGTGTGCCATGGTGATTTGCTGCACCTATCAACCCATCACCTAAGTATTAACCCCAGCATGCATTAGTTATTTTTTCCTAATGCTCTCCCTCCCCGCACCCCAGCCCCCAACAGACCCAGTGTGTGTTGTTCCCCTCCCTGTATCCGTGTGTTCTCATTGTTCAGCTTCCACTTATAAGTAAGAACATGCAGTGTTTGGTTTTCTGTTCCTGCACTAGTTTGCTGAAGATAATGGCTTCCAGCTTCATCCATGTCCCTGCAAAGGACATGACCTCAATCCTTTTTATGGCTGCATAGTATTCCATGGTGTATATGTACAACAATTTCTTTATCTAGTCTATCATTGATGGGCATTTGGGTTGTCTTTGCTATTGTGAATAGTGCTGCAATGAACGTAAAGTTCTAGTGCCAAGAGATTGCCTTTCAATATGTCTCTTCTTGCTATTGTTTCCTAGTCACACAGGGTCTGAAATTTGAGCTTTATACTATAGGTAAAAATTTCTGAGGATTCCTTTATGATTTCATAATGCCATTTTTTCTTATAACTAGCTAACTTGTTTTATAAGTGTAATTGTTATAATTCAAAATCAATAACCAATATAAAAGTTGGTAATTAAGACCTATGAGCAGTAGAAAAATTACATATGGCTTAATTTTTATTTACTAATAACTTGTGTTACTGGTAAAATTAGTAAATTTTTAGAATGGAATCGAATAAGTAATGCTTTACATAAATATACTATAAAAACAGTACAATAAATTAAATGTATATTTAATCAATAAATTCTGTTACTTCAGTCTATTGATTAGGACCGCAATGAATGTTCATTTTTGTAGACAAGTAATTGGCATGATAATAGAGAAATATTTTACCATAACATGTATAGGACAATTTAACTTAAGATATACAGTTTTATTTTTCTTACATTTTGTTTTGTGAGAATTTTGCTATGTCTAATAAAAAACTTTATTGTGCTCATCAAAACAACTCTGCTTGATTTGCAGTGTTGTTATGATATTGAGACAAAAGAAAACAGGTCTATTATAAAAGACTTGTTTATTCTTCAATGAAATACCGAAACTTAATTCTGAATATAAAAAAAGACTTCTTCGAGTTAGCAATGACATTTATTTAAAAGTAATTATAATTCATTATGTCAGACTTAAAGAACTGTGATTAAGCAATATATTGTTTCTCATTTTGTCTATTGGTCTATTTATATCATTTATGTATCCCAGACTGCAAGATAAATGTGGGCTGACCACATACATGGTAAAACAGATAAATAAATTTTGAATTTAAATTTTTGGGAAAACTACTGCTAGGCAATGCATTTAACTCTAGTATTTTAGCATTCTTTAAGGTTCTTAAATTATACTGTCCAGTGATAAAAAATTTCAGGATTTTGGTTAAGGTCATTTTCACTGTCTATAGGTACTATTAGTACAAATCATCTGCAGAATGCCTTACATTTGACAACATTTCGTATAGGTCTAATGTAATCAAAGCCTCATAATGATTTTATTCCATAGGTGATGAAACATGTTCAAGGAAATGAAAATTTCTATGAATAAGGCAGATAAATTGGATGAATAAAGAGATATGAAACCATGCAAGAGAAGCAAGGTTCATGTGCAAATACTAAATTGTTCACAGGATATCTAGGATGATGTACTGTGTTATGCACTAGGAAAAAAAAAATGAAAAACTCTGAGAGGTGATGGGCTCAGTATAAGCTAAAGAAAGAGACAACCCTTGCCATAGCATGTCAGCTGATACATTCACTAAATCATTCATTTGCTAATCTATTGTGCATCTGTCATTGAACTGGGTATACAGTAACCAATAAGACAGAGCCTGTCTGTGTGCAGATTATATACTAGTGTGGTTAATATTATTAAATAAAAATAAAATAATGATCTATTATTATTTTATGTTACTAACAAAGACAAGTAAGAGGTTCTCAGAGGCAATAACTGGGAAGATACCATTTAGTCCCAAAATAAAAGATAAGAATGATATAGATGGAAGAGTGTTCCAGCATATACAGATGACCTGAGTGAAAAAAATAGTAATTTGTATCAGAAAACAACTTTTCGGTGGGGCATTGATGATTGTAAAGGACACAGTAAGTAGAGTTGATATAATTAAGAAGATCAAAGGATTTTGCTTTGGAGATGGTTGAGCTGAGATATGGAGGAAGAGTAACTAAGCAATGTTAGAGGGATAAGAAAGGAGCAGTCCTTTGGAGGAAGAGGCCAATATGCCTAAAAGACCCCTGCCTGAAGTTGTACAGGTAGAAACAGAAATATGAAGTGAAGTTTTTGGGCAGGTGGTTTAACAAGAGAATGTTTGTCCTGGTAGGTAGGATGCTGAGAGTGTGTAGGGCAAGGCTTGCTGGAGACAAGCAGAATGCATTTGAGTTGAAGTTGAATTCCCATTTCCACACTAGGAAAAAAAATATGGGTTCTCAGATAAATCCTCCATATAGCCTATTAGGTTCTGAAGTTTTATCACTGTGGAAGATGGTGCTTTATTTATTCTGGTAGCAAGTAATTTGTTTTAAAAATAAAAATGCATGGCTAATAAGTGCTAATATAGGAATGCAAATTCTAGTCTTTTCATCATATTACCATTTTTCCTATTCTATTCTGCATAAGTATGTAATCAGTTCCTCCAGAGTATTGTTAAAATATTCCTATATGAAAAATATTGTGTTCTGTTGAAATTAAGTCAGGTTGAAGTGAATCTTCAGAGCCTTCTGTTCCACTCATTTATATAGTTAACTCTGGGCAGAAGGAACAGCAAAGGTAGAGTCAGAGATGTAGTGTTTTTGAAAAGCTCGCTAAATTCTGGCAACTGCAAGTGTTTCTCTCTTTCTCTTCTTTTACATTGTCCCCACTAGTCCATCTGACATCTGTGTCTCTGACAATTGTGATTGGGATGAGACTGACATTAGCCAGCCCCAACTGCTGTTACTCCCTTGGCTTAAGGATGATTTTGGAATCCATGCAAATTCCACAGAGTATCTCTCAGGCATGTGAAACTGAAAAGATGCCTGAGGATGTGGTTAAGTCATTTGATGGTAGTCTTCTGAATACCTGGTGCCCAAATTTTTGCTACTGAGATCCCTATTTCTTCCCCAGTTATGTTTCCAATGAACTGGATATTCATCTTCCTTATTCCTAAGAGGTGTACATTATCATCACAAAGCCTGGAAGTTATAATTAATCAAATAGTTTTTGTGACTTGTAAAACTTCTGAGAGGAATAGTAATATTTAGCTGAAAAGTCATATAATGAGAATATGAATGGGGAATTGCTTAGCATGCTAGGAGTATAATTTTTTTTTAATTTAGTTTTTGGTTTCATTGTAATCTAAAGATTACAAATTCAGTTTTCTACAGGGATAGACAAGTAATTTAAATGTTTAACAAAACAAAGTGAAGGGGAAACTAAAAATATCATTCCCCATCTCAAGATATTAAATTGCAATATTTGATGCCAGCTAGATAAAACATATTCTTACCTTGAATTTATGTTATTTTGTTATAAATGTATGTTATTTATATAATACTCTGTAACTGTCATGTAGATCATGGGTAAACATCAACTGGGATTAACAAAGCAATTTTTAATCATATTTATTTGGTTGCTTAAGCATTGCCACATGTATTATATTCATTAAGCACTAAACATTCCTTGCGGCTCTTTTATCAAAGGAAGGAGTCTATTTCCCTTAGTCTTGAATCTGGATTTCATTTAGGACTTACTCTGGTGAACAGAATGGGGCAGACATTATATTGTGTGAATTCCAGACCCTAGAATTCAAAAGGCCTCGAAGCTTCTGTGCCTACTCTATGAAATTCCTCCCTCTACCATGTGAGGCAGGCTGGGCTAGTATTACAAAGTATGAGAAATCACATTATAAACCAAGAAGGCAGTTCTCAATCAATTTAGAAAGCTTATTTTGCCAAGGTTAAGGACACGCCTGTGAAAAGCCTCAGGAGGGCCTACCACATGAGCCAAAGGTAGTCACGGCACAGCTTGGTTTTATACATTTTAGGGAGACAGAAGACATCAATCAATATATGTAAGATGTAATTGTTTCAGTACAGAAAAGTGGGACAACTCGAATAGGGGAGGGGGCTTCTGGGTCAGGGGTAGATAAAAGACAAATGATTGCATTCTTTTGAATTTCTGACTAGCCTTCCAGTGAATATGTGATTTACAGGAATAGTCCCTTATGCCTTAATCTGGCTTAGTGAAACAATAAGGCAAAGGAAACAATCAGATATGCATTAGTCTCACATAAGCAAAGGGATGACTTTGAGTTCTGTCTGTCCTATGTCCACAAGGAATTTCTTTGTGGGCAAATTGTGAGGAAGATATGAAGCTTCTTATCTTTGTAGCTATGTTATTTAGGAATAAAATGTGAGGCAGGTTTGCCTTACATAGTTTCCAGCTTGACTTGCCCCTTGGCTTAGTGATTTTGGGGTCCCAGGATTAATTTTCCTTTCACAACATGGAGAAAGCCTCAGCCATCAGCCAGCACCAAGTCTCCTGACGTGAACACCTTAGACCCTTTAGTCTCAGACTGAAATAGCATCTGAGGAACCACAGTAGAAACCTAGGAAAGAACCAACCAAGTGAACCCAACCCTTCCATAGAATCATAAGAAATAACAAACTGTTGTTGTTTTTAGCAACTGAGTTTTAAAGTGGTTTTCTTATTTTCTAATTTTTATTTTATGTACAGGGATACATGTGCAGATTTGTTATATAGGTAAATTACATGTCACAGGGGTTTGTTGTACAGATAATATCATCACCCAGGTAATTAACACAGTACTCAACAGTTATTTTTTCTGATCCTCTCCCTTCTCCCATCCTCCACCATCAAGTAGTTCCCAGTGTCTGTTTACGCCTCCTAATATCCATGTGTTCTTCTTGTTGAGCTTCCACTTATAAGTGAGAACATGCTGTATGTAGTTTTCTGGTCCTATGTTAGCTTGCTTAAGATAATGGCCTCCAGCTCCATCCTTTTTGCTAAAAAGGACATTATCTCATTGTTTTTTATGGATGCATAGTATTCCATGGTGTATGTATACCACACTTTCTTTATCCAGTCTGCTGTTGATAGGTATTTAGGTTGATTCCATGTCTTTGCTATTGTGAATAGTGCTGCAATGAACATAAGCATGCTTGTGTCTCTGTGGTAGAATGATTAATATTACTTTGGGTATATACCCAGTAATAAGATTGCTGGGTCGAATGGTAATTCTGTTTTAAGTTCTTTGAGGAAATGCCACACTGCTTTCCACAATGGCTGAACTAACTTACACCTCCACCAGCTGTGGATAAGTGTTGATTTTCCTCCACAACCTTACCAGCATCTGTTATTTTTTGACTTTTTAATAATAACAGTCATTCTGACTGGTGTGAGATGGTATGTCATTGTGGTTTTGATTTACACTCTAATTTTTAGTGATGTTGAATATTTTTTAATATATTTGTTGGCCACATGTATGCCTTCTTTTGAAAAGTGTATGTTTATGTCATTTGCCCACTTTTTAATGGCTTTTTTTCTTGTAAATCTGTTTAAGCTCCTTATAGGTGCTAGATATTAGACCTTTGTCAGTTGCATAGCTTGCAAATATTTTCTACCATTCTGTAGTTTGTCTGCTGACTCTGTGGATAGTTTGTTTTGCTGTGCAGAAGTTCTTTTCTGTACAGCAATAGATAAATAAGATGTTATTTTTAGAATGGATTAGAGAAGTTGAGATTAAAAGAAGGAAGAGTTACAGTAATTCAGGCAAATACGAGACCATGAAAGGCTCAGAGAAGAGAGCCAGATGGTCAAGATGGTCTAATTGATAGGGTTTGGTGAAACGGAATGAAGGAGAGTGATGTGCTTTAGGGGATATCCAAGGTGGTTTCATTTTAAAAAGTAAGGAAAACAGAAAATATTGAGAAGGCAGCTGCTTTATGTGACAAGAACATTATATTTGATTTAATTCCACATTTGATGAGATTGGATGTCTATGGGACATCCAGTTGGAGATATATAGTAACATCTAGACCACAGCAAGAAGACAGAATTAGACAAACATGGACTCTAATCCTAACTCTTCAATTGGCTTTTTAAAAGTTATCACCGTACCTGTCTTACTGTTTTCATATGTATAATATAAATTATAAAGACACTGTTTTACTGAATGGTTTTTGTTATATAACAGCTTTACTGATGTGTAATTCATAAAGTATACAATTCAACTATTTAAAGTGTATAATTCAATGTTTTTTCTTTTTATCATATTCACAGAGTTGTGAAACCATGACCACAATCAAGTTTAGAATACTTTCATTACACTCCCCAAAACACCACATCCATAAACTATTCGTCAATTTTTCCTCTACCTTCCCCACCTAGGCAATTGAAAATTTACTTTGCGTCTCTATGGATCTTCCTATTCTTCATGTTTCATGTAAATTTAATCACATAACATGTGGTCTTTGGCTGCTGGCTCCTTTAATTTAGCAAGATTCATTTTGTTGTAGCATGTATCAATACTTTATTATTTATTATTGCTTAATATTTCATTGTATGGAGATATAACATTTTACTTACTTTATTGTATGGACATAACACATTTACTTACTTGGTTGTGGATATATGAGTTGTTTCCATTATTTTTAACTATTACTAAGAATACTGCTATGAACACTGTTGTGCATTTTTGTATGGACATGTTTTATTTTCTCTTTGACATATACTTAGGAATGGAATTGCTAGGTCATATAGTAACTCTAAGGTTTGGATATTTTTATTTTTTTATTTTTATTTTTATTTTTTGAAACGGAGTCTCGCTCTGTCGCCCAGGCTGGAGTGCAGTGGTGCAATCTCGGCTCACTGCAAGCTCCGCCTCCCGGGTTCACGCCATTCTGCCTCAGCCTCCCGAAAAGTTGGGACTACAGGCACCCGCCAGCACGCCCGGCTAATTTTTTATATTATTAGTAGAGACGGGGTTTCACCGTGTTAGCCAGGATGGTCTTGATCTGCCGACCTCGTGATCTGCCCGCCTCGGCCTCCTAAAGTGCTGGGATTACGGGCGTGAGCCACGAGCCCGGCCAGGTTTAGCTTTTTAATGAACTTCCAAACTGCTTTTTAAACTTTCTTCACCATCTTACAATTTTACCAACATCATACTAGGATTTCAATTTCTCCACATCCTTACTAACACTTGTCTTATCTGTCTCTTTTTTAATCTGTCTTTTAAATTATAGCCATATATGGGTGTGAAGTGGTATCTCATTGTGGGATTGATTCGCATGTATCTAATAGCAATGATGTTGAGCATTTATCCATGTGCTTATTGGTCATTTGCATATATAAGTATTTAAAAAATCATAAGCTCATTTGGGATTGCCTTATTTACATATTTACTATTGAGTTGTCAGAATTTAGAATTCAAATCCTTTATCAGGTTTATAATATGCAAACATTTCCTCAAATTCTGTGAATTATGGTTGCAGTCTTGATGATATCCTTTGAAGAACAAATGTTTTTAATTTTGATAAAGTCAAAATTTCTCTTCTTGTTATTTGTGCTTTTGGTGTGATATCTAAGAAGGCTTTGCTTAATCCAAAGCCATGAATATTTACTAATGTATTTTTCTGAGTTCTTTATGTCTTAACATTTTGGTCTGTAATACATTTTGAATTAATGTTTGTATATGGTGTGAGGAAAGGTTCCAACTTATTTACATGTGCTTACATTGTCCAATCATTCATTGAAAAGAATATTCTTTCTCAATTGAATTTTCTTGGCAACCTTGTTGAAAATCAATTAATTGTTAATATAAGGGTTGATTTATGGACCATCAGTTCTATTCCCTTCATCGATATGTCTGACCTTATTTTGGTACAACATAATATTGCTAGTAGTTTTGAAATAGAAAGTAACACTCCTCCAGTTTTTTTTTTTTCTTTTCTTTTGAGACAGGGTCTTCTTCTGCCAAACAAGGCTGGAGTGTAATGGTGCCATCAGAGCTCACTGCAGCCTTGAGCTCCCAGGCTTAAGCAATAAACACCTCAGCCTCCCAAGTAGCTGGGACCACAGGCATGCACCACCGTGCCTGGCTAATTTTTAAATATTTTTGTAAAGAAGAGATCTCACTATGCTACCCACATTAGTCTCAAACTCCTGGGCTCAAGTGATCCTCCTGCCTAGGCCTCCCAAAGTACTGGGGTTGCAGGGATGAGCTACTTCACCAGTTATCTTTTAAAATATTGTTTTGTCATTCAGGGTCTCTTGTAATTCCATAAGAATTTGAGTATTGACATTTACATTTCTTCACAAAGCTGTCAGAATTGTGATAGAGATTGAATTGAATCTGTAGATCACTTTGATGAGTATTGTCAACTTAACAATATTAAGTCTCATAATTTATGAATATGTGATATTTAAAATTAAATTAAGCCTTAATTTTTTTCAGCAATGGGGTACAGTTCTAAATATACAAGTTTTTCATTTCCTTGGGTAAATTTATTTCTAGATATTTTGTTCTATTTTATTCCTTTGGAATTATTTTCTCAATCTTACTTTTGACTGTTCACTGGAAATAGTTTATTTTCATATATTGATCTTATGTCCTGAAATCTTTTCAATTGTATTTATTAGTTGCCAAAGATATTATTCGTTTGTACTAGACATTTTAGGATTTTTCAAATATAAAATTAGGTTATTTTCTCATAGGGACTATTATATTGTTTTCAGTTTTAACTTATGCCTTTCTTTTCTTTCCTAACTGCCCTGGCTAGTGTTTCCTGTATAATGCTGTGTGTATGTGTCATGTGTTCTAATAATATGGCTCACAGCATTATTTGATTTTTTTTTGATATGGTAACAACCTTACATTCCTTGGGTAAATTCCCCACCCCCAAGTTTTGGTGCATAATTCTTCTTATTTATTGCTGGATTTGATTTGGTAATATTCTTCTGAGAATGTTTTCTGTCTATATTCATAAGAGACATTGGTTTGTAGATTTATTTTCTTACCATGTCTTTGTTTGAGTTTGGTATTAAACTAATTAAGCCTTATAAAGTGGGTTGTGAACTGTTCTCTTTGTTTCTGATTTTTGAAAGAGTTTGTGAAGAATTTCTATTAATTTTTCATCAAATGTATGCTAGAATTCACTTCTGAAGTCATCTGTATCTGGGTTTTTCTTTGTTGTAATTTTTTTTTTTCAATCACTAATTCAATCATTTTCCTTGTAGGTCAGTTCAGATTGAGTATTTATTCCTAAGTCAGTTTTGTTAATTTTGTCTATTTTTCACTTTCTCTAAGTTATCTAATGCTTACAATATTGCTTTATAATCTTTAAAAAATTATATAAGAACAGTAGTAATGTTCTTTCATTATTGATAGTAATAATTTGAGTTTTCTCTCATTTCTTGGTCACTCTAGCTAAATATTTGTAGATATTTGCCTTTACAAAGGACAAATTTTTTGTTTATCACTTCTTTTTGCTATTTTATTGATTTTCACACCAGTATTTGTTGTTTTCTTTCTTCTGCTTACTTTGAATTCAGTTTTCTCTCTTTTTCCAGTGCCTTAGGGTAGAAGTTTAAATTATTAATTTGCTACATATCACAAAACAAAACAAAGTATCATAAACGAGTATCAAAACTAGTATCACAAAACAAAGTATCACAGCCTAACATTTCTGGAGGCTTCAATTCTAAGATCAAGGTGTTGACAGCATTGGTTTCTTCTGAGGTCTCACTCTTTGGCTGGTAGATGCCTTTTTCCTGAGTCTTACATAGTCCTCCCTGTGTACCTGTCTGTATCCAGTCATATTGGATTAGGGTCTGCCTTAATGATTTCATTTCATCTTTGTTACCTTTTTAAAGACTATAAATACAATCATTTTCTGTGGTAATGGGAGCTAACACTTTAACATGTGAATATTGAGGGATACAAAATTCACCCCGTAATAATTTGAGATCTTTCTCTTTTTTTACAGAGGCATTTACAGCTATAAATTTCCCTCTATGCACTGATTTAGGTGCAGCCCATGACTTTTGTTATGTTGTCTTTATTTTTATTTATCTCAATGTTTTCTAATTCCTATTGTGATTTCTCCTTTGAACCATTGGTTTTTTTTATTAGTATTATACTTAACTTGTATATATCTGGAAATTTTCCAAATTTATTTGTTATTAATTTCCAATTCCCTTATGTTATGGACTCAGAGCATACATTGTGTGATTCAAATCTTTTAAATTTTATTGTCTTATTTTGTGGCCTGGCTATGGTCTATCATGGAGAATGTTCCATGTACACTTGAGAGAATGTGTATTTTGTTGTTGTTTGGTGTTGTTTTCTATATATCACTATGAGATCTAGCAATTAGATCTAGTTGGCTAATTGTGTTATTTAAGTTTTCTTTTCCCTTGTTGTTCTGAACAATTTTTCCATTCCTTATTGAATATTTTATATTTGTGTTATTCAGAGTTCTCTAGAGAAACAATATATTATCTATCTCTTATCTATCTATCTATGTATCTATCATCTCCTTCTTTATATCTTTCTCTTATTCTAGCCTATTGTCTCACATGAATATGAAGGCTGAGACATCACACAAGCTGCTGTTTGCAAACTGGAGACCCAGAAACGCTGGTGGTGTGGTTAGTAGACCTGAGAGCCAGAGAGCCAATAGTGCAGAATGAGGAGAGCGAAAATCACCTGGTGACCATTGAACAGGACATGAGACAAAAACTCCTCATCTGAGGAATTTAGAAGAGAGCAAAGACCACCTGATGACCATCAAACAGGTCATTTGGAGGCAAAACTCCTTATCTGCGGGAATTTAAAAGTACTTAAACTTCCCTAGCATCTAAAGTCAGCATCTGGTTCCAGGCCTCTTTTCAACGTAAAATTTATAACTAGAATTTCTATTCATCTCCAGAATGCCATGCCACAACTCATTTTGCAACCCATGCTTACATTAAGGCACCAAAATTACTACAAATGTAATCATGTATCATGACAAACCTGACTAGTGTGGTCCAAATTATCCTCAAGTTTCTTCCTGAAGGTCCATAAATGCTCCTAAGGAAAATCCGCCATGGCACACTCAGTCCTCTCATGCAGAGGTGCCCCACTGCACCCTTTTGCAGCGTGCTTTCTAATAAACTTTCCTTTTTCAAACCTATACTGTAGTTGGTAAATTCTTTTTCAACCTGCGAATTGGCCAGTTCCTGATGCCAGGGCTCTGATGCTTCCCCTGGCACAGAATTCAGTCTGGGCTTGAAGGCTGGCCTTCTGGATTCTGGGTTTGGAAACACCCTCACAGACACACCCAGAAATAATGTTCAACCGGCTCTCTGGACATTCCATGGCTCAGTCAAGTTTAACACAAAATTAACCATGATACTTATCGAAGTCTTCAACCACTATTTTTTTTGTCTATATCTCCCTGTTAATTTTTGCGTCCTGTACTTTGCGACTCTGTTGTTAGATGAGTGTATATTGATAGTATTTATATCATAATTAATTCACCCTTTAATCAATTTATGTCTTTTTTTTTTTTTTTTTTTTTTGAGACGGAGTCTGGCTCTGTCGCCCAGGCTGGAGTGCAGTGGCGCGATCTCGGCTCACTGCAAGCTCCGCCTCCCGGGTTCACGCCATTCTCCTGCCTCAGCCTCCCGAGTAGCTGGGACTACAGGCGCCCGCCACCACGCCCGGCTAATTTTTTGTATTTTTAGTAGAGACGGGGTTTCACCGTGTTAGCCAGGATGGTCTCGATCTCCTGACCTCGTGATCCGCCCGCCTCGGCCTCCCAAAGTGCAATTTATGTCTTAAACATCTTTTGTTTAAATTATACTTTTGTTTGATGTTAGTATATCCATTTTAAGTTCCTTATGTTTGCTGTTTGCATGATATAGAGTTTTGTATGTCTCTGCTTTCAAGCTATTTTTATCTTGTGGCTAAAGTATGTATCCTGTAGACAGCATATAGTTAGGCCCTATTTTTACTTATTTATCCTGGCAATCATTGCCTTACATTGAACTTTTTTGGATCCATAATTATTAATGTTATTATTCATATAATAGATTTACATCTACCAATTAACTTTTTTTCTTTGTTTTCTATCTTTTTTGCTACTCTGTTCTTCTTTACTGCTTTCCTTTGAATTGTGATTATTTTCTACTGTAACATCTTAATTCTTTAGTGCTTTTATCCTTTATAATTTTTGAATTTTTTCTTAGTGGAGTAGCAGAGGAAAAAGTAATCTTTTTCTAACCACTATAAGATCATGGCTAGTATCTCTACAACAAAAGACAGATTGACAAGAGAAAAGCATAATAAATTTATTTTACCAAAGTTTTATATGACAGAAACTGGGTGTGATGGCTCTTGTCTGTAATCCCAGCACATTGGAAGGCTGAGGTGCACGGATCACTTGAGGCCATGAGTTTGAGACCAGCCTGGCCAATATGAATATGGCGAAACCCCATTGCTACTAAAAATAAAAAAATTAGCTAGGCATGATGGTGCATGCCTGTAATTCCAGCTACTTGGGACACTTAGGCATGAGAATCACTTGAACCTGGGAGGTGGAGGTTGTAATGCGCTGAGATCACATCGCTGCACTCCAGCATGGGTGACAGAGCAAGACGCTGTCACAAAAAAACAAACAAACAAACAAACAAAAACTTTATGTACTACAAACATCTTGAAAAATGAAGATCAAAGACCCAAGGAAAATTCTGTATTTTTATAGTTAGGTTTACTGAAGAATGAACAGTCACATAAATGTGCGATTGGACAAAAAGAGTATGATCTAACAGTAATAAAGAGGAGGTAACTTAGCATGGCCTGTTTGCTCAGATTCTTCTCTGTGTCTCTGTGTGTTTATTCTTTTCCTCTGGGCATAAGGCAGAACACCTCTCACATGAGGGTCTTCAGGGGAGACAGGAGGCACAATTGTTTTTTTATAATCTCAGGGGAGCAAAACAAAATAAAGGCTCAGAATGACCTTTCTGCTTATTCAAAGGTGCCAGGTTTTAGGGTGTCATATTCTGAGCCCCAGCAGTGGCTGGTCTAGAGTTTATTACATTCATCTTATCTTGTTAGAATGTACTTCAGATTTATATTAACTCTAGTGAGAAACCAAAATGTGGAGGCCTTACCCATATAGAGCTCTTTTTCTCCGTCCTCCTTTTTGTGATATCGTTGCTATGCATATTCTATCTACCTATGTTAGAAAGCCAACAATATATTGCTATAATTATTAGTTTATGCAATTTTGTCTTTTAAAAAACAAAATAAGAAAAAATAAACACATATTTGTTGAGTTCTTTATAGTAACCTGTTTGTTTGAAATTTTTGGTTTTCTTCATTTGTTTCTCTGTCATCTTAGCTGACAGTGGTTTTACCAGGGCTTTCTTTGACTTTCTCTTTCCTGATGTCACTGTTATGCTGTCTGCATCATAGCTCACTATATCATACCCAACTGTTAGGCTCCATTTAGTACCGATTATTTTACCGGTTGTTTTAAAAAATGTTCTGCTATATAAATTGTTTCAAAGCCTAAAACAAATAATTACTGCCACCTTTGTTATTACAGGTTAGGCCAGTAAAAGACTGGGACCAGTCTTGGAGATTTATTTTTATACCACAGGAGGTTTTTTTTTTTTTTTCTCTGTTCTTTCTCTAATTGTCTCTGGTACCCTAGCTGGCCTAAGGTTTCGCTGTTTCTCCCACTGGGTTGTCATAGCCCTACTAATTGCTTGCTAAAGAAGTCTCCATTGTTTCTATGAGTACCTTTGGTCTTGAACTTACTTACACTGTTTTCCAACTAAAGTCAGCTCATTTGCGGAGAAGTTGGAGCTCTGTTCTTAAGGCCAGCCTCTTCTCCTGGGCACTATCTCTGAATTACTGATCCAGGAATGGGGGTGGGAAAGCATCACGCTACTCTCAATAGGACACCTCTGGTTTTTTTTGTTCTTGTTGTTGTTGTTGTTTTTTGAGACAGAGGCTCGCTCTGTCACCCAGGCTAGAGTGCAGTGGCATGATCTCGGCTCACTGTGACCTCTGGCTCCCGTGTTCAAGCGATTCTCCTGCCCCAGCCTCCTGAGTAGCTGAGATTACAGGCACGCACCACCACACCTGGCTAACTTTTGTATTTTTAGTAGAGATGGGGTTTCACCATGTTGGTCAGGCTGGTCTCGAGCTCCTGACCTCATGATCCACCCGCCTCAGCCTCCCAAAGTGCTGGGGACATCTCTGTTTTCTAAGTACGGTGCTAGGCAAGGGTGGCAGCCTCTCATCTTCCTCATATCCATTTTCCTCTTTATGAGTGGTCTGGATGATGATAAACGGCCCCAGTGTTCTCAGTCTGCTATACTTGGGGTATAGCCTGCTGTTTAATCCAAGGTGCCAAGTAGAGGGAAGGAGCAACAGATTTCTTAGCCACACACTTGCCTGGAATTTAGACTCTTCACCAAAAACTGTGTAGATTAAAAATTGTAGGATTTCTGCTTCTACTGATTAGTAGCTGAGGAAAGCGAGAATCCCATTTTCATGGCCACAGTACCCAGAATGGTGTTTCTATTATTCCAAAATGGGAGATGGGGGAAAGAAAGAGTTGGTAGGTTACGGCTCAAGCACACAGATTTTCCTTGTTCTTACCAAGATTTACTATATTTTAGGGTATTTTTTAAATAATGTCTATTAGTTGGTTTTATCTGCTCAGGATAATTTCCAGAGACTTTATTTTAAAAATTTTTAACAGACATTGTTGTTTCATTGGCATATGGGTCCACGAAACTCCTCACACCGACATTTCCTTCTCAAAGTCCATCCTCAAAGTGTGATGTAAAAAAATTAAATGCTATTATATAGAATTATACGTGTGTATATATATGTGTGTATATATATAGATAGATACATGCATATATAATTTATATTTTATTATATTATTAATATGTATAACGTATTAATAATATAACATATACAGTGTGTGTATTCAAGAGAAAAATCTTGGCTAGAAATAAAAATGTGAGATTTCAGTCATGAGAGTGATGAAATCACACAAAAAGTCTTCAATATAAGGTAGCCAGAGAAAAGTCCTGTTTCAAAATTAAAACTAGCAAGAAATCTTTAAAAATTCTGTTTGCCTACTCTGTCTTTTTTCCTCCAACATTTTTTTCTATAGTCAGCGTTCATTTGCAATGCTATCTAAACTATCACATTTTATACTACACATAAGAGCTAAATGATTTTCATGATATTCTCTTAAAGGAGCTCTATTGTTGATGATAGCTAAAAAAAAACACAGAAAACATCTGCTCATCAGAATTTTGAATATGTTTCTTATCAAATCACAAAATGAACACTATTAAGACCTCTCAGTGTTGTTTATGACCAAAAAAATAGAATGCTAAATATAATATGGATATATGTATAAATGCAGTTGTCCTCATATGTTTTGGTTCTGGCTTCATAGAAAATACTAATAGAAAATGGTAAGTTATTGCTTCTCAGCCTTTTGAACTAAAATCAAGTGAAAATAGTAAGTATGTTTTGAAAAATGGTGATCACACCACTTTAGTCAGTCCTGGAGTTTAAATAACAGCCTTGGGCAGTAAAAGTTATATCTAAAACCTGTGATCCAGCTGCTTCCTTTCTTGTAATGGACTCTGCAACAATATGACTTTCATAAATATTATAGCAACTGCTTCACCTTGAAGCCGTTGGACTTAACAACATAAGTTAATGGAGAAATAAAAAAAATGCTGTCATATCTGTATTATGTTATGCCTATAGGGTTCAAACAAAATGAGATTAAAACACTGCAAGTTCAGGATATTTTGGCCAATTATTACTAAGGTTTTCAATAAATAGTGTCAACCTCAAAATAGAATACTTGGAGAAATAGGATAACTTTCCAAGCGTGTCACAGAATTATAGATTAAGAATAGGGAAGAAACACAAGGATATCAATGATTATTGAATGTTTCAGAAAAAAAAAATTATTGCCCTACAATTAAAAATTCATTTTCTGGGTCCTGGTATAGTAGCTTCTATTAAATCAACCAGTCCCTTCTGCAAATAACTATAAATTATGAGAAATCACAACCAATTGAGGGCATTGCAGAGTGAACAAGAATAGAAGGCCATTGGCAGAGAAAAACGTACTGGGAGAGTTACCAATCTGTCCATTTCTGCCTGAGGGCACAACCCAATTGTGGGCTGGTTAAATTCCAAATGGAAAAACTGTAGTCTTCTTTGAAGAACCAAATAACTGAATCTGAGATGTATGCAAAAAGGGCAAACTTTGAAACAGAGAAAACTGCAGAAAAAAGCAACTCTTTGCATAGTCTCTGCTAAAATCTCTGTCTGATCTTTAAAGTATGCATTCATAGTTACATTCCTAGCAGCACAAGTCCGGTGAAAATAACTGATATAAGATTTTAGTTTAGAGTCTGAATGTAGCTTTTACTAACTGTGTGGGGTTTTTTTTAATTTAATACAAATAACTTTGAAAAACAGAATCCAAAGTCTTCAAACTTTACTATTCATAATATCTAAGACAGAATACCAATTTCTATGCATATAAAGTAACAGCAAGTGTGACCCATACTCAAGGAAAATGAAAATGAAGGCCAACCCAGTGGTGACTTTGGTGTTAGAATCAGTACGCCAGAAAGTATGCTCAAAGACAAAAAAAAAATTGTCACAAAAGAAAAGCAGAAGTTAAACAACTGAAAGACGCAGTACAGAAAATTATAGCAAAAAAAAAAAAAAAAATCACCAAGTGACCCTAGCAGAAGATTAAGAGGACAGAAAAATAAGTGAGAATCAATACAGATCAATAAAATAGTTATCTAATCTGATGTACAAAAAGAAGTAAGATTAGAAATAATAATGAACAAAGTATCAGGAACTTGTGAGGCAATATAAAAATACTTAACATAGATGTAACTAGAGACCCAAAAGAAAAGGATAAATAAAACATACAGAGAAAATATGTTAAAAGGTGATGACCCATACACCTCAAATTATTGAAAGACATAAATTTAGATAGTGAAAAAATCATAGAAGCATAATCAGTTAGAAATAAATTTATAGTAAGCATATTATAGGCAAATTTCTGAACCCCCAGATACAGACAATGTCTTATAAGAGGACAGAGAAATAACAGTGTAAACAAGGCAGGAGCAATTTGAATAACTAGTCAATTTTTATCAGAAACAGGAGATAGTAGAAAACAGTGGAATGATATCTATAAACTGCTGAAAAAGAATCCAGTCTTCAAGAAAACAAACCATCAAGACAAACAAACCCAAATCAAAATAAAACAGCATTCTATATTTAATAAGCATACCCTTAAAAATGCAAGTGAAATTAAAAGCATTATTAAATATATTAGAAGAAAATTTGCATAATAAGACAAATAAGTACTTCAACAAAAAAGAAATTATGCAGAGTAGATATCTGGATTTTCAAGAAAGAATGAAGAGCACTGGAAAGTATAATATTTGGTAAACATGCAGACTATGTTTGTTATATACATTTCTTTAAAATATATAACTGTGGATAAATTATAGCAGTATCTCCAGGAGCTTATGATAAATAGAAGAATAATACACATAAAATAACGCATAAAGTACTTCAGAAATGATAAATAGTCTTAAATCATTGTATGATATCTACATTTTACATAAAGTGGTACAGTGGTACAGTGCAACTCTTAATAGACTGTGAAAAGTTACAAATATATATTATAATCTCTTGAGCAAGAGCTAAAATAATGCAAATAGATAAATGTTATATTGCCAAGATTAGTTAAAATATAATTCTAAATAAATATACTGTTATTTAAATTAAGGCAAAACAAGGGGAAAAAGAAACAAAAAGCAGAGGGGACCAAAAAAATTGAAATGCTAGACATTATGGATCCATGTGCCCCCATGATTCAATTACCTCCCACCAGGTCCCTCCTATGACACATGGGGTTACAATTCAAGGTGAGATTTGGGTGGGGACACAAAGCCTAACCATATCATTCTGCCTCTGGACCTTCCCAAATCTCATGTCCCTTTCACATTTCAAAACAAATCATGCCTTTCTAACAGTACCCAAAATCTTAATTCATTCTGGCATTAACCCAAATGTCCAAGTTTAAAATCTCATCTGAGACAAGGCTAGTCCCTCCTGCCTATGAGCCTGTAAAATCAAACACAAGTGAGTTCCTTCCAAGATACAATGGCCGTACAGGTATTGGGTAAATATGACTGTTTATTTTTGGGAGAAATTGGCCAAAACAAAGAGTCTAGAGGGCCCATGCACGTCTGAAATCTCATAGGGCAGTAATTGAACCTTAAAGTTCCAAAATGATCTCCTTTGATGCTATGTCTCACATCCAGATCATGCTGATCGCAAGAGCTGGGCTTCCACGACCTTGGACAGTTCTGCACCTGTGGCTTTGCAGGGTACAAACCCTCTCCTGGGAGCTTTCACCAGCTGGTATTGAGTGTCTGGGGCTTTTCCAGGTGCACAGTGTGAGGTTTCAGGAGGTCTACCATTCTGCTGTCTGGAGGACAGCACTAGGCAGTGCCTCAGTGGGAATTCTGTGTGGAGACTCCAACTCCACACTTCCTTTCCACGCTGCCACAGGAGAGGTTCTCCATGAGGGCTCTGCCCCTGCAGCAAACTTTGCCTGAACATCCAGGCGTTTCCATGCATCCTCTGAAATCTAGGCAGAGGCGACCAAAACTCAATTCTTGTCTTCTGCACACCCACAGGACCAACACCAATTGGAAGCTGCCAAGGCTTGGGGCTTGCACCATTGTTAAAAGGCCACTGGAGACATTGTACCTGGCTGGGACGCAGGTCACCAAGTCCTGAGGCTGTACACAGTAGGAAGGCCCTGGACCAGGCCCAGGAAACCATTTTTCTTTCCTAGGCCTCCAGACCTGTGAGCGGAGGGGGCTGCTGTGAAGGTCTCTGACATGTCCTGAAGGCATTTTCTCCATTGTCTTTGCAATTAGCTTTTGGCTCCTTGTTACTTATGCAAATTTCTGGAGGGCTTAAATTTATCCCCAGATAATTATTTTTTCTACTGCATTGTCAGGCTGCAAATTTTTCAAACTTTTATGCTCTGTCACCCCTTGAATGCTTCGCTGCTTAGACAATTTTTTTTGCCAGATACCCTGAATCATCTCTCTCAAGTTCACTGCTCCACAGATGTCTAGGCCAGGGGCAAAATGCCACCAGTCTCATTGCTAAAGTATAGTAAGAATCACCTTTATTTCAGTTCCCAAGAAGTTCCTCATATCCATCTGAGACCACTCAGCTTGGACTTCGTTGTCCATATCACTTCCAGCATTTTGGTCAAAGCCATTCAACAAGTCTCTAGGAATTTTCAAATTTTCCTGTATCTTTCTGTCTTCTTCTGAACCCTCCAAACTGTTCCAACATCTGCCTGTTACCCAGTTCCAAAGTTGCTTCCACATTTTCAGGTATCTTTACAGCAGCACCCCATTATCTTGGTACCAATTTACTATATTAGTCCACTATCACGCTGCTACGAAGTAATACCCAAGACTGGGTAATTTATAAAGAAAAGAGGTTTAATTGACTCACAATTCAGCATGGCTTGCGATGCCACAGAAAGTTGCAATCATGGTGGAAGACACTTCTTTACAGGGTGGCAAGAGAGAGAATGAGTTCCAGCAGGGGAAATGCCAGATGCTTATAAAACTATCAGATCTCATGAGAACTCACTTACTATCATGAGAACAGCATGGGGAAAACTGCCCTCATGATTCAGTTACCTCCAACCATGTCCTACCCACTGAGACACAGGACTAGCTGGATTTCCTGGGCAGAGTAAGAATTCCTAAGCCTAGCTGGGAAAGGTGACTGCACCTATCTTTAAACTCGGGGCTTCTAAGTCTGCTCGCTCCCAACCAATCAGGTAGTAAAGAGGGCTCACTAAAATACAAATTAGGCTAAAGCAGAAGGTAAAGAAATAGTCAAATCACTTATCGCCTGAGAGCACAGAGGGAGGGACAATGATCGGGATATAAACCCAGGCATTCGAACAGGGAGTGGCAACCCCCTTTGGGTCCCCTCCCATTGTATAGGAGCTCTGTTTTCACTCTACTAAATCTTGCAACTGCACACTCCTCTGGCCCGTGTTTATTATGGCTGGAGCTGAGCTTTCGCTAGCCGTCCACCACTGCTGTTTGCCGCTGTCGCCGTGGCAGACCTGCCACTGACTTCCAACCCTCCGGATCCGGCACGGTGTCTGCTGTGCTCCTGATCCAGCAAGGTGTCCATTGCCACTCCCGATCGGACTAAAGGTTCGCCATTGTTCCTGCATGGTTAAGTGCCCTAACTGAGCTGAACACTAGTCTCTGGATTCCACGGTTCTCTTCCTTGACCCACGGCTTCTAATGGAGCTATAACACTCACCACATGGCCCAAGGTTCCATTCCTTGGAATCCATGAGGCCAAGAACCCCAGGTCAGAGAACAAAAGGCTTACCGCCATCTTGGGAGTGGCCCGCCACCATCTTGGGAGTGGCCCGCCACCATCTTGGGAGTGGCCCGCCACCATCTTGGGAGCTCTAAGAACAAAGACCTGCCAGTAACACCACCACACATAGGGACTATGGGGGTTACAATTTGAAGTGAGATTTGGCTGGGGACACAAAGCCTAACCATATGATTTGTATTTCTGTGGGGTTGGTGGTAATATCCCCTTTGCCATTTCTTACTGTGTTTTTTTTGGATCTTCTCCACTTCCGTCTTTATTATTCTAGCTAGCAGTCTTTTTAATTAATTTTTTTCAAAAAACAGCTTCTGGCTGGTTTTTCTTGCCTCAATCTCCAACAGTTCAGCTTTGATTTTGATTATTTCTTGTCCTCTGCTAACTTTGATGTGGGTTTGCTCTACTTCTCTAGTTTTTGTTGTTGTTGTTGTAATGTTGATTTGTTAATTTGAGATCCTTCTAACTTTTTGATGTCAGTGTTTAGTGATTAAATTGACATCTTAAGACTGCCTTAGCTGTGTCCCAGAGATTCTGTTATGTTGTATCTTTGTTCTCATTAGTTTCAAATAACTTGATTTTGGCCTTAATTTCATTATTTGCCCAAAAGTCATTCAAGAGCAGGTTAATATTCTGGTAAATGTATAGTTTTGAGTGCTTTTCTTTGTATTGAATTTTATTTTTATTGTGCTGTGGCCTGAGAGCATGGCTGGTATAATTGTGTCCTTTAAAAGTTCCTGTGGATTGTTTTATATCCCATTGTGTGGTTGATTTCAGGGTATGTGCTTGCTATATTCAGATGAGAAAAATGTATAATTTGTTGTTTTGGGGTGGAGAGTTCTGTAGATGTCTATCAGATCCATTTAGCCCAAAGTTGAGTCTAGGTCCTCAATATCTTTCTTAATTTTCTGCCTCAATTATCTGTCTAATACTGTCTGTGGAGTGTTGAAGTCTCCCACTATTATTGTGTGGGAGTCTAAGTCTCTTTGAAGGTCTCTAAGAACATGCTTTATGAATCTGGGTGCACCTGTGTCAAGTGCATGCATAGCTACGATAGTTAGTTTTCTTGTAGAATTAACCTTTACCATTATGTAATGTCTCTCTTAGTCTTTTTTTTTTTTTACCTTTGTTGGTTCAAAACCTGTTTTGCCTGAAATTACGATGGCAACCCCTGCCTTTTTTCTGTTTTCCGTTTGCTTGGTAGGTTTTTCTCCATTGCCTTATTTTGAGACTATGGGTGTCATTGCATGTGAGAGGGGTCTCTTGAAGACAGCATACTGTTCAGCCTGACTTCTTTATCTAGTCTGGCACTCTGTGCCTTCTAACTGGGGCATTTAGCCCACTTACATTTAAGGTTAGTATTGATATGTGTAAATTTGATTCTGTCATTGTTTTGTTAGGTGTTTGTCATGCCAACTTGTTTGTGTGCTTGCTTTATAGTGTCACTGGTCTGTGTACTTAAGTGTGTTTTTGTAGTGGCTGGTAATGGTCTTTCCTCTCCATATTTAGTGCTTCTTTCAGGAGATCTTGTAAGGCAGGTCTGGTGGCAATTAATTTTCTCAGCATTTGCTTCTCTGAAAAGGATCTTATTTCTCCTCTGCTCATGAAGCTTAGTTTGACTGGATATGAAATTCTTGGTTGGAATTTCTTTTCTTTGTGAATAATCAATATAGGCCCCCAATTATCATTTGACTTACAGAGTTTCTGCTGAGAGGTCCATTATTAGTCTGACAGGCTTCCCTTTGCAGGTTACCTGCCCTTTCTCTCTGGTAAATTTTTCCTTAACATTCTTTCTTCAATTTTGATCCTGGAGAATCTTATGATTGTGTCTTGGAGATGATCTTCTTGTGAAGTATTTTGCAGGGGTTCTTTGCATTTCCTGAATTTGACTGTTAGCCTCTATGGCTGGGTTGTGGAAGTTCTCATGGTTGATATCCTAAAATAGTTGGTTCCATTCTCCTCATCTTTTTCAGGGATGGCAATGAGTCATAGATTTGCTCTCTACATAATCCCATATTTTTTCAAAGGTTTTGTTCATTCCTTTTCTTTCTTTTCTCTTTATTTTTATTTTATTTTCTTATTTTAGAAAGCCAATCTTCAAGCTCTGAGACTCTTTCCTCAGCTTTGTCTATTCTGCTGTTAATACTTGTGATTGCATTGTGAAGTTCTTGTAGAGTATTTTTCAGCTCTATTCAGTTGGTTAGATTATTTTCTACACTGACAATTTTGTCTTTTGGCTCCTGTATTGTTTTATCATAATTTGTAGCTTCCTTAGATTGGGTCTCAATGTTTTTCTGAATCTCAATGATCTTCATTCCTGTCCATATTCTGAATTCCATTTCTGTCATTTCAGCCATCTTAGTCCAGTTTAAAACTCCTGTTGGAGAACTAGTATGGTCATTTGGGGAAAAGAAGACACTTGGGGTTTTTGAGTTGTTAGAGTTCTTGCACTGGTTCTTTCTCATCTTTGTGAGCTGATGTTCCTCTAATCCTTTAAGTTGCTGTCCTTTGGATTATTTTTAATTTTATTTGATGACCCTGGTGATTTGACTGTGGAATAAGGAGGTCTTAATTGACTGGCTTCATTACTGGAAGATTTTATGGGGTCAAGGCTCAGCTCAGGACTCCTGGACTGCAGGCTTTAACTCTGGGGGACTGGTTTGGGGCCCTAGATTTGATCTGTGGCACCTCATGGTTAGGAACCTATTGCACTGGAGAGGCCAAGGTGCTCCCAGACCACCAGTCACAATACTTCAATGTGTGTTTCTGGCCAGGGCACTTCACAGGGCAATGACAGCAAGATTCATTCTTGTTTGCATATGGCAGCAGAAGTGGCAGAAGTAGTGTGGTGGGGTGCATGCTCATCAGCTATAACAGTGTGCTAATGGGTATCAGGATGTCAGCCCCTGTGCACACGTTTGCAGAAGCAGTGGTGTCTTGGGGGTCAAGGGTCCGCCGTCAGTGACTGCATGTTCCCACTGATAATGGTTAGCACTGGGGTGGGGTTCTGGTGAGTAAAGGACTGTATGCATCCTTTCTGTGCCTTCATGCTGGCAGCAGTGTCCACTCAGGGCTATGGGTAGGTCAGCTGTTTTCTGTGCCTACTTTTGTGTGCCGGTCGCCCAGATGCAGTGACACGGTGCTGGCAGGAGCAGGGCTGGCAGGCTCAGTGCCCACCAGTGCTCTGATAACAATGCAGTGCAGCAGGGGGAGAGAAGATGGAGGGGAGTGGGATGCACTCACACTGGCAGCAGTGGCATGGCAGGGTGCACATGCACAGACATGCTGGCAGGGAAGGGAAGGCTAGGTCTGCCCCCACACATGTGACAGCAAAGTGACGTGGGGTGTGGCCATGATGTGAGTGCCTGCAGGCAAAGCAGCATCTAGGAGGTGGTGGGGGTGGGGAGAGTGTAGGTGAACTGGTTTTAATTTGTATCTCTTTGATGGTTGGCATTCTCTCATGTGACTGTTGGCCATTTGTATGTCTTCTTTGGACTACAAAGGTATAATAATCCAAATAGCATTATATTGGAATAAAAATAGACACATAAATCAAGGTACCAGAATAGGGAACCTAGAAATAAAGCCACATATTTACAGCCAACCTATCTCTGACAAAGTGAACAAGAACATACACTAGGGAAAGAACACCCTTTGCTAGAAATAGTGCTAGGATAATTGAACTGTCACGTGCAGAAGAATGAAAGTAGACCCCTATCTCTCACCATATACAAAAATCTACTCAAGATGTATTCAAGACTTAAATGTAAAACCTGGCTATAAAAGTACTTGAAGAAAATCCCAAGAAAACACTTCTGGACATTAGTATAGGTTAAGAAGTATTGACTAAGACCTCAAAATCACAGACAGCAAAAACAGAAATAGAAAGTGGGAGGTAAACTAAAAGCTTCTGCATAGCAAAAAAAAAAAAAAAAAAAAATCAACAGAGTAAACTGATACACTTCGGAATGAGAGAAAATATTTGCAAACTATGCATCTGACCAATAACAAATATCCAGAATTTACAAGAAACTCAAAACAACAAAGAAAGAAAGAAACAAAAACCCCAAATAATATAATTAAAAGTGAATATTCCGTCTTTAAAAAAGAAGAAAACTCCTACATGTGCTACAACATAGATGAATCTTGAGGACATTATTCTAAGTGTAATAAGCCAGGCACAGAAAGATAAATATTGCTTGATTTTACCTATAAGAGCTCCCTAGAGGAGTCAAAATTATCGAGACAGTGTTTAGAATGGTGGTGATTAGGGGCTGGGAGAAAGGGAGGATGGAGACTTAGTGTTTATTGGGTACTGAGTTTTAGGTTCACAAGATAAAAAGAGTTTTGGAGGTGGATGGTAGTGATGGTTGTACAACACTGTGAATATATTTAATATCACTGAACTACACACTTAAAATTAGTATTAAAAGAAAACTTTAGACAAATTAAATTTAACAGATTTTAACTGAGCAGGGGGAAAAAAGACTATTCACAAATCTAGCTGCCTCTAGAATCACAGCAGATTACAAAAATCCAGGGATGCCTCGTGGTCAGAACAAATTTATAGGCCGAAAAGGGAAAGTGAGGTACAGAAACAGCTGGATTGGTTACAGGTTGACATTTGCCTTATTTGAACACAGTTTAAACACTCAGCAGTCTGTAAGTGGTTGAGGTGTGGCTGCTGGGATGGACCAAGACTCAGCTATTGTTACAGACGCATACTCCTAAGTTAGGTTTTCAATCTTGTCTACCTATTGTTATGCCGCAGTTCATCCACAAGGACTCAAATATAGAAGTAAGGAGCCCTTCTCTGGCCATATTCTGTTCGCTTTAACATTGGTTAAAGTGGCAAATTTTGTTATGTGTATTTTACCACAATAGAAAATTAGGAAAGGAAGATAAATCACAAAGAAAATAATAAAATCATTTAAATGTAAATGATGATAAAAACTGCACCGTTATAAATAATAATAAGGCAAAAGTGCATTCATGTTTCCTGTAAACTTCAACTAGTTGGTGTAGATATGAAATGCACATTTTTCTTTAAAAATCCAAGGATATTTAAATCTTAATTTCTCATTAATTGTTTTATGTCCCATAGTTTTATCTCAGATTTTTGTATGATATTTATACAGCACATAGGCACATAGTTACTTGGTACATGTTGCAAGGATTGTGGCTTACAGTCTTTGAGATCTGAACTCATCACTTCTCAAAAACGTCAAAGCTCTCATTGCCTTCATTTTCTAAATTTGATGCTGCCAGAATGTTAAAAGTATGACCTATTCTTCATACAATCCTTTAGAACCATGTGTTATTGTTTAGTTGTTTGAGGTATTTCACTTTATTTTACTAGAAATAGGAGCTCAAATGTTTGTATATTACCTTTATTTCAGCATGGTATGTACACAAAAATGGGTGAGAATAAAACTATTTTGAGAAAAAATAATTACTATAGATATCATTGAAGCAAATCCAATAGTACACCAAAGGCTGCAGGGAGGGTCACTTGAGCCCAGGAGTTTGAGGTTACAATGAGCTATGATAGCGCCACTGCATTCCAGCCTGAATGACAGGGCAAGATCCTGCCCCTAAATAAATAAGTTCACCCCAGGAACTCATAAATGAGAAAGGAGGACCAAAGACCTAGTCTCAAGTGGAGACAAAACTGGATAAAAACTGGATTGTCAAAAAAGGAGAGGTCTTGAAAGTTTACGTAAGAGAATAAAACTGGAAGATCATGCTTTTTAGAGTTAGGAAAAAAGAAGCCTAGCACATTAAAATTGCTTTTCAAAGGTATACTTTTCAGCTTGGGAAAATTACTGAACTTTATGTTTCTTTAAAATATTGTGCTTTTACATACACATCTTTCTATCTTTCTGTCTCTCTGTCATCAACTGTCTGTGTCTTCAACTAACCAATCAATCAATCAATTAATCAACCATCTACCTGGCTATCTGACACTTATGGCTGTATGTGTTTTTGCAGTTACGCACACACACAAAATCGATGGTACTTTGAAAAGTTTATCATATAGCCAAATTACTACCTTCTTATGAATTAGTATTAGAGAAAGAAAATTATATTATTAAAAAGAGACTGAGCAAGTACTTGGAGAAAAAGGTAATTAATATGTAATATCAATACTCCTTGATTGAAAACCTATTGGTTAGTAATTTCTGATCATGATCTTTCAACATTTTCAACAGTATTTTCTCTGTACAAGCCATGTAATAACTTAGATATAATTTTACATTTTTTAAAGTGTCTAAAATAATTTACTTATGGTGAAGTGTAATTGTATGAACTCCATATAGCAGACAAAACCAACACTTTTGGAAAGAATGTGTTAGTTTTTTAATGATGTTGTTTTCTGACGATTGGTAAAGAGGTGAACTGCACTGATCAGTTGGTTAAGTCAGTGTGTTAAGAAGGTTTTGTGGATTGCATAAAGAAAATATTTAACAACATTTTTATTAACATTGTTTTGATGAACTGGGAAAAATGCTTTATAATTCTCAATATAAAAATTCATTCTTATGGATCTTTAGGATGTTATAAAGATTTTGAAGGTCAAAAATTTTAAAGGTATCATTTGCATGGAATAAAATTCACCCTTTTAAAGTGCATAGTGCTATGAGTTTCGACAAATGCGTTAGTTGGGTAATAACCACCAAAATAAAGATATAATACATCTTCATCACTTTATAAAATTTCTTTGCACCTGTTATAGTAAATCTGCCTCCCCAACAAATAGTCACTGGCAAAAAATGATCTGTTTTCCGTCACTCTGACATTGTCTTTTCCCAGATGTCATATAAATAGAATGATGTAGTATGTAGCCTTTGAATTGGACTCCTTTTTACTTTGCATGACACATTTGAGATTCATTCATGATATTGCATATAGCAGTAGTTCATTTATTTTAATTTCTAAGTGGTATCCATTGTGTGAATATAGAGTCTGAAGCAGATATTCGGCCTATTTACTAGTTAGTGGACATTTCTGTGTTTCAAGTTTTTAGAAACTATTAATTGCCAAATAAACATTAGCCACTATATGTGTTGGCGTACAAGCTTTTGGGTAGAGACGTTTTTCTTTCTCCTGGGTAAATGCTTAAGAATGAAACCTGGGTCACATGGCAAGTGTGTAATTGAACCTATTAAGAAACATCCAGACCATTTTCCTAAGTAGGTGTAATTTTTGTTATCTCCATCAGCGATGTATGAGAGTTACCATGGATCCACAGCCTTGCCAGCACTTTGCATTGTAAGCCTTTCTTTCCCTTTTTGCCCATCTAATAGGTGTGTATTTGGTATCTCACTGTGGCTTGAATTCATAGTTCTCTAACAGTAACTGAAACAGTCATATGCAAAAAAGGTCACCAGTAGGTGGAAGCACATGCCTTTGTGGGAAGACAGGGAAATAGTTTCTAAGGAGTTTACAATCATTTATTAAAAGAAGAATAAATTTAAATCTGCATGCATTTGTTAGGTAATCCTGACCTGTTTTTTATTCTGCTGGTTGATCAGGTTCAGTGTATATGTCGATTTATTTACCTTTATCTAGCTGACTCGGACAGATACTCTTTGACCGCACTGGATTCCTAGACTATGTGCCCAGGTTGAGCAGAGCCTATTCAGCTTGCTTCTTGACTAGCTCTTTCTGAAGCGTTGGCCTCTCTAAGGTGTAGGTGAAAGGTTAGTAAATAAAGGCAGAGATTCAATAAAATAGATCAATGCCTTTGAAACAAATTTCTTGGCAGTAGAAAATTTTTTTCAATAATAATATGAAATAAGTTATCATTAGTATTCTATTGGTTTGTATCAACAAGCTAAATAAGGTGCCTCATATTCAAGAGTCCATGTATTCAATAAAAAAGATACTTTAGGGAGGACTTTCCCTGAGCTCTGTGATCATGATTAAGCTAAATAGCATAAAAACACTCAAGGGGCTGAATGTCTAGTGATATGTAGAAATACAAACACATAATTGCAATGACTTGTAGGTAGTCTTTAACACTAAGTTATTTAAAAAGTGCTCTGAAAGTATAATTAGGGTCAATTGATTCATCTTCAGATTGAAGAAAAAATTTTCTCAAGCATATTGCCTCTGAGGTTGGTCCTACTACATGATTGAGGAAGAGTTATAAGACAATGAGCCCTAAGAAATGGTTAGAAGGTACAAAAATACTCTGATGAGCAATGTGACAGAGTTGTGTAGCAGCCCAATGTGTGAAGAAAACAGAGTAGTGTTACTGGGTAAGAACGAGTAGGAGCTAGGCCGGGGGCGGTGGCTCACGCCTGTAATCCCAGCACTTTGGGAGGTTGAGGCGGGTGGATCACGAGGTCATGAGATCGAGACCATCCTGGCTAACACAGTGAAACCCTGTCTCTACTAAAAATACAAAAAAAAAATTAGCCAGGGGTGGTGGCAGGTGCCTGTAGTCCCAGCTACTCGGGAGGCTGAGGCAGGAGAATGACGTGAACCCGGGAGGCGGAGCTTGAAGTGAGCCGAGATCGCACCACTGCATCCCAGCCTGGGCGACAGAGCAGGACTCCGTCTCAAAAAAATAAAGAATGAGTAGGAGCTAAAGACATTTGGAAACATGAACTTTTGTAGGTCCTTCTACAAAAATTAAGAACTCATACATTAATTTTAAAGATCAGTCGTTTTTACATTTTTTTTCTTAAAGAGTATCTCTAAAGTTTTGGTCTCCCTTCTTCACAAAATGTATTTTTGAGAAAAATGTGGTATTTTTTTTTGTGCCTCATTAGTTTGCTAAGGATAATAGCTTCCAGCTCCACCCATGTCCCTGCAAAGGTCATGATCTTGTTCTTTTTTATGGCTACATAGTATTCCAAGGTGTGTATGTACCACATTTTCTTTATCCAGTCTATCACTGACTGGCGTTTAGGTTGATTCCATGTCTTGTAATTGTGAGCAAAATGATGAGAACACATAGAGACACAGACAGGAACAACACACACTGGGGCCTATCAGAGGGTGGATGGTGGGAGAAGGGAGAGGGTCAGGGGAAATAGCTAATGAGTACCAGCATTAATACCTGGGTGATGAAATATTGTGTACAACAAACCCTCATGACACAAGTTTACCTATGTAACGAACTTGCACATCTACTCTTGAACTTAAAATAAAAGCTTAAAAAAATTAAAAAAATGTATTTCTGTATTAAATACATTAAATGTGTGTACACTTAATTGAACCACAGATGGCGCACTTAAACCCACTCATAACCTCTGGGGTGTTCTTAAGCTCCTGATGTAGTTGTAGACAAAGGATTGAGTGTTTTAAGAAAACTGTTATTGCCTAATAAATGAAGAAGTAATTTAATGGCTAAAACATTGCCAAGAGGGAGAACAATACAAAGATGGTAGCACTTTTTTAAATAAAAAAAATTTAAACTCACACATGCAAAATATCTGGTATCCTTGAACTCAGCTTACTTATTGCCGATAAAAACATCATTAGTATTATCATCATTTTAAAAGTTAATATACAATTTGCCAAAATTTAAAAAACTAAGAAGTTTGCTTTTACACTTTTTTAGTTCAAACTGAATCACTTATGCTATACATAATTCCAGTAAATACTAGCCAGCACCTTTAAGTGAGTGTATTAGTCTTTTTTCACGTTACTGATAAAGACATATCCGAGACTGGGTAATTTACAAAAGAAAGGCGTTTAACTGGACTTACAGTTCCACATGGCTGTAGAAGCCTCACAATCATTGCAGAAGGCTAGGAGGAGCAAGTCACCTCTTACATGGGTGCCAGCAAGCAAAGAGAGAGCTTGTGCAGGAAAACTACTGTTTTCTTTTTCTTTTTTTTTTTTTTGAGACGGAGTCTCGCTCTGTCGCCCAGGCTGGAGTGCAGTGGCGCGATCTCGGCTCACTGCAAGCTCCGCCTCCCGGGTTCACGCCATTCTCCTGCCTCAGCCTCCCGAGTAGCTGGTACTACAGGCACCCGCCACCACGCCCGGCTAATATTTTTTGTATTTTTAGTAAAGACGGGGTTTCACCGTGTTAGCCAGGATGGTCTCGATCTCCTGACCTCGTGATCCGCCCGCCTCGGCCTCCCAAAGTGCTGGGATTACAGGCGTGAGCCACCGCGCCTGGCCGAAAACTACTGTTTTCAAAGCTGTCAGATCTCATGAGGCTTACTATCACGAGAATGGCACGGGAAAGGCCCCACCCCCATGATTAAATCACCTCCCACCAGGTTCCTTCCACAAGGCATGGGAATTGTAAGAGTTACAATTCAAGATGAGATTTGGGTGGGGACACAGCCAAATCATATTATTCTGCCCCTTACTCTTCCCAAATCTCATGTCCTCACATTTCAAAACCAATCACACCTTCCCAACAGTCCCTCAAAAGTTTTAACTCATTTTAGCATTAACTCAAAAGTCCACAGTCCAAAGTCTCATCTGAGACAAGTCAAGTCCCTTCTGCCTATAAGCCTGTCAAATCAAAAGCAAGTTAGTTACGTCCTAGATACAACAGGGGTAGAGGTATTGGGTAAATACAGCCACTCCAAGTGGGAGGAACTGGACAAAACGAAGGGGCTACAGGCCCCAGCAAGTCTGAAATCCAGCAGAGCAGTCAAATCTTAAAGCTCCCAAATGATCTTCTTTGACTTCATGTCTCACATCCAGGTCATGCTGATGCAAGAGGTGGGTTTCCATGGTCTTGGGCAGCTCCGCCCTGTGGCTTTGCAGGGTATAGCTTCCCTCCCAGCAGCTTTCAGGGGTTGGCATTGAGTGTTTGCGGCTTTCCCAGGCGCACTGTGCAAGCTGTCAGGGGATCCACCATTCTGGGATCTGGAGGATGATGGGACCTCTTCTCACAGCTCCACTAGGCGGTGCCCCAGTAGGGATTCTGTGTGGGGCCTCTGACCCCACATTTCTCTTTCACACTTCCGTTGCAGAGGTTCTCCATGAGGGCCCTATTCCTGCAGCAAACTACTTCCTGGGTATCCAGGCATTTCCATGTATCTTCTGAAATCTAGGTGGAGGTTCCCAAACCTCTATTCTTGACTTCTGTATACCTGTAGGCTCAACATCATGTGGAAGCTGCCAAGGCTTGTGGCTTCCATCCTCTGAACCAGCAGCCAAAACTGTACCTTGGCCCCTTTTAGTCACAGCTGGAGTGGCTGGGACACAGGGCATCAAGTCCCTAGACTGCACTCAGCACAGGGGGCCTGTCCCACTAAACCATTTTCTCTTAGGCCTCTGGGCCTGTGATGGGAAGGGCTGCCGTGAAGACCTCTGACATGCTCTGGAGACGTTTTCCCCATTGTCTTGGAGATTAACATTCGGCTCCTAGTAACTTTTGCAAATTTCTGCAGCCAGCCTGAATTTCTCCTCAGAAAATGGGTTTTTCTTTTCCATCACATTGTCAGGCTGCAAATTTTCTGAACTTTTATGCTCTGCTTCACTTGTAAAACTAAGTGCCTTTAACAGCACCCAAGTTAACTCTTGAATGCTTTGCTGCTTAGGAATTTTTTTTACCAGATACCCTAAATCATCTCTCTCAAGTTCGAAGTTCCATAAATCTCTAGGGCAGGGGCAAAGTGCTGCCAGTCTCTTTGCTACAACATAACAAGAGTCACCTTTGCTCCAGTTCCCAAGTTCTTCATCTCCATCTGAGACCACCTCAGCCTGGACCTTCTTGTCCATATCGCTATCAGGCTTTTGGTCAAAGCCATTCAACAAGTCTCTAGGAAGTTCCAAACTTTCCCACATTTTCCTGTCTTCTTATGAGCCCTCCAAACTGTTCCAATCTCTGCCTGTTACCCAGTTCTAAAGTCGCTTCCACATTTTCGGGTATCTTTTCAGCAACAACCCACTGTACTGATACCTATATACTGTATTAGTTTGTTTTCTCGTGGCTGATAAAGACATACCTGAGACTGGGCAATTTACAAAAGAAAGAGGTTTAATTGGACTTACAGTTCCACGTGGCTGGGGAAGCCTAACAATCATGGCAGAAGTTAAGGAACAGCAAGTCACGTCTTACATGGATGGTAGCAGGCAAAGAGAGAGCTTGTGCAGGAAGTCTTCCATTTTTAAATCTATCAGATCTCATGAGACTCACTATCATGGGAACAGCATGGGAAAGACCCGCCCCCATGATTCAATCACCTCCCACTGGGTTCCTCTCATGACACGTGAGAATTGTGGGAATTACAATTCAAGATGAGATTTGGGTGGGGGCACAGCCAAACCATATTAGTGGGTTATACAATTTCTGTAATTAAATTGTCTTAAGTATTTAAAAATGCATTTACTAATTTACCATGTTTGATTTCCAAGCACAAATCAACAAAACCCCATCACATATTACTCCAAAAAACACATAAATATGGTTAATATTATGGTTTCTGCATATGCTAATATTACTTAAATACTTACAGTTCTCTTCTACCTTTAAAACCTAAAGTTTGATTCTATTATTCAACAGAATTTTATATTTGATTTATAATGGTAACTTATTTGATATTCCCTTATACTTGAATCTCTTACAAACAGCAAATGACTAAAATGAAATGCATATATCTAATTCATGAAATAATCGATTTAAAATATTATTACAATTATCAATATTTATATTTAATTTTAAATTATTCAATGTTAAAACTACTCTAACTTATAGAGAAAATTATTTTACAATTCCCAGCAATCTTTTTCTAACCCTCCCAATAGAATTAGAATAACTCTTCTGGGGACCTGCAATTGTCCAGATAATTTGATCAAGATATAAAATTCGAAGCTACAGAATCCTTTCTTGTGGATTCTGTAGCTTAGTGAAATTTGCTTTGTTTTTTTCCTTTGTATTTATCCATAAATTTTGGAATTAACTTTTAGATTTTATGAAATCACTTGTTACAATTTTTATTGGAGTTGCATTATTTATTATTGGAGTTGCATTAATGACTATTACTTTGAGGACAATTAACATTTAAAAAAATGGAGTCTTCCAACTTATAATTATGGTATCTTTATTTATATAAAGCAATATATATGTAGTAGATAAAATATCTATATATATCTAGATATATATGTTAGATAAAAATATCTAGGTATACATATTAGATAAAAAATTTTATCTCTAATGTTTTCTTTTTTTTGTGGAAGATTTATACATATCATTTGTTAAATTAACCTTTGTTACATATTTTCATGTTTTTCAATATTAAATTTTTATTTTATTTTCCAGTTTTTAATTATATGGAAATAAAATAAATTTTTGTATGTTAGCCTTGTATTCTGTAATCTTGTTAACTTACTATGTAAATTTCTTCACTCATTTGAAATTTCATGAAACTTTTTGTATGGCCCAAGTTATGGTCTAAGTTGCTAAATGTTTTCTACAACTTTGGGGTATGTGTTTAATAAACATTGATTACTAAAGTTAGCAGATCTTGTTAAATATTTTATAGACTTAGTGATTATTTAGTATTCTTATTTTATCAGTCAATGTGAAAATGGTGTTAAATCTTTAATTATGATTGCAGTTTTGACGTTTTCTTTCTTCACTACCATGTGATTTGGTTTCAGATATTTTGAAACATTTTTGTTAGGTGAATTCATATCTGGATTTTTGTGTCTTTCTTAATTTTTCATTTCACCATTAAAAAATTCCTTTTAAAATGTTAACTAGTGCTTTCTACCTTGATATCACTATTGTCTGATACTAATACAGTCACTCAAACTTTTTTCATTTTTAATGATTTTAGGGTATATCTTTTTCCACTTTTATACTTTCTATCTTCTTGTGTCTCCATGTTTAAATTGTATCTCTAATAGACAGCATATAGGCAGTGTTTATTCTATACTTTAATTTTAAAACAATTATTAAGGTATTTGAGTTTACATTCACCTCTTGCTCTTTGTTTGCTATCTGACCCATCTCTTTTCTTTCCTCTCTTTCATTTAACTTTTAAAAATTCTCTTGGGATATTTAGATATATAGAATGACAGATAGAAGATAGATGATAGATAGATAGATAGATAGATAGATAGATAGATAGATAGATACGGGTACGTAGACAGACATATACATATAGATAGATAATTCTATTTAAAGGATGTTTACCTATACCTCTATGAATTGCATTTAATGGTTGCTACACTGATACATATGTTCTTCAAAAAACTCGATCTAAGGAAAAAGAATAGAGTATATATCGCCTGTATTTCCAGCACTTGAGGAGGCCGAGGTGGGCGGATCACGAGGTCAGGAGTTCAAGACCAGCCTGGCCAATGTGGTGAAACCCTGTCTCTACTAAAAATACAAAAATTAGCTGGGTGTGGTGGAGGGTGCCTGGAGTCCCAGCTACTCGGAGGCTGAGGCAGGAGAATGACTTGAACCTGGGAGGCGGAGGTTGCAGTGAGCCAAGATTGTGCCACTGCACTCCAGCTTGGGCAACACAGGGAGACACCATATCAAAAAAAAAAAAAAAAAAAAAAAGAATATATATCATTTAACCCATTCAATAAGGCATGAAAAAGTTGTAAAAATTAGAGAAAGAGAAATTAAACTCCCCTATTTGCAAATGACATAATTATGTATATGGATAATAACTAGGAAGCTAAATAACAACTATTAAAACTAGTGATCAACATTTTCTACTTTTTTGTATGTGTTGTTTGTATACTGGTCCTGGTGGTTGATTGACAGATTGCATACATTTGTCTTCCTTTAGAGGGTAATTACTTTTGATCTTTCAGACAGCTAAATTCCTGCTGGATCGTTTTTATTCTATGAGGCTTGATCTTATTTTTAGAGCAGGTCTATTTCCTAACTTCATTCCTAAGGTGTAGCATTTACTTATTGTTTTTTTCTCCTAAATCATGGTCTTTTTAGAGGCTCAGCTGAATTTCTCACATCCCCTGTGAAGTTTTTCCATTCTGGATAATCTAGAATTTCAGCATTTTTCTAAAGTGCATGACCATTCATTTCTAAATCTCATAGGAGCTGCTCTCTGCTATGTGTTGTGAGGTCTCAGAGTGAATGTAAACATGGACCAACAGGAGACTAGTACAGAATTCTGCCTCCCAAAACTCACTCAGCTCCATTTTCTCCAGGCTGGTATGCAAATTCTAGTAAATTAAGCTGCTTCCAACTGCCCATTATGCCTGCAGAACTCAGTGAGACCACTGTACGATGCTTGGGCTCCACCTTACCCTTTTAGGCGCCCAGATGAGCCTGCATCCCACATCATCAAGTTTTGTTTTTTCAATGAGCACAGGTCTATGTTACGTGTCTGAAATTGGTTGCTTCATATTTTGCTCAGTTTTATTTTATTTTATTCTTAATAGACAGAGAGCAAATGTGTCACCAAATACTTTTTGTGGCTAAAGCTAAATTCTGTACACACTCCAAATGCACTTTTAAAATATTCCCCCCCTCACCTAGTCCATGAAGTAGGGGTATGTATTCATTGTCCTCAACAATTTTTCTCCAAAACCTACAAAACATATTATATGTTTACTTTGCGTTACACATTATATGCATGTATGAGCCATCATATGTAGTACCTTTTCTCTGAATATTTGTTAAATGTATTGATATAATATGAACACTCAAAAAATCCCTTGGAATATATGTATTTTAAATTATTATACTTATCAAATTTCTAGTAAAGAAAATATTTATCTCTATCTTAACTAAAGAGTAAGTACAGCACAAAGCAACAAGGAGTATTTATAACTAAGTTTAAAATACCCCAAAGTAACTCCATCAGACAATATCAAAGTAATCTAATTAGAGTTCAATACTTGTAAAAATAGAAGCTGAGAAAATCAGCAAACCAATGTGTGAATTATGACAAAGGAAAATACATATCGATCCTATGACATCATTTGATAATAATTTTTAATGGAATATATAGAATCCATTTTTGTGGAAAAGTCAAATTGCCAGGCCACCTTTCTGGAAAAGGAGCCATATGTATAATAGAGAAATGTGCAATGCTGAGGATAAACAAAGGATGGAAAAGAAAACATTGATAATATCAAAATTATTTGTATTAGTCAAGATTCTTCACAGAAACAGAACCAATAGAATATATATACACACAAGTATATATGATGAGATTGATTATATAGAATTTGCCCATGCAGTTATGAAGTTGAGAAGTCTCATGATGTGCAGTTCAAATACTGAAGACCCAGGAAAGCCTGTGGTGCAGTTAGAAGACCTGGGACCCAGAGAGCTGATTGCATAGATTCTAGTTCTGATGGCAGTGACAACCCACCTTGAGTAGCTGCTGCCATGATGCTGGCAGCAGTGGAGGAGGTGCAGCCGGTGCTGCGTGCTCCAGGGAGCCAGTGGGAGCTGGAAACAGGCAAAAGCCCTGCCCGCTTCTGAATTGGCATGGTGGGAACTTCACGTTCCCCAGGTACAGCTGCAGCCACCCAGCTACAGCTGTTGACCTGGGCCTCCCTATGCTCTTGGGAGCTGGGAGCAGGCAGGAGCCCCATCATCCCAAGTGCAGCTGCAGCTGCCGCTGCCCAAGCCACAGCTGCAGACCCAAGCATCTCTGCACTCTCAGGGGGCTCAGAAGTGCATGTTCCTGCTGCCTGGCCTCTCCCCACTCCCAGTGCCTGCTCCTATCTGAGCAAAGTTGAGGCGGAGACTGGGTGCTGTCACAACCTGGCCCAATGTGCACATGCTTGGGGCAGCACTGACTCTGTACTTTCCATGCCAACGAGCATGGGAGGGAAGCCAGGGGGATGCTGAGGGCAGCTTGGCACTGGCCTGCAGGTACCCCTCAGCATGAACAGCCTGGGCACCATGAACAGTGTCAGGAGGCAGACAGACTGCAGGCCAGAGCGGGGCAGTTTCCCTGTGAAACCTCACCTTCAAGCTAGGGAAGGCCTGAAGCCTGGGGACCAGGCTGCCAGCCCTGCAGACTGGAGTAGGAAGTGGTGGTGCCTTTTCTGGGCCCACCCATGGCCACCTATGGACCAATAAGCACACAATTTCTCCCCTCTGAAGCCCTTAGAAACCCCCAGACTCAGCCAGACTCAGCGAGGCAATGGGACAACCAGCTGCTGAGAGGAGCTACCCACCCCAGAGTCTCCTGTCTGTTGAGAGCTGAGCACTTGAGATGACCTGCCCATGGAGAGGAGATACACACTCCAGGTCTCCTCTCTTCTAAGAGCTGAACATTCAGTGGGACACCCTGCCTACAGAGAGGAGCTACCCACTGTGGGTCTCCTCTGAGGTGTTCTGTCACTCAGTAAAGCTCCTCTTTGCCTTGCTCACCCTCCACTTGTCTGCATACCTCATTCTTCCTGGACACAGGACAAGAACTTGGGACCTGCTATATGGTGAGGCTAAAGAGCTATAGCACAAAAGGGCTGAAACACACCCTTGCTCGCCACATTGCACACAACAAGGAGAACAGAAGACAGATGGGGAGGCTGGGTGCCTTGGCTTACACCTGTAATTCCAGCACTTTGGGAGGCAGAGGCTGGCAGAACACCTGAGGTCAGGAGTACGAGACCAGCCTGGCCAACATGGTGAAACATCATCTCTACTAAAAATACAAAAATTAGCTGGGTGTGGTGGCACATCCCTGTAATCACAGCTACTTGGGAGGCTGAGGCAGGAGAATCACTTGAACCCAGGAGGCGGAGGTTGCAGTAAGCCAAGATTGTGCCATTGCATTCCAGCCTGTGTGACAAGAGTGAAACTACTTCTCAAAAAAAAAAAAAAAAAAAAAGACAGAAGGAGAGAACAGCAATTGGGTCCCATTGGGGAGGCCAGACTTAGAAGCTCCCCCAGCCAGGCTGTGACACACTCTTTGTAGCTCTATGGTTCCTGGCATCTCCACGCTTCTGGGCACCACTGTGTGCCCTTGGTGCCAACTGTGGAAGTTGCTTGTGGTACGCCTGGTCCAGCTGCAGCCTCACAGTGAGCCAGCACCCATGCTGGAGCCTGGAGCTGCCTGCCCCACCACAGCCAGAGTGCCTGGCTGTGCGCAGTGGCCAGATCCCAAGCTTGCTCACTCTTGGCAGGCATGTTATCCAACCTGGTAGTGCCAGCCAAACACAGCCTGCCAGGCTGAGTGGGTGGAACAAGCTCAGTGGGCCAAGCAAAAATTGGGCAAAGGCACCACTGGCTACAGAGGTTTCCAGCTGGCAAAGCAACACCCCAAGCATCCTGTGACAGTTCCAGTCTGAAGGTCTGAGAACCAGGAGCTCCAAGGGCAGGGAAAGATCAGTTTTCCAGCTCATACTGTCATGCAGAGAGAGAGAGTTCAACCTTTCTCCATCTTCTTCTATTTCAGACTATCAATAGATTGAATGATGTCTACCTACATTGGGAAGGACCATTTACTTTATTGAGCGCACCAATTTAAATGCTGATTTCTTCTGCAAACCCCCTCACAGACCACCCAGAAATAATGTTTAACAAAACATCTGAGCATCCCCTGGCCCAGTGAAGTTGATATATAAAATTAACTATTGCATTATTTCTTTCCTTACATTTTGCTTCAAGGGGTATTTTATTTTTTGAATCTTGTTAATTACCTCCTTCAATAATTATTGATGTGGATTGTGTACTATATGTTGTTAGCCAGTATCTAAGATGCTGAGGTTATTGAAACTAAGATAATAACTCTGATGTAAGAATAGTCACTTAATTTTATATTAATTTAAGAATGAATACCTAAATGATTAAATTGTTGTTTAAACCTTTTTCAGATATCTATGTCCAGTGTGGATGCTGAATATTCATAATCTACTCATAATATTGCTACCTGGTGGCAGATACCAGAATTAAAGGGATAATGCTCTTAGGATGAAAAAGCCCAGTGATTTATCTAGGACTGACTTTATGTTGTTCAGTTTAGAGCAATTCTATAGCCAGAGACTAACAGGAATTTGATTTTAAGGAAGATGGTGTATCCTGAGAGCAGATTCTAAAATTATTTCAGGGCTCCAATTGAGATGGATTTCTGAGAATATTTCCATTCCAACTGGGGAACTGAAATATTCACTAGTAGGTTCAAAGATGATATTCTTTTTTGTACTGGATCCACAGAGCTACATCAAGGTGAAATCAAAGTTTTGGTGCATAAAAGTTATCACTGGACATCCACCTGCCAGATATCATAGTTGTTTTTAGCAGAACTCTCTGCTAATAGAGACAACATTTCAACTATACGGCCAAAATTTAATCAAAAGAGACAATTTCTTTGTATTTTACATATAACATTTATAGTGAAGAAGTAAGAAAAGGATGTGACGTCTGTATTAGAGTATGCATGGGCTAAGTTGTTTTAGAAGAAATTTATGGTTAAAGTGCCAGGCTGGAAAATATCTATTATGTGCCATTATTTCACACATATATTTAGATTTATATTTTTAAAATAGTTTTTATATATAAATAATTCATGCAATATTTAAATATGCCTCTCAAGTTTGGATGTTCAGTATTTACATTTAGCACAAAAATAATTGTAGTGATTTATTAATATTATTTTAAAGTTTTAGACAAAATATATCAAAAGATGCTATTTTTTCATGGTCAAAATGGTTTTGCATATAAACCATTTTTTTGGTCCTAAAAACCAAATTACCATATAAATGACTGCCTGTAATGTGTTTTATCATATAGATTGATATGATTATTATTCCATGAAAACAAAGTCTATGTAGATACAACATTTGGTAAAAAAAAAAATAATTATTTTTTAAAGGTATGATTACAGTCACATTTCATTTGAAAATATAAATTTCCCACAAGATTTCTCACTTTGGGGAGGTTTTATATTATTTTCCAAAGACATTATAATTTGAAATCAATTTAAAACATATTGTTGCCCTATTTTGACTTCTTCCAAAATGCTCTCTGAGTTCAGGGAGCATATGGTTCTTTTCTATTTTTTTCGCTACCAACCTGCTGACTAAACAATGAAACATCCAAAAACATTTAAAAATGCATAAACCAAATGCTATAAAACAACCATGGTCTGAGTGAAAAGCCAGGCTTGTAGACAAATACAGAGCAGGCTAACTCTCCCAAGTGTTTGGAATGTTACATACGGAGAATGATACAAACAACCAAAAGCTGGACAATTTAAATAAAGGATCTGTTAACATGGTACAATGTGAAAGAGAACTTTCCCCTCTTTCCATTTCAGTTTTGAATTCATAGGATGCTTTTATCTTCTTGCCTCTTTCTATCATGTCTTAATATGTTCCTCAATAAACCATAATGATGCATTTCGGAATGAGTGGGTTTGATGTCCTCACCTTGAAAGATAGCCCTCAAAAAACAAAAGGGCAGGAGTCATCAGCTCCCACACAAAGTAAAAAAATATGAATGTAATTTTAGCAGTGTTAATGAGAAAAAAACTGTCCATGAATTACTGCATCAATAATGCCTTTGTTATGACATCTCTTTTCCCTAAGGCACAGGAGCGAGTGGTATATACTTGTCTGGGAACCAGTTTCATAAATGCTGTTGTTATAATCCATCAAAAGATGAATAGCAATATTTGTCACCAGTTTCACTACCTTTTGGAGTTTGGAGTTTGGGAACTGTGACAGTTCCAGTCTGAAGGTCTGAGAACCAGGAGCTCCAAGGGCAGGGAAAGATCAGTTTTCCAGCTCATACTGCCATGCAGAGAGAGAGAATTCAACCTTTCTCCATCTTCTTCTTCTATTTCAGACTATCAATAGATTGAATGATGTCTACCTACATTGGGAAGGACCATTTACTTTATTGAGCTCACCAATTTAAATGCTGATTTCTTCTGCAAACCCCCTCACAGACCACCCAGAAATAATGTTTAACAAAACATCTGAGCATCCCCTGGCCCAGTGATACATATCCATACTGTGGTAGTTATACTTTTTAATGAGTTAATTTTAAGTGAAATTGCCGTTCTAAGTTTGTATGTGAAATCAAGTTCATACATACTAAAGCTTACTTATAAAAAATTTTAAAAAAAGATGAAATGGAAAAAAATTAGGAAAGAAAAATGAGGTGGTTTGTTCTATGATAATTTATTCCTTTTTAATTAAAACATTGACTAGAAAGACATTAATGATATGACAAAACAAGATAAACTCTATCTTGCATGCTTTTATTTATTCATTCATTTATGTCTTTTTATTCATTTCTTACCAAAAGGTTCACTTATACTTGTAACTTGTACTCATAACTTTCCAAAGGACTTACAAGGATACGGTCTTTGCCTTCCGATGTAAAGCTTTTGATGATTCATTACTCCTCAAATTAATTTTTTCCATAGTCATTTATCGTCATCAAGTTTCTGTCATGTGGCAGGTTACTCATGTCATGCCAATTGCTGCATCCTCCTTAGATTGACTTCTCAAGGGCAAGAAAGGCATTTTCTCAAGGTCACAGGTATATAAAACAGTGTCACTCCACCGAGTTGATATTTCTACACAAATACATGGTTGGGTTTTCTTTCTTTCTTTCTTTCTTTCTTTCTTTCTTTCTTTCTTTCTTTCTTTCTTCCTTCCTTCCTTCCTTTCTTCCTTCCTTCCTTCCTTCCTTTCTTTCCTCCCTTTCTTTCTTTCTTTCCTTCTTTCTTTCTTTCGAAAATATTTATAGAGACGGGTGACAAAAAATAGAAGTCTTATACCTAAAACTGGTTTTTATCTAGTGTAGAATTCTACATCCCATTTAAAATGTGTCTCTAAATGACAAGTTTACCTCTGCGAGGAAGGATTATCATGGAAACCTTCCAGACTTTGATGCCTTGGCAACCATTCTTTTTACTCCAGTGATGCAGGATGGAGAGTGTTAGCCCCAAAGCAGAGACCTCGTAGCAATTTGTTTTTGCTCCCTTATACCCTATGACACATATCTTCCCTAGCTATACTTAAAAACAAATTACTTTCTGTTTCATGAGCTACTGTGTAACACAACTCAGTAAAAGAAAAAAAAAAGGATGATGACTGTGAATCCACACTATGCATTGAATGTGAAACATGAGTGTCACTTAAGCCAGAAGAGACAGGAACTATTGATGATATAACTCATTGTAATTACTGAGTATAACTCAGCTAATAATTAAGGGAAAAATTAACAGGGAAATACCATCCTTCTAAAATGATAAAGCAGCACTATTGCCAGAGACATTTAAAGAAACCTGTGAGACTTTTCTATTTTTCTTTGTTGAAACAGATCTAGTCTATTTAGTTGATCCGAATATATATTAAAAACAAAGTTGTGTATATAGTGTATTACATTTGTGAGGTAGTTAGTTTCAGTAATTTTCTAAGGAGGATATTCCTATAATAAGTGAAAAACAGAAATACTGTCATCTATATATATTCTGTAATTTATAGTTTGCAAAACTCTGTTGGTATGAACTGAATTTTGTCCCTCCAAATTTTGTGTGCTCCATCCCTAAACTGTAATATGACTATATTTTGAGATAAACCTATAAGGAGATAATAAAAGTTACATAGGGTTATACAGTAAGATCTTCATCTTATAAAACAAGTATCCTTAGAAGAAGAGGAAGGCATAGCAGAGATCTCTCTCTCTCATCACAAATGCACAGAAAAACAGGCATGGGAGCACAGAGCAAGAAGGCAGCCATCTATAAGCCCGAAAGACAGGCCTCATCAGACCCCAACTCAGCTGGCACCTTGTGATTGACATTAGACTTCCAGCCTCCAAAACTGCGAAGAAATACATTTCTGTTGTTTAAGTCATTCAGTCTGTGGTATTTTGCTATGGCAGCCCAAACTGATCAATAATACATCTGACGTATTTATTTTTAGTTGACATATATTAAAAATAAAACAAAAGGGTTAGCAATGATTATAGTCACAGTGCCGGAGCTTAAGAAATTACACATCAGAAAGTTTGAGTGTCTCAACTCACGTAGGTAGTAAGAGATTTATGATTCAAGATCCATTGTCTTTTTTATAGGAAAGTTTTATGTTTAACCGACTGGTCAAGTAAAACTAGGAGTGGAAAATAGCCATAGCAAGGTGGCTTAACAGCAGCATCATTATGTATAAATGGAAAGAGATAGCTGAAACTAAGATTTTCTTGAAATTATAGAAAAAACAAAATAAAAATATCAAAATGTAAAGTTGTAATATAGTTAGTCTGTCAATATTTTAAACATTTGGGGGGCGGACAATGAACATGTTGTGTGAAGAATTATCACTTTAATTATATATGTGTGTGTATGTGTCTGTGTAGATACAGATTTAAACCTTATTTAGTTCAATGTGTCTAAACACTGTAAAAGAAAAATCACTGCTATGTCTCTTTGAAGCAATTTACTAAAAGTAATGCACCCATTTCAACCTGCAGAAGTTCAACATATAAAATAAATTTTCTTATCCTCACACTTTCTGAAAGATATTTCCATATTTATTCATAAATATGAAATATACTTATATTAGTTCCGGTGTCATCTGAGTTCCCTTTTTGGGATACTTCATTTTACATTTCTTTACACTTGCCTACGTACCGGGGGAATACAGTGCTTTTAAAAGTTATGTTGGTAACATTTATATCTAATTAACCTCCGTGTGCCAGAGTTACTCCTTACAAATTATATGGATATGTATCCTTATGGGGAATGAAATTTCTCATAACTACACCCCCATGAGTCCTATATTTGAAGAAATCGCTCAGTATACGTAGAAGAGCAGTTAGGATAGAAACTGTTTAAAGAGCCGACTTCTGTTACCATGGTAACCATAACCTCACCAGGCTCGATCCAGGGTTTATATGAACGCAATATAATTCTGGCATCGATTTTTTTCGCATTTGACCTTCTTTAAAAATAAAGAGAATCTCTACAGAATAAATTAATGAGAAAATATAAAATATTTTTTCTCCTTGTATTAGTCTGTTCTGGCAGAGCCAAAGCATTAGAAGTTATCTTAAAAGTCACATCAACAAAACAAGTAATATTTGTGTTAATAGCCACCTCCTCTTTTAAATTGTATGGATCTCTTAGTGCTTATATTCTGAAAGTACCAAATTTAAGATAAGAATTTGATATCAATAATACCGAGGGAAAAATATTAATTATGACCTAGGAAGTTTATTTTTCTTATGCACAATTCCATATGTCTTAAAATGAGACATAAAACACTGAAATTATAGAAGTTTATTTTTTAAAGCCCCTTTTTTACTATTATGTTTCAAATTATCTGGTGCTGAGTAAATTCCATCTTGGATTTGGAAGCACATAATGGACAATTTTCAACAAAGCAACAATACAAAATAATGATTTCAAACACAGTGTTTTAGAAAATATCTGGAAATAAGAACCTCATTTATGAAAGATGTGAGACAATCCGAAGCAAGAGAAGAACATATAGAAATATTTTGAGCAAATCTTTTAAAACGTTTAGTGTTAAGGTGCATTGGTAATATGAAGTATAATAATTCGAAATAGAACTTTTCAGCATCAATTGCTTTTCAATAAGGAAAAGAATAACAGAACAAGTACGAAATGCTTCATTTTTGCATATAATATTTTACTAGCTTTCAAAATGTACTTTTCTTGTCTGCATTACAATTATTCATTCTTATATATCTTTTGATCAGAACTGTGAAAGACGCATCCACTCATTTTCACACTCAGAAAGTTTGTGAATAGCAGGCAAGTTCATGCAGTTAATCTGTGATAAATACTTTGGCATATGTTACAAAATCTAAAAGAATAATTTATATGAGGCACAACATCTGCTTATAAAAAGAAGACTTGCTAATCAGATTTCATGTACTCTTTCTGTGCTCATTTTTCTGGATGGCAATAGGATAAACACCAGGCTACTGCACTAGTGTGCCATCTGCATCACAAAATCACACCTTGGCCAAAATTCAAGCACACAACTTTAATTTTTATTCCCAGAAAATTTCTGGCACAAAACCATAAAGGGCAGGTAGATTTAATGTATGGGTGCATTTAAAGGGAATGGTCTTTTTTTAGTATTGTTAGAGTTCTAGGCGTGAATGCAGAATAAACATGTCTTACGGAGCAGATTTAGTCCCTCTACCCCCACTATACACCTATAGCAACCAATACATATTTTTGCATAAGACATATAAAAATTTGAAATAGTTTCTGTCCTTCCTACCAGTTGCAAGCTCCCTGAGGACAGTAAGTCTTTAAATATTTAAGGCCCGTCACAGACTTTAGCATAGAGTAGGTGCTAAATAATTATTTGTGGCTGGAATGCATAGGAGTGAATCATAGAACAGCGGTGTTCCCTGGAAGGAGGCCATATCTATTTATATTTTCATTTCATGTATTTACTCTGCAGGCACATACCAGGCAGTGAATGTATTTGTGCTTGCTGATGGACAAATGAGTTCTATGTGTCATCCTGACAGCGATTTTCATGGTAGAAAGAAATAATTCCACAACATCGTATATTTTCTCCTAACTGCTATATCCTACAGTTTTTTAAAAACAAAACATCAAAAATGTTAAACTGTCCCTTATGGGAAAATGGTGTGAAGGAAAGGCAAGTAGAATTTTGATCTCCAAGACTCTTCATATCTCAAAATATTCGTTGATTTCAAAAGAAAGAAATAAAAAATACATACATATATTGAAAGAAAATATATTTGGAAAGTCAACATTGTAATTTTATAACAAAATTGGAACAGAAATGCACAGTAAATAAAGGGCTCATTAGGCACAAATTATTACATTGCTTCATATTGCCTAAGACCATGTAGAAGAAGGTATAAAATTGTATTGCTCTATGGAACCATCTAATTGCCACAGGTTTATGTCTAATTATCTCTCTGAAGCCCCTTGACATGTAAATGGGCTGAATTTTTATATAAAGATTTTTAATATCATTAGAATTATGAATTATAAAGATAATTTTTTCACAATGGGTTTTTCTTTGAAGTATGTACGTAAATAGCATTTGAAAAATTAATTGGGAAAACTGTTACTCACCAAAAACTACAGAAGTCTGAGAAACTGCCACAGCCAAGAACAGCCAAGGGAAACTTGACATCTCAATGTGATATGATATCCTAGATGGGATTCTGGAACAAAAAAGGGACAGTCACTAAAAACAAAGGAAATATAAATAAATTATGAGCTTAATAATAATGTATCAATATCGGTTAATTAATTATAACAAATATGCCATATTAATATAAAATATGAATAATAGGGGAAACTGGATGTGGGGTAATGGGAACCTTCTGTACCATCTCTTCAATTTTTCTGTAAGCATAAAGCTGTTTTAAAGAGTGAATTATATTAAAAATAAAGAAACGTGCCTTTCAGGGCACACACTTCCTTTTTCCCCTTGAGTTACAATGTAACTGCCTGGCATTGGTAAGTCCTTGACTCATTCTGCTGGAAGGTTCCAAAATTCTCTACATGCCTTCTCTGGTGTATATGTAAGTGTTTCTCCTTTCTCTGAATTTTTTATGGAAATTCTCTCTAGATATACAATCCTTAGTCTGTAAAACTACTGCACCATGCTCCAATTTCAAGTCATTAAACCCCTCCACAGATGGATACTTTTGTAAATAATAATAAATGGATCAATAAGGTTAAAAAAAAACTAATGAAATGAATTAAAAATTCCTACGTGTGCATGTGTCTTTCTGGTAGAATGATTTATAATTCTTTGGGTATATACCCAGTAATGGGATTGCAGCACTGTTCACAATAGCAAAGACTTGGAACCAACCCAAAAGCCCATTAATGATAGACTGGATAAAGAAAATGTGGCACATATACACCATGGAATACTATGCAGCCATAAAAAGGGATAAGCTCATGTCCTTTGCAGGGACATGGATGAAGCTGGAAACCATCATTCTCAGCAAAGTAGCACAGGAACAGAAAACTGAACACTGCAATTTCTCAATTGTAGGTGGGAGTTGAACAATGAGAACACATGGACACAGGGAGGGGAACATCACACATGGGGGCCTGTTGGGGGTGGGGGGGCTAGGGGAGGGGTAGTATTAAGAGAAATACCTAATGTAGATGATGGGTTGATGGGTGCAGCAAACCACCATGGCACGTGTATACCTATGTAACAAACCTGCACGTTCTGCACATGTACCCCAGAACTTAAAATATAATTTAAAAATTCATAATTAAACACCTAATGTTCATAAACTTTAAAATAATTTTAAAAACTTTAAATTATGACTATCCCTATATCATATCTCCATTTTCAAAAGTAATCTAAATGAACAGTTAAAAAAATTCCTAACAACAAAACGAGTGCATACCCTGCCACCAAATACACAAACACACACATAAAATAAATCAATGTTTATAATCTTTTAAATTATGAGAAAGGACTCCATCTTTATTAAACTTGTATAATACTAGATAATTTCTCCACAGTGAAAAAGAGTTTCAATAAAAAGTGTAAAAAATATGATAATCTGTGATTCTAAGGTAATACTGGACTAGTACTGGTCAGAAACAAGTTATAAGCTAAATATTATATTTATATAAAGATTTTTAATATCATTAGAATTGTGAACTATAAAAAATAATTTTTTTCACAATGAGTTGTTCTTTGAATTATATACTTAAATAGCATTTGAAAAATTAATTGGGAAAACTATTAGTCAGGATATGCTTTCAGGAGAATGAATTTTAAAGCTAACAGCAGCATTTAAATAAGTTGTTTTGGAATTAAGGAGAAACGAACCAGTTATCATGATTTTGTGTTTGATTTATCCAGTTTGTTTCTTCCTCTTCCAAAGGAGTAAACCAATGCAACAACAGGCAAAGGAAATCAGGGTGGCTGCAAGAGAGAAACTATCATCATCTATGCAATTTATTCTGGGCAGGGTAATAAGTATGAATACTGGTGGATAAGTGACTATAAATTGTTGATATAATCAATATGTTAACAATTGCAATGGGATTAAATGATTATTGGTGAAAGCATGTTAGAGAGAGTGGACTATACTGAGGTATCATTGAACAGAAAATTACTGAAAATTTGCACTTGCTTTAAAACTTACTGCCCAGTTTTCTGACTTAGGAGAATAATAATAATAATAAACATTTCCATTGATCAGTATGGTAAATATAGCAGAATGAGCCAATTTAGGGGAAATTCTTCTTAGCTAATGATGAGCTTAGTGTATTTGTGCTATAGAGTTTCCCTGTAGGTACTTAATTCTGAAAATATACAAGTCACTAAGTTTTGAATAAAGTCATATTTTATTGGTTATTAATTTTCTCTTGGAATGGTTATTTTAAGCAGAGCTGAGAAGGCTCAGGTGATTATGTTTTCTGAAGACTAAGGGCACAATAACTGTGAATGTCAACATTTAATGATACAGTAGAAGCGCTGGCCTGGAACTGGGAGAAGGAGCAGGATTAAGCAATATCATTAAAGAAGGATACAAGCGTATCACGTGACAAAGGAAGGCAAAACCAGAGGAAACCTGTCATGTGGACATGGTTTTTGCCTTATTATTAGAGAACCTGGTGAACAAACTGTTACCAGTGTCAGTAGCGTGAAAGGGCACTAGCTGTGTGATTCCTCTAGGTTCTACCCTCAGCATTGTTGTGCAGAGATCAAAAGGAAAACGTGAAAGCATCAACTCAGAATACAGGCAGCTGATATGGAGCCTTGAGGGAGGAGATTCTAAAGGTTCCTGAGTCAGGTATTCTCAACAAAATGGCAATGGCTATGCTGAATCTTAAAGGGAAAACATATACCTACCTGACAAAGAGAACCAGAACACAGAATTCCAGATGGAAGTAAAATGTAATTTGTAGATTGTTGTCAGTAAAAGGAGGATGTGCTCTGTGTGGCATTTGTACAGCAGATACTTCATGGGCTTTTCAAAGCCTAAAATACTCTATATCATATACTGTAAAGCTTTAATATATACAAATTTTAAAAACCAGTATGTTAGAGGATTTCTGGATAGAACGTAGGTTGTAATAAATGAATCTGTGATATAAGTGCCTGATATAATCTCACTAAGGGGTTGGGCAAAAAAGAGTCTGACTTAAGTAACTTTGGATAAGAGTATTTTGACTGGAAAATGTAAGAAAATAGTTGTATATAAATACTGTACTCTGTGAATTTGTTTCTCAGAAGGGTATGGGTTAAGAATACTGGAAAAACTTTACCTCTGTACTAGGATTAAAAAATAAGTAAGTAGGCTGGGCGCGGTGGCTCACGCCTGTAATCTCAACACTTTGGGAGGCCGAGGTGGGCGGATCACGAGGTCAGGAGATGGAGACCAACCTGGCTAACACGGTGAAACCCAGTCTCTAAAAAAAATACAAAAAATTAGCCGGGCGTGGTGGCAGGTGCCTGTAGTCCCAGCTACTCGGGAGGCTGAGGCAGGAGAATGGCGTGAACCCGGGAGGCGGAGCTTGCAGTGAGCCGGGATCGCGCCACTGCACTCCAGCCTGGGCGACAGAGAGAGACTGTCTCAAAAAAAAAAAAAAAAAAAAAAAAAAGTAAATGCTAGGTAATGGAAGCTAGATTTCTCACTATCAGAGAAACAAGTTATACATCAGGGAAGCTAGAATGAAACTTGGGATATTGGACCGGAGTCGGAGACATTGATATGAACTTCTGTTTAATAGGTAGATGGATAGATTAAGGAAATAGATGATAGAAAATTGCATATATGTGGATATACATGGGTTAGGCTATAAACATACTTTCTAGTTCTGTTTGCTTCTAGAAGCAGTAACATTCCAATAGATTTCTTCTTCTTGTTTTTTTTTTTTTTTTTAAACGGAGTCTGGCTCTGTCGCCCAGGCTGGAGTGCAGTGGCGCTATCTCGGCTCACTGCAAGCTCCGCCTCCCGGGTTCACGCCATTCTCCTGCCTCAGCCTCCAGAGCAGCTGGGACAACAGGCACCCGCCACCACGCCCGGCTAATTTTTTGTATTTTTAGTAGAGGCGGGGTTTCACCGTGTTGGCCAGGATGGTCTGGATCTCCTGACTTCGTGATCCACCCGCCTCGGCCTCCCAAAGTGCTGGGATTACGGGCATGAGCCACCGCGCCCGGCCTAGATTTTTAATCCTAAATGCTACTCTCTAATAAAGGAATCACACCTCCTTGGTGAAAGAACTGACTGATTTGAATGCTGGGTCAGGAAATCTGCAAGATGACCCTGGAACCTCTTGAAGTATAATACAATAAAGAAGTGTTAGGAAGCCTAAAAGGAGGCCACGTGTCAATGGGACACAGGAGCCAAGCTGGAGGAGCCCTGGACAATTCGAGCAGCAAAATAATGATGTGCTATTAGGTTATCACTCAAAAGGTAAAATAAAAAAGAATATCTTAAAATAAACAAGAATACCTTAATATAAATTACTTAAAAATAAATAAAGGAGAAGAGACAAGTTTTCCTTACAGAATCCCACGTCATATGTAGATACTGTTCCCTTCAGGAGGTAGACTTAAATCTCCTCCTATTAGGAGAGATCTGTATTCTGTATGTTACATGCATTCTGTGTATTATAAAAATATATGGGTGTATGGAAGGAAATAAAAGATTTAAAATAAAACATCTCTGAAACTAAATAATGTTGGCAACAAGATATTAAATTTAGTTTTATATTCTTCCACCCTGAGTGTGAAATATTCTTAGTCGCTTATGTTCAGAGTATGGAAAGAGAAAAAGATAGAAACTTTATGGAGGAGACATCTGAAGACAGTATCTCAACTAAGTGGTTAAGTTTAACGTCACCAATAGTAAGTCATGCTGACATCATGCACCCAATCCTATCACAGAATGCATCTCATCATGTGATGAGATAAGAAGGGCACTTAACAGTACCCTTTCTCCAAGGAGGCTGTAATTGGTCAATCCTTTCTCCAGGGAGGCATGATTCCTTTTATTGAAGAATAGCATTTAGAAATGAAGATTTATTGAGGTCTTACTGTTTCTAGGTGCAAACAAAACTAGAAAATATATGTTTGCAGTCTAATCTGTGCATACCCACCTATCTATAATTACCTATGTATCTATCTATCTGTCCATCCATACACTACCCTATCTATTAAAATTCTATCCCAGGATGCATCTCATCATGTGATGGTTTAAGAAGGACACTCAGCCAAGATGAAACATAAGGAAGTCGTCAGGCACTCCCCAACTGAGGGACAGTCATAAAAATATGTGACTAGTTCCTTTCAAAGATATCAAGGTCTTGAAAGCCAAGGAACTATTTCACATACTTTCACAGTTCAGAGAGAATAAGGAGACATTATATTAAATGTAATGTGGTACCCTTGATGAAATCCTAAAAAAGAAAAAGCACACAGTGTAAAAACAGATAAACTCAAATAAAATCTGGAGCTCAGTAAAAAGTAGGTTGCCAATGTTAATCTCTTGGAATTTAAACATCTCCTATAGTAACGTAAGCACCTAATATTAGGAGAAAGAAGGTCAAGGGTGTATGGAAACTCTGTTATCTCGGCAGTCTGACTATGAATATAAAACTATTCCTAAATAAAAACTTTTCTTAAAACATAGAAGAGTAATCCTTGCATGTTTTTAAAACTTTCTTTTCATGCATTCTGTATTCTGTATATTATGAAATACATGGGTGTATGGAATGAAGCAAAAGATGATTTAAAAGAAAATATCTCTGTAATAAGCTAAATGATGTTGGCAGTAATATATTAAATTTAGTTTTTTGTTCTTGAGGATTTTGTGTTGTCACAGGTATTGTAGTACTTTAGTCCTTGTGTTTTGTAACTACACACTTAACTGTATGTGGATGAGCCTTTCTATTGTTCTACGTATTCAGACGCTAATGTTTCCCTTGTGTTCCTTTCAACCCTGATCAAGAACTCTGTAGAATCTAGATATTTTGAGTACCATTATGTTTTCGGGTGATCCACAATGCTTTTCTCATGCATATCATGATTAGCATTTTCTCTTTTGGGAAGTGTGAAAATAATCTACCTCACTCTTCACTGAAATCATCACCATCATAAAGGATGTACTTGTGTTCATTTATTGACCTCAGATAAATGAGACATTAATGTTGGGACATAATCACAAACACATAGTCTTTAGCTACTAAAAAGTTGGAAAAAAATCCTGTACAATGCTCCAGTGAAATAAAAGATGGTCTAAGGAACAAAACGAATGTCTGCAGACACAGAACACAAAAAAGTTCAGATTAATAGTAATCCCACGAGATACAGAGAAAATACAGTGAAAGTACTGCCAGCCTCGTTTCTTTACCTGTTCAATCAGAATTCATTTTGCTCCGATAGCTCATAAAGATCTAGTCAGCAACTAGCAGAAAAAACTAGCAACTTTTTGGAAAATTATGCTTTTTATGCATTCTACAGATGTTAGTTTGAAAGTTACTTTAATTCACTTTAATACTCATAATCAGACAAATCAACATTCACATGTTCTCTGAAGTCCATGGAGTCGCAGATGGAATTTATATGATGATTTAAAACTTCACTTTATTTAGTTTTATCAAGCATGGCTGCTCTACCTTTCTAAGAAGAAATCCCCATTGCTATCTATCTTTTTTGATGATAAAATGTTTCTAGATGGATGCTTTTTGTGCTTTCCATCATAGCGGCATACTTGGAAAACAGCTCTCATCAATAAGTATGAGTTATGTTGCTTGATTGGCTACATATAGACAGCAAATCTAAGGATTCTACAGGTTCCTAATGAATAATGACTTTTCCAGAGTTTTTCCTTAGCAATTATTATCTACATACGTATCTTTTCTCCAAAGCAGAATAGAACATACATAAACATTTTTTCTTTGATTCTTCTTTGAGATTTAAAGAGATGTGATTTTAAGACAGATTTTGATAATTTAGAAAGAAATTTTCTGATGAAATAATCAGTAAAAAGATCATTTTAGTGGATTGCTACTTATTTTGATTACAGTTCTGAGTTCCAGCAAAGCATTAAATAATTAGTATTTAAAATAATTATTTCAATTTAGGTGGGAAAAAAAGCACAACAATTAATGACTCTTCCTATGGATTTCTAAATAGCTAGGCAGGATATTCCTGCTATTCAATCCAAGATGAACCTTTGAATCAGATAGTTTAGTTAATTTCAGCACAGTTATTATACTTCCTAAAATGTCATTTGACATTTTTCTTAAACAACTTAATGCATTAAAATGTATGTTTTACATTTTGAAAGCTTGTGGTGGCACTTTGGTGTAAGAAAGTACAAATGAAATATTTTATTGTGAAAGTAATTTAATGACCCAACAAATTTCTTTATAGCTACAAACCTGTATTAGTTCCTTTTTACCCTGGCATAAAGATACTACCCGAGACTGGGTAGTTTATAAGAAAACAGATTTAATTGACTCACAGTTCCACATGGCTAGGGAGGCCTCAGGAAACTTACAAACGTGGTAGAAGGGGAAGAGGAAGCAAATACCTTCTTCACAAGGAAGCAAAAGAGAAAAAGTATGCAGGGAAAACTGCCACTTTTGAAACCATAAGATTTCCTGAGAACAGATCATGAAAACAGCACGGAGGAAGCCACCTCCATGATCCAATCACCCCCCAACAGGTCTCTTCCTCTACACATGGGGATTACAATTAGAGATGGGGTTTGGGTAGGGACAGAAAGCCAAACTATATCAATACCCTAAAAACAATTGTGTGTGCCCACTAGGAGACATACACACTTAAAAGAAAATGAACTATGGTTTCATGAATCTTATAAATATATTCTAAGTGGAAAAAAAAAATCTAGCCCTAGAACTTTCCATACAGTATAAAACTATACTTATAGTCATGAAATATAAGCAAAATAATTTTTTTTTTTTTGAGAGTGACTCCCACTCTGTCGCCCAGGCTGGAGTGCAGTGGCGCCATCTCCGCTCACTGCAAGCTCCGCCTCCCGGGTTCACGCCATTCTCCTGCCTCAGCCTCCCGAGTAGCTGGGACTACAGGCGCCCGCCACCACGTCCAGCTAATTTTTTGTATTTTTAGTAGAGACGGGGGTTTCACCGTGTTAGCCAGGATGGTCTCGATCTCCTGACCTCGTGATCTGCCCGCCTCGGCCTCCCAAAGTGCTGGGATTACAGGTGTGACCACCGCGCCCGGCCAATAAAAAATATTTTTAAAAGATATTTACTTGGGTAATAAAATTATTAAAGAGAAGAACAAGATAAACAAATTATACGTACAAATGGTTTTCTGTGAGTGAGGATGCAGGAAAGATGACAGCATGAGACATGGAAGAAACATAGGAATTATTTCAATGATATTAATAATAGTTTGTTATTTGTTTTGCGCTCCACAGGTATTCAATTCTATCTTATGCTTCATGACTTAAGTGTATGTTGAACATATCTTCTTGTATATTTCAAATATTTTGTCAAAAGTGCATTTTTAAAAAGGCTTTGTTCATTGGATTTTTTATTTGAAATACTTCTGAATTATGAATCAAAAGGGCTCATGTCCTCGAAAACATGTACATATGCTTCGTGTTACCTGAGTCTTTAGGAAGATTTCCATCTTTTTTTCTGCTTAGGAGAGGGAAAATGCTCCATGTGTGTCTTCCCCGATGCTAACAACATTACTGATTTTGTTGATGATAATGCTCTATCTAAGCACTCAGACCAGGTTCTAATTCATTCTAATACCCCTTCAGAAAAGAAGAGTTGATAATGGAAATGCTAATGGTTTAGACCTGACAAATCCTTAGAACCAGCTACCTCTCTCTCTATGTCCCATGGGACCCCTCCACCCTAGAGTCATTTAATTTCTGGGGAATTGCTATGTATTGATTTTCTATTCTCTTTCATGATTCTCTTATTTTCCCTTCAGCAGTTTCCCTATTGAATCTGATCTGAGATCATTTGGCTCTTACTTAAGCTGACAAAATGAATACTTATAAGGGGAAATATCATTTCTAAATGAACTCTTAGTTAATTTACATAAAAGAGAATTGCTGTTTAAAAGTAGACGAGCCAATAGTAACATGATATATGTTAATAGAAAAGGATAATGGATGGCCTTAAACTTGATTTTGCACTTTTATATTATCATCTTTGCTTGCTTCACATTTTCAGTGGGATGTAGATATTTATATATGAAAAATTTAATTCTCATGTCATTGATTACAGTGTAGCTGAAATTAACTATACTTATCTCTTTAACAGCTATGTGTGGCAAAGCCTGAATTAATTTTGCACACTTCAGATATCAGATATAGATAAAGTGAGCTGACAATACCAATTTTGTCTTGGAGTAATTTTAAAGCTTTACTTCTCTATTTTGGTTTTAAAAATATAAAAGGCATCTCCAGTTACCTAGCATCTATCTTAATTACAAAGAAAGCATTTTTCATTTAACCTTGAATTTCAAAATATTTAATGAGAATCAAAAAGTACCTGTAAAGACTGGAGGCCTCAAATATGTAAAATGAATCTTCGCAAAATTTTTATGATTTTTACTCTGAGTTATTAAAAAAACATATATCCTTTAATGTCTCTAAATATCCTAGTGCTCCAAATTATTATACTTCTGTCATTTTTAAGTAACACAGAATCATCTACTTTATTACCATGAAGATCTTTATTACTAGATTTCATGCAGCAATAGAAAGAACATTTCTTTGTTTTGTTTTTTGTTTCTGTTTTTCTATAACCAACTTGTTAAAATTCCTATGCAATTCAGTTCAAGTGGGGTTTTGAAGAGCATTGAGAATCTAAACCTTTTGAAGCATAAGGTGTCGCTATAATGATTTGAGGAAAATATACAAAATTGAGGTTTCAAGCCAGAGGTTGATTTTGAATGTCAGGGGCTGTAAATGCACACACTGAGGATACAGTCATCTTTTCAAAAGACAAGCGAAACATAGATACCTGTCTGTACATATATGTATGGTTTTAAAAGACAAAGTCTCACTATATTGCCTACGCTGGGCTGCAGTGGTATTATCACAGCTCACTGCAACCTTGAACTCCTGGGCTCAGGTGATCTGCCCGACTTGGCCTCCCAAAGTACTGTGATTACAGGTGCAAGCCGCTGTGCCTGGCCCTGTAGAATTTTTTCTTCTCATTCTTTTTTTTTTTTTTTTTTTTTGAGAAAAAGTCTCATTCTGTCGCCCAGGCTGGACTGCAGTGGCGTGATCTCGGCTTACTGCAACCTCTGCCTCCTGGGTTCAAGTGATTCTTGTGCCTCAGCCTCCCGGGTAGCTAGGACTGCAGGCGCCCAGCACCACACCTGGCTAACTTCTGTATTTTTAGTACAGACGAGGTTTCACCTTGTTGGCCAGGCTGATCTCAAACTCCTGACCTTGGATGATCCACCCGCCTCGACCTCCCAAAGTGCTGGGATTACAGGCCTGAGCCACCGTGCCCGGCCTACAATTTTCATTATTATTATTATTATTATTATTATATATTTTTAAAATTAGCTCAGCATGGTGGTGGGAGCCTGTGGTCTCAGCTACTCAGAAGGCTGAGGCGAGAGGATCTCTTGAGCCCAGGAGTTCTAGGCTTCAGTGACCTCTCATTGCACCACTGCACTCCACCCTGGGTAACACAGCAAGACCCTATCTCTAAATAACGATAATAATAATAATAATGATGATTGCTGTAATTTTACATATCATGTTCCTACAAATCAAGTAGAACTATGGAATAGTCACATCAGCTACATCACTCCTATTTTATCATAAAATTTAAAACTTTTCCACATAATCCCAGGAGATTATAATCACATATCTTTAACCAATAGCTCTGTCATAGACCTATTGATGCTGCAATGGTTGCTCCCAAATGAATATTTATTAAGGTACATAATCACCTCAAATATAATTCATGGCCTATTTTCAGTTAAAGATTTTTGTGTGAGATTAAGTTTGCGTTGTCAATTAGCGATGATTGTCAGGGGACTCAAGGGAGTATTTAAGGAGGTGAAAATCCAATCTAGAAATCTAAGTGAGAAATATTAATCAGATATCAGGGTGCCTGCTTGTTTTTGTTTTGATATAAATGATGACTTGCTTAAAAAATGTCCATGGAAATGAAAGCTAAAATAAGGAAGAAGTGATGTTGTAGAAGTAAAATTAACTGTGGTTAACGATTTAAATAATGTGGGAGAATAAGAAGAGTAAATGTTAAAATCTAAATTTTGAAATTTATTGACTTGGCATCTTATTTATTCAGTATTAAACCATTCTGGACAATAGTACAGAGGTTCTTCAAAAAATTAAAAATAGAACTGCTATGTGATCTAGTAATCTCAGCACTGAGTATATAACTAAAGGAAATGAAATCAATATGTTGGAGAAATCTTCACTCTCATGTTCAATGCAGCATTATTTACAGCAGTCAAGATATGTAAATGACCTAAGTGCCTATCAGCAGATGAGTGGATTAAAATAATGTAATTTATATACACTCTGAAACACTATTTGGCCTTAAAAGACGAAGGAAATCTTGTCATTTGTGACAACACAGATGAACTTGGAGGGCGTTAAGTTAAGTGAAATAAGCCGGCACAGAAAGGGAAATAGTGAATTATCTCACTTATACATGAAATCTAAAAAAGTTGAACTTATAGAAGTATAGAGTAGACATCAGGAGTGGCAGTTCATGCCTGTAATCCCAGCAATTTGGCTGAGGCAGGGAGATGGCTTGGGGTCAGGAATTTGAGAGCAGCCTGGGAAATATACCAAGACCTCATCTCTATAAAAAATTTATCTAAAAAAAGAAATGCACGCCTGTGGCCCTCGCTGCTCAGGAAGCTGAAGTAAGGAGTATTGCTTGAGCTCAGGAGTTTAAGGGTGCAGTGAGCCAGGATCATGCCACTCCACTCCAACCTGGGCAACAGAACAAGATCCCATCTCTTAAAAAAAAAAAAAAAAAGAAGTGGAAAGTAGAAGGGCCTGGGGCCTATGAGATCTTAGGGAGATCCAATCAAAGGATATAAGATTTCATTTAGGTGGGAGATATAAGTACTGGTGATCTGTTTCCCAACATGGTGACTATGGTTAATAACAATATCTTTTATTTTGAAATTTGCTGAGAGTAAATTTTAAGAGTTTCCTTAAAATTTTATCTTTATAAATGGTGAAAGAAAAAGGATAAGTATGTGAGGTAATGCATATGGTGATTAGCTAGATTGAGCCATTACACAATGTAAATGCATTTCAAAACATTTGCCAACTGAAAAATAAAATACATATATAAGAATGGGAAAGTTCAAAAGGAAGAGCTTTAAGGGAAATGGTGACAGTGAAAGATGAAAAACATAGCTTATGAGAGTATCTCAGTTTATAGACAGTCATCTTGAATTGTAGAACTGGATCTTGGGACTAAAAACACAGGCTTAGCCATCTGTTAACAGACCACAAATCACAGAAGAAAGTGTGGCAATTGATTAGTTCACCAATGAAAAGAGTATTAAAAAAATGTAAGTACTTCGGAAAAATAATACTTGACATTTTAGTTTGTAGGCTCAGGGAAAGCAGAGAAGAAGATAAAGAGAAGAAACAGAAACAGGGAATCTAGATCATTTTTGCAGTGATAAATATGTATCACACACTTGCTAGCATCATGCTAGGGGTTATACATGCCACAAAATAAAACACAGTGTCTGTCCTTGAGCAAGTTATGCTTGGAAGATAAAGCTGTTAAATGGACAATTAAAATATACAGAGAGGCAATCCATAACTGCAAACATGGTGCCATGTGTGCCCCTAGAACGGATCTTCACCCCGAAATAGAGTCATAGAGATGAAACTATTGTTGATTTGAAGAGATGATATCTTCATTAAAACAAAAAAGATATAATCAAGTCTATGAAAGTTTCAAGAGTAAAGCTAAGACGATTGTGTCAGTTGACACAGATGCCAATAAAATGAACAGCTAACAACACACAAACATATATGAACCTAGGAGCTCAGTGATGTCTATCAAGAAAGCATTCACAATTTGGCACTAGAAGAGGGAGGGTAGAATGCAGGAAGTACTAAATGCTGTGTGGATAGCAGGGACATTGAGACATCTAGTACGGGGGATTCTTCTGAGAAGCTTGTTATTGAAAAGGGGGAAAACAAAGCTATAAATAATCATGAGCATTGAAGATAAGGAAGTTTATATTTTTAGGTGCAAGTAAACATTGCTTTGGATATTTAGTATATTTCTAAAATATATATGACAGCCTGCATTACCAGTTTCTATCCTATGGTTTGAATGTGTCCCCAAAAAGTTGAGGGGTTGGAAATTTAATCCCCATTGCAACAATGTTGGGAAGTGGGACCGAATAAGAAGTGGCTGGGTCACGAAGGCAGAGACATCCTGAATGGATACAATGTCATTGTTGTGAGGGTGGGTTAGTTATCAGGAGAGGGGTCATTATAAAGCCAGTCAGCCCCCAGCGTCTCGCTCTGTCTCAGGTGCTCACTCCCTATGTGATGCCTTCCACCATCTCCAGATACCAGTGCCATGATCTTGATCTTCCTAGTTCCAGAATTGTGAGTAATACTTTTTTTCTTTATAAATTGGCCAGGATGTATAATAGTATTCTGTTATAACAACAGAAAACTGACTGAGACACTTACCTTCCCTTTGAAATGTAAACTCTGAAATAACCAAAGCAAGATCCACTTTTTCTAAAATGTGGAAATCTGCTCTATTTAACAAAATAGCCTACTTTGCAGAAACTCTGTTTAAAGTAATATAAATATTTCTGAAGGTGTCTCGGTGTACAGTGTGATGTCACACAAATTTACAAGTTAATAATGTGTGATTCAATACAGGACTAAGTGGTGACTTCTCAGTGTTCAAATAATATATAGGACAAATATATACACAGTAAAGAATATAGGACCCTGAGCCTAAGCTTAGCTAGACTAGACACTACGTGTAAACCATAATACATTTACTGTAAGCATATAGAAAATTTAAATAGTTTAAAATGTTTTTGTTTGTTTTTAAAATTCTCATGGTATAACAAGTCAGGCTGTTTTTAAAAATCCTGGAATAAGTGTGTGTGTGTGTGTGTGTGTGTGTGCGCGCGCGCACATGCATGTGTGTGTGTGTGTAGGGAGGTAGGTCATGATACATCAGTCAGTGCCACAGGCAACAAGGCTTCATGGACATGCTTTTATGTAGCTCTGTTTTACTAACAAGCGTTTGAATATAAGGCTTGTAATACAATTTAATAGGGTTGAGTTGTGTAAAACTATTATATCTTGAATGGCAAAGAAGTACAGAAGCTATAAAAGAAGTTATAAACTAATTTAGAAGTATTTCTTACTTATTGTGTTACTTCTAGGAAAATGCTGCCTGCAGTATGTACAGTTTTTGTGTGACTCCCCACTGTAGACCCCATCAACTTAATCAAATCACTGTACCTTGTGCTTGCCAACCTCATTATCGTGAAGTATTATGTAGTTGTCTTTTAAATTCATTAGACAGAAACCTTCAATTTAAAGCACATTAATTTCTTTACTTTTCAAAAACCTTCTGCCAGAGGTAGAAATTTATAAGGGTTAATTCATTATTCAAAAAGAAATGCGTTTGATTTGGAATTTTGTTTTGGAGTAATCGCTAAAGCAGTTTTACCTACAAAATTAAAGAAGCTTGTTCTACAGAGTTCCTCACTTACTTCTGTATCTAACTGTATTTTATTTTTAACAAATTTTATTCTTTTATTTCAAGTAGTATTTCTCAACGTGGGAATCTTGGCACTTTTAGACAGTCAATTCCTGGGGTGTGTGTTGGGAGGTATCTTGTGCATTGTATGCTGTTTATCAGCACTCAGCCTCTACCCACTAGATTCCACTTGATGAGAAATTAAAAAATGTACAGATATTTCCAAAATTCCCTAGCAGGGGACTGAGAGTCAGCCACATTGGGAATCACAGACTTAAAGGCTCCTGTCTTCTCAAATTTTATAAGCTCCAGTCACACATGTGGCCTGGATAGCAACCAAAAGAAGCATCAGAGAAGGTATAATATTTACCTTTGTTATAACCCAGAATACTACGTGTAGATGTTTTTAAAATGCATACATATTTGTGAATTTTAATTAGCAAAATATATCAGAAGTTAACTCCTTTTGGCTAACAAGGAAATGACAGACTTACTAACTTGTAAGTAATGGACAGTTTCAAATAAACTCCATTTAACAAAATAGCACCGATTACACAGAGAATGTTGTTAAAATGATGGTGAACTATGAATTCAGGCTATATACACCATTATGTGTTAGACGCAATCAAGAGAAAAGCATTGTGTCTAGAAGTGGATGTTTCTACATTGACAAAGTTAAATCTAATATATTAGGTTTTTTGTGCCAGGTAACAAACTCTTTCTTCCACAAACTGAAAATCTGATGAAGAAATATAAATCATTGAATCTAGTTGTATATTGCTATCAATGCATTCAGTAACAATGTAAGAAGGTTACTTTTCCCATCTTAGAGAATTTATTAATATCAAGAGGTTTATAAAACAATAATGTATATAGAAGCACTATCCAAAAAATTGTTGATAAAGATAACCTCCTGCACATGAGAACTCTTTGCTTTAAATCATTTTAATGTTTGTTTGTGGTATTCTTTATTTCTTTCTAAAAATTTGTATACTCATTTGGAAATGGAGAAAATGGCAAGAGATAAAAATGTAAACTATGGCAAAATAAAAAAGGTAAATTATTTGCTTTAGAGATCACTGAAAAATCAATGTCAATTTAAGTCCAGGTTTCTAAGTAGTTTGACTGTTTCTAGAAATAGTGAATAAAGTATGATTTTAAATTGTGTATGAATTCAAGTATATTTGCTGTTTAATTAAATAACTAATATAACTTTGTAATAATGAAAGAAAATAGATACATTTGATAAATGTTTAACAAATGTCTACACTGTTTTAGATTTTTCTGATTTGTCTTTCAGTATAACCTAGGATTGTCTTTAACTAAAATATCAATATGTATTTTTAAATATCCACTTTGGGGACAATTCATTGAATACTATCGTATTGTTATTGGATTAAAATTAAAATGTCATTTGTTTAAAAAGAAAATGCAACTATATAGTCTGATTAATGCTATTGTATTAATTAAAGCCATTAGCAAGCGTAAAACTGTTCCCTAAATGTCTCTCAATAAATCTATTTTCTTATGTGAAAGGAGAAGATACCACACGGAAGCCATTAGCAATACTCAATATTGAAACAATAAGTTTTCTATTGCAGAATGAACTCTAGAAGTTAAATTACTATTAAAAAGAAGACTTGTGTATGTGTGTGTGTGATAGAGAGATGAGGGTAGGGAGTAGGGAGACAGTGTATGAGGGACAGGGAAAGATTGAGATTGAGAGAAAGAGAGAGAGAGAAAAAACATTTAGGGTTTATGGGTGAAACATGTCGTCCAGATCAGGACTTCATTATCTCGGTTTTGCTGAGCTTTCTGGAGTACTGGAAGTCGTGAAATTCTAGAGAAAAGAGTGTCTAACTGGTCATGAGTACTTTTCTAAGAAAAGGAAATATCTTTCCCCTACCTGTCTCCCCAAAATATAAAGATTCAGTGGCCTAGAAATGTAAATATTGTTTATAATTAACTGCTTTTGGTAAAATGAATTCTGATGAGGATAGTGTTTAGTGAAATAGAGGGAAAAATTCTACCTAATTGTTGTAGTCCACATGTACTTAACTAATATGCCAATTAATTGACTAACTGGTACAGCTTTGAAATTAATGTAATTTTAAAGTTATTTCTATTTTAAAAATTATTCCTCATAACTCATCATTATTTCAACTGCTCTGCAACACCACAAAGATGAAAAATATCCATTTTCAGCAACACTTAAGAAGCAATAATGGCTCATACTTATCAGTAGCTCACTGTGTGCTCAATACTGAGCTGAGTGCTTTTCATGAGATCTCATTTTTCCTTTAATCTTTCCAACAATGCAGTGAAGAGAAACTATTGGGATATGCATTTTATTACTAGATGAGAAAACTTAAGCTCAAAGGGATTAATCAATTTTCTAAAGTTCAAGGGATTCCTGTAGGAAAGGTAGTATTCTTCAAATGTGGAGTTCTTGCTAGTTTCACACTGCTGCTACTGATTTCTCCAGCACTACAATATGTTCAAGTGGTATTGAATTACTTAGTAAGATCAAATTAGTCAACAGGGACCACTAGAAAATATTCCAAATTTCATGAGCCATTGCATCAACAACGTTTTCTGGATGGTCATGGTTATGCCAATAATTTCTTTCTTCCAGAATTTTCAGCCAAAAGGAGTTGAAGTCCTTTAAAACATGTGTAGCAAGTTTTTCTACAAATCTACATCAGATAATTTTCCAAGTTATTGTATAGGATCTCATGGTCGTCAAAATCTGAAATATTAATCAATTTAACAATTGGCACAATTGCCTTTACCATGTCATGGTAGTCAAAAAGTGTTGGAAAGGCACGGTAAAATAATTGATATTTTTTCAACTTGTCCACTCAGGGAAAGACATGGTTTTGTTGCAGGACGGGTGAGACCCAAAATTAAGGCTTAGCCTGGGAGAGTTCTTGGTTTTGCCAAATAAAGAATTCAAGGGCTAGCTGGTGGTGTTAGACAGCAATCTTGTATGGGAAGGTACTGCTCCTTGCAGAGCAGGTATAACTTACAGGCAGTGGGTGCTTGGCAAATGTATTTATACTCATGTAAACCCACTTCAATTACATGCAAATTAAAGGATGAATCAATGCAAATTGAGGGGCATGTTACTTAAAACTGTCTAGGAAATATGCAGTAACTTCTGCGTTGTTGCCATGGAAAGGGTTGGTAACTTCCAGGTCGTTGCCATGGTATTTATAAACTGTTGTGGTGCCGGTGGAAGTGTCTTATCCTAATGAGAAATGAAGGCAGCTAGGGATTGCTTTTGTTGCTGTCTGCTGGTTCCTGCTGTTTTTTTCACTTTTTCCTGTCTGGACCAGATCCAGTTTTGGTCAGCAGGATAACTAGAAAACAAGTCTTGCCAGTCTCCTACCTCATTATCAAAGCATGTCCCCATCAAGTACTTACTTTTCACACTAAAATGGCTTAAATAATGCACCTTCTGTTCAGAGCACTGGCAGAATGTAGAGACAAATGGCAGGATCATCAAAATCTCAGATTATGAAGATACACCAGAATTATTACACATAAAAACACTTACGGACAAGCAACTTCTTTTTTAGAGAACTGCCTTGACGAAACTTATTATTTTCTATGCCTGTCATAATCATACTTTATCTTATTAAATTCAAATTCATTTAATCTAAGTAAAATGTTTGCCAAGTAGATGTTTTTGTTTCTATTATTTAAACATGGAAACTGGGGTTAGAAAATGTAAAAACATTTGCTTAAAATTTGTTTTTCTGATGCTATCTTCTGTTTTCCTCTTTATCTTTTTTCCAGTTCATCCTAATTTCAGAAGAGGCAATCAGATGCCATATTTTAATATACTCTATTGTTTAATAAGGTAAACTAAATCATATAATTTCACTGTTGAATATGTCTTAGAGAACATAGCAACAGGATAAATAATGAAAGAATGAAATCACTGGAATACTAAGACCTCCAAAGTCCATAAGCCATCTTTTAAAGACATACAAAATATGTCAAAGCTGCCATGTAGAAGAGGATATTGACTTATTTTACATTACTTCAAGAAGAAAAACTTAGAAAAGTAAATAAACTCAATGGAGAAACATAGTTTAGAAGAATTTTCTATCGGCCAAACTAAAATGACTTTTCTTATAAGATACTTAGATTGCTAGACTGCTGGTATTCAATCACATGGGCAGTGTCATTGGAGATAAGATGTGCAGCAACTTTACTGTCCAATATTTTCTTCTGATAGGTGATGGGTTCACTTACAGGCAACTCAGATGTTAATTCTAGAAAGGCCAATACTAAGTACATCCTACATATACATGGGCATTAGGAGGCAAATTATTCCTGATATCAAGTTATCTAGTTAGAGTTAACATCTCCATGGAAATCACACCAAAGATTGATGAAACAGTCTTGTCTTTGGCATACAATATCTTTGTTCTCTGGTTCTTTAGCTAGTTAATGTGTTCAAATTTCCAAATTAGGTGTTGCTTTGTGAATATTTCTGTCACTCCCTCTACTGTAATAATTATTGATCTAGGCTGAGGCAATCACTTCCTCAGTCGAGCAATTTCTCCACTGTAATTATTTACTTCTCTGTATACCATGTCTAAAACATAATTTGCTACATTGACATGACAATAAAAGGATGTTTTATTGGTCTTCATTCCCAGCTGTCTATTACAGAATTTTGAAAGTACTGGGTGTCAAGAAAGTATTTATTTTATTGATAAAGACATTAATGTTTGCATGAATAAGTTGATGTTACTATTAAATATATCAACTGCATGTAAATATAACAGAATATATTAATTTATATCTTCATGAAGATAACCCAACAAAACCCTAATATATTTTAAAAGAAATAGAAAAATTAACAACCTTCGAAGAAGTAGAAAAAAGTTGGACAAGGAGGCAGAAAATCTGGTCTTGCATCCCGATTTTATCACTTAAGAACTCTGAGTCCCAGTTTCTTTCAGCTTTAAAATGAACTTGCATTATACCTGCATGATATCTACAAATACCCTTTAAATTATCCTTGGACATTACCCTCAAGCATTGAAAAGAACTCACTGAAATTTTAACAGACAGATTATCTGGAAATATCATGCTATGTTAAGCAGTCCATAGGGCAGTGAATATTTTTAATGTGTTAATATTAGGGAATAAAATATATTTACTAAGGTGAGATGATCACTTGAGGCCAGAAGTTTAAGACTAGCCTGGGCAACATGGTGAGACTTGGTTTCTACAAAAAATGTTTTTAAAAATTGGTTTAGTGTGGTGACGTGTGCCTATAGTCCTGGCTACTCAGGAGGCTGAGGAGGAAGAATCACTTGAGACTGGGAGCTTTAGTTTACAGGAAGGTATGTTGGAACCACTGTAGTCCAGCTCGGGCAACAGAGCAAAATCCCATCTCAAAAGACAAACAAACAAACAAACAAACAAAAAAGCTTGTTAAAATAATTTTTTTAAAAAATATCATGGAGAAAGGAGTTTCAGTTCTTTTTTACACCTATATGTTGTAAACATTAATTCAACATATGGTTATAATGTATACCTAATAGCCAAATAAGCACAGGTTTAAAGATCTCCCAAGACCTTATTGACAAAATGGATCATAACAAGTTCAAACAAGCTGTTACAGCCTACTGGGCTAAAACCTCTCTTGTTATTGATTTATAAAGCTTTTTTTTTTTTGAGACAGAGTCTCACTCTGTCGCCCAGGCTGGAGTTCAGTGGCGCGATCTCCACTCACTGCAAGCTCCGCCTCCCGTGTTCACGCCATTCTCCTGCCTCAGCCTCCCAAGTAGCTGGGACTACAGGCGCCTGCCACCACGCCCGGCTATTTTTTTTTTTTGTATTTTTTTAGTAGAGACGGGGTTTCACCGTGTTAGCCAGGATGGTCTCGATCTCCTGACCTCGTGATCCGCCTGCCTCGGCCTCCCAAATTGTTGGGATTACAGGCGTGAGCCACAGGGCCCGGCCATAAAGCTTTAAGCACTACTGAAAAACAAAATATAGTAGTATTTCAAAAATTCTTTATAATGGTTTACATATCACCTCTAGAATAGTAACATAGATTTTTTAATAGTATATACATGCATGAAAAGTTCGTTTTTTTTTACACTGTTGTTGTAATATAACAGTTCAAAAAAAAGGAGCTGTAGTTGATTTCTATAGCTCCATGAAAAAGTTGAGAACAGTATAATGAGGATTAGAGTTTTGTGTCAATCGCAATAGCCTAATTTTATTGTATTTCAGAATATATTTCCTCTCAATAGCCTAATTTTATCATATTTCAGAATATATTTCCTTTCAATAGCCTATTTTTATTATATTTCAGAATATATTTCCTTCAGTTCAAATATTTAACTTTATAGCTAACAAAAGCACAGCTGAAGGGAAAATACCTTCCATGCAGAAGGAAAGGATTTTCATTTATAGAATTCTAAGCTTAAAAATAGGTTCAAAGATGGAGCTTTTAACCCACCATATTATTTTAATTTTAGGAACATAATTGTAAAGTGTCTTTAACTGTTCTGAACAAACTTCATAATATATTGTTTTTTCTATCTTTATTGAATTAAATATAATTTTTGAATATATGAACATTAACATGGTTATAATAGTGAAATTCATAATAAAAAAGGTGAACCGAGAATATGGTTGCTCCCTCTCACATGCCTTTTATTTCATTTCTACTCATCCATACCTCTATCACTTTCATAGGTTTGTGGTTATTTGTCTTCTTTTTAAAAAAAATTACCAAAAATATAAAAATAGACATACTGTTTGGGGCTTTTTTTTGGCAAATTTCACGTAATAATATATCCTCAAAGTCTCTCCCTATCAGTTTATTCAACCATAGTTTACTTAACTAATTGCATATGTGAGCAAGTAGAGTTTTTAATCTTTTCATTTTGCAATAATACATAATGGCACAATTAATAAACATATATATGCAATATTGAAGGTATATTATCTGGGCAAGTCTCTAGAAGTAAAACTTTAAGAAGTAAAACCTTTAAAAATAAAGTTATAATTAACTTAAATTGGATTGTTTCTTGCCTATGTATCAGAAGAAGTTAATTGGTTAACATTCATGTATGTATACAATAGATTGTATAAAAATCTGAAAATTTGTGCAGTCACTTTGGAAAGCTGATTGGCATTATTTACTAAAATAAACTATTCTTTTAACTATCATCTAGGAATTATACTCCTAAATAATGCCTACTATATAGTCCACATAACATATTCTAGAATAATCATTCACATTGAAACAGATTAACAACTAGAGAAAAAACAAATTCCCATTGAATAATTACAACTATCTAATTGTCATATCTCTGGAAAATAAATACCATACAGCAATAAAGACAAAAACATTGTTGCTATATGCAACAGCATCCATAAGTATTAAAATAAATTATTGATTGAAAAAGCCAGACACAAAATAATGATGAATGATGTCACTTACATAAATACTAAAAATAACATTATACAAAAGTTGCAGTCATATAATGTAGTCAGTATTTTGGAAAGAAAGAATGGAATGGTGATTGGGAAGGGGCAGTCGGGACTACTAGTATGTTATTAGTATTCTATGACATTATGTGTGTCATGTTTACGCTGAGAGAGGAGACCACTCCTCATATTGTCTTATACTTAATTTCTTGTTTACTGAAAAGGTAGAAGTTGAAAGAATAAGCAGAAGTGAAATTCATAGTCAGACAAACCAGCACCACATTTCGGGCCTGGTAGTTAAAATTCAACCCCTGACCTCACCGCTTGTGTTATCTATAGATTCCAGACATTGTATGAGAAAGCATTGCGAAACTCCCTGTTCTGTTCTGTTTCGTTCTGATGACTACTGCATGCAGCCTCCAGTCACGCACCCCTCGCTTGCTGAATCGATCATGACCACCCTCCTCATGCAGCCCCTTTAGAGTTGTGAGCCCTTAAAGGGGACAGAAATTACTTATTTGGAGAGCTCAGTTTCTAGGACGTGAGTCTGCTGATGCTCCCAGCTGAATAAAACTCTTTCCTTCCTCAATCCAGTATCTGAGGGATTTTGTTTATGACTGCTCCTGCTACATCTCTTGGTTCCCTGACCGGGAAGCGAGGTGATTGACGGAGGGTCGAGGCAGCCGCTTAAGTGGCTTTGGCCTGCCCTGTGGAGCATCCCTGCGAGGGACTCAGCCCAGCCTGAGTAATGAAGACCCAAAGAGCGCTCCCAGGTAGGCAACTGCCCTGGTGGGATGCCTCGTCAGAGCAGCGTGTGGCAGGCCCCCGAGGAGGGATCCACGCAGCAGCTGAACACTGGGAAGGAACTGGCACAAGGGGTCCAGACGTCCAAAACTTGGTAATACTAGTCTTTGGAATTTGCCCACTCCATTTGAGTGGAAACGTGGCCTGATCACCCACGACGTGCCCATGTCGGTACTTCGGTTTTGGTCTTAACTTAAATTGCTTGGTATTTGGTTCTGGTTTTGGTGTTGACTTGGCTCGGGTTTCTCGATACTCAGATTTTGGTTTTAATTATTATTTGTGTGTGTGCCCTTTTACTCGTTCTTCGTTGTGTGAGGTGTGTGTGTGGTGAGAGTGTGAGAAAAACATGGGTCAGGTGCAAAGTAAGCCCACCTCATTAGGAACTATGCCAAAGAATTTCAAAAAGGGATTTAATGGGGATTATGGAGTTACTATGACACCAGGGAAACTTAAAACTGTGTGAAATAGACTGGCCAGGCTTAGAAGTGAGTTGGCCATCAGAAGGAAGCCTGGGTAGGTCCCTTGTCTCGAAGGTATGGCACAAGGTAACCTGTAAGCAAGGGCACCCAGATCAGTTCCCGTATATAGATTCCTGGTTACAGCTACTTTTAGATCCCTCTCAGTGGCTAAGAGGGCAGGCAGCAGCAGTACTAGTAGCAAAGGGATAGTCAGTTCAGGAAGGTTTTCACTCCACCTGCTGAGGGAGGTCGGCACCTAAAGTCCTATCTGACCCGATGCCCCATGACTCCTGGCAGGAGATGGCACTGATGGTCCCCCCTTACTGAGAAGGAGGGCTCCCCACTCCTGAGCCCATAGCACCTACACCCTCGCAAGACATCCACACCCCTAGACCACCCAGAGTAGACAAAAGAGGAAGTGAAGCTGCAGGAAAACTTCTCCCTTGACAGCCCACTTATGACCTAAGACTGGAATCCAAACACCCCTGAGGGAGCAGCGATATACTGGGGAAGATGAGGACGGGCACATGGTGGAAAGACGTGCCTTTCTGTATCAGCCTTTCACTTCTGCTGATTTCTTAAATTGGAAAAACAATACACCCTCTTATACTGAGAAACCCCAGGCCTTAATTGATCTGCTCCAAACCATTTTACAGACTCACAATCCTACCTGGGCTGATTGTCACCAGCTGCTCATGTACCTCTTTATTACCAATGAGAGGCAAAGGGTACTCCAGGCAGCAACCAAGTGGCTGGAAGAACATGTCCCAGCCGATTTCCAAAACCCTCAAGAATACGTAAGAATTCAGCTGCCAGGAACAGACCCCCAGTGGGACCTGAACAATGGGCCAGATATGGAAAGGCTAAAGCGGTACAGAGAGGCATTATTAGAAGATCTAAACAAAGGGGCTCAAAAGGCTACAAACATGAATAAAGTTTCTGAAGTTATCCAGGGAAAAGAGGAAAGTCTGGCACAATTCCGTGAGAGATTGTGTGAGGCTTACCATATGTACACCCCCTTTGATCCAGACAGCCCTGAAAATCAGCACATGATTAACATGGCCCTAGTTAGCCAAAGTGCAGAAGATATTAGGAGAAAATTGCAGAAACAGGCCGGATTTGCAGTTATGAATACATCACAGTTACTGGAAATAGCCAATCAAGTGTTTGTGAACAAAGATGCAACCAGCCGCAGGGAAAACTGTAAAGAAGGCAAACGTCAGGCCCGGCGAAACACCGACTTACTAGCTGCGGCTGCTGAAACCTGGGAGGCAAAACCGAGCCCAGACAACCCCTGCAAAGTAACTCTGAGGAAGATGACAAGCCCAGCTCCAGTCATACCTGGAAGCTGACTGGTCTATGCACGGCTGAAGCATGAGGAAACTCATCGTGGGACTCATTTTTCTAGAGATTTGGACTTGTATAATAAAAACCTGGACTGATTTTCCCCAAATGGAAGATTGCTCCCAGTACCTCCATCAGGTTACAGAGGTAGGGAAACAAACTAAGACTATCTATTCCATAGTTATTATGAATGCTTGGGAACTTTAAAGGGAACATATTTGTATAACAACATTCAATACAAAGTGTGTAGCCCAGGAAATGACCAGCCAGACATGTGCCATGACCCCTCTGAGCCTCCCATGTTCACAGTTTTTGAAATAAGGTTAAGGACCTCATTTCAAAGAGATATAAGTAAAGTACTAACTAGGGTAGAAGAAAGGGGAGTTCCTAAAAACATTATTTTAAAGTTTGATGCTTGTGCAGTCATTCATAGCAACAGGTTAGGAATAGGATGCAGATCCCTCAATTGGGAAAAAAGCTATACACCAGAAAATAAGTATATATGTCATGAACTAGGAAATTGTGGAGGTTGCTTTTACTGGTCTTGCATCATTTGGTCTACTTGGAAAAAAAGATGAAAAGACCTCGTCAACCTCCAGAAAGGAAAAAGTAACTCTTATTGCACTAGTGGAAATTGCAACCCATTAGAACTAATAATTGCTAACTCACTAGATCCCTTCTGGAAAACAGGGGAATATGTAACCCTAGGAATTGATGGGACCGGTCTTGATCCTGGAGTCCATATCTTGATATGAGGAGAAGTCCAGAAATGCTCTCCCCAACCAGTATTTCAAACTTTCTATGATGAACTAAATGTACCGGTACCAGAAATTCCAGGAAAAACTAGAAACTTGTTTTTGCAATTAGCCGAGCATGTAGCTTAGTCTCTTAATGTCACTTCATGTCATGTTTGTGGAGGAACTGTAATGGGAGATCAGTGGCCATGGGAAACCCGAGAATTAGTGCCTACAGACCCAGTTCCCAATGAACTCCCGGCCCAAAAGAATCATCCTGATAACTTCTAGGTCCTAAAAACCTCAATAATTGGACAGTATTGCATAGCTAGAGAAGGAAAAGAATTACCTACCCTGTAGGACAGCTCAGTTGTCTTGGGCAGAAACTGTATAATAGTGCTACCAAAACAGCCATTTGGTGGAGTTCAAACTACACTGAAAACAATCTATTCAGTAAATTTCCAAAGTTGCTGACCATGTGGACCCACCTGGAGTCCCATTGGGATTAGACAGCTCCCACTGGATTATACTGGAGGTGTAGGCATAGAGTCTATGCTAAGCTGCCTGACCAACAGACAGGTAGTTGTGTTATTGTTACTATTAAACCATCTTTCTTCTACTGCCCATAAAAACAGGCGAACTTCCAGGCTTCCCCGTCTACGCTTCCTGCGAAAGGAGAAGCATAGCCATAGGTAATTGGAAAGATGATGAATGGCCCCCTGAAAGAATTATACAGTACTATGGGCCTGCTATGTGGGCACAAGACAGCTTATGGGGATACTGGACCCCCATTTACATGCTCAACTGAATCATATGGTTGCAAGCTGTCTTAGAAATCATCACTAATAAAACCGGCCAAGCCTTGACTTTACTAGCCTGACAAGAAACTCAGATGAGAAATGCTATCTACCAAAATAGACTGGCTTTCAACTACTTGCTGGCAGCTGAAGGAGGGGTCTGTGGAAAATTTAACCTTACTAATTGCTGTCTACACATAGATGATCAAGGGCAAGTAGTCGAAGACAGTCAGAGACATGACAAAGCTGACACATGTGCCCATGCAAGTGTGGCACGGATTCGATCCTGGGGCTATGTTTGGAAAATGGTTCCCAGCGATAGGAGGATTTAAAACTCTTATTATAGGAATTATAGTAGTGATAGGAACCTGCCTGCTACTCCCTTGCTTGCTACCTGTACTCCTTCAAATGATAAAAAGCTTAATTGCTACCTTAGTTCACCAAAATGCTTTAGCACAAGTGTACTATATGAATCACTATTGATCTGTCTTGCAGGAAGATATAGGTAGTGAGGATGAAAGTGAGAACTCCCACTAGAGAGTGAGGTTCTCAAAGCGGGGAATGAGAGAGGAAACCATTCCTCATATTGTCTTATACTTAATTTCTTGTTTACTGAAAAGGTAGAAGTTGAAAGAATAAGCAGAAGTGAAATTCATAGCCAGACAAACTGGCGCCACATTTTGGGCATGATAATTAAAATTCAACCCCTGACCTCACCACTTGTGTTATCTATAGATTGCAGATATTGTATGAGGAAGCATTGCGAAACTCCCTGTTCTGTTCTGTTTCGTTCTGATGACTAGTGCATGCAGCCTCCAGTCACGCACCCCTCGCTTGCTGAATCGATCACAACCACCCCCCCCTCACACTGCCCCTTTAGAGTTGTGAGCCCTTAAAAGGGACAGAAATTACTTATTTGGAGAGCTCGGTTTCTAGGATGTGAGTCTGCTGATGCTCCCAGCTGAATAAAGGTCTTTCCTTCCTCAATCCAGTATGTGAGGGATTTTCTCTATGACTCCTCCTGCTACAATACAAATGTAATTATTTTGTAATTATTCATTGGCATATATATTCATGATCTGTATACATTTGGATATTGTATTAAATTACAATAAATAAATTTATTTTAAAAAGAATGGAATTTCTAGATTCAGCTCCGAAGGTAAAGAGTTTACAAGTCTTCACTCCCAAATAAATTATGTTTCCTGAACCCTTCAGCCAATTGCAGTTGCAAGGCAAATAATCACCCTGGAATCTGGCTTTCCAGATTTAGAGCATTTGGCAGACACTGCTAAGATCTGATTACCTGGAGCAGAAGCTGCTAGGACCATAAAGTGACAACAACACTTGATTTTTGAAGATTTTCTAGAGGCTGAACTATGGGCTAGCTTAAAAGTGAGACTTTTATGGTGGCCACAGTCTTAGGAGGCCCCTACTCTTTTTGTTTGTTTGTTTGTTTTTGAGACGGAGTTTTGTTTTTATTGCCTGGCTGCAGCACAATGGTGCAATCTTAGCTCACTACAACCTCCACCTCCCAGGTTCAATCGATTCTCCTGCCTCAGCCTCCTGAGTAGCTGGGACTGAAGACACCCACAACCACGCCCTGCTAATTTTTGTATTTTTAATAGAGACAAGGTTTCAACACATTGGTCAGGCTGGTGTCAAACTCCTGACCTCAGGTGATCAACCTGCCTTGGCCTCCCAAAGTGCTGGGATTACAGGCATGAGACACCGCGCCCGGCCAGGAGGCCCGCTACTCTTTCCTGAGCTTTATCTCCAGGAACTCCATAAGGTCTTCAAAATGAAGATCCCAGAATGATTCCCTTTTGAGGGGAAGAATAGTCATTGAGAGAGTCCTTCAGAAACCTCTGCATTACAAAAGCCGATTTTTCAGTAGAAAAGACTTTCCTAGATTCTTATCACAATGAAAGAAGAACATTCCTTCAACTGTAGCATCCTCTTACTCTCCAGTTCCAGCTGAATGGGGAAAACAGCTATACCACTGGAAAAAGAGTGGTGAAGGTCTCACCCCAGACACACAGGCCCAATAAAATACTGAAATTAAATTATAAGATTCCCTTCCCACACATCTGTCAGAGCAGCAGGGGTAGAATGGATCCTCATAATTTGTAGATTTTGTATTTGTTCATTTTCCTTCTTGCTAAAACATACTTGTAACCTCTAACTCAATCCTCTCGGAGCTTTTATAATCACATCCCATGCAGACATGCAGAGTGCTGAAAAATTTGAATCACCTGACATATATGTCCCAGCTGAGGTGGAACAAAGTAAGAGCTGAAACAAGAAGCTCTCATACTTTAAGCAAGTGTCCTTTTTGTGGTCTAATTAGTGCTACATTTAAAAAATCGTTTGTGATTTTTGTTGTTATTGGTGATGGTGATTTCATTATTTAAAATGGCCCACAAGGGAAAAGATAAAGTGGTGTCTAGAGTTTCCAAGTAAATATAAAAAGGCTGTGATGTGCCTTATAGAAAAAAAATATGTGTTAGATTTGTTTCATTCAGGCATGAGTTATAGTACTGTTGGTTGTGAGTTCAATGTTATGCATCACAGTGTGGTACAACCATAAAAAGAAAGAGGAAATTCACCAATCTGTACATGAGGCTTATCTAAAAAGTGCTAAAGTAACATCTACAGTGTGTGATAAAGCTATTGAAAATACACAAAAGTGGCTAAGTGTGTGGATTCATGAGATAACAATAATAAAAAGAACATAATGGACAGCGTCGTTTTGAGGTCAAAAGCCAAAGAAATGAACAATCATGCTACACAGGATGAGAGAAATGCTAAACCAGTCTTAGCAAGTACCAGATGACTCACACATTTCAAAAAATAATATAGCACAAAAATGTTAAACTTATAGGTGAGGCAGTTTCTGCAGAATACGAAGCTGCAAAGTAATTTTTTTTTAATCTGCTAACTGTTACATGGGAAAAGGGTTATGTGAAAAACAGGTTTTCAACCTTGATGACAGTGGATTTCTTTTTAAGGATGATAGTAAATGGACCTATATAATACAAAAAGCATTTCAGTGGGTGAAAATGTGGTGAGAGGCTCAAGGGAATTTAACTCTGTGTTTCCTTTAGCAGCAATGGCAGAGTATTTATTAGAACATAAACTATGGTGAATAATGAGACATCCATCTGTATATTAATAGCAGATATGGCTGAAAGTGCTTCAAGAAACAGGCTGTTTATAAGGGAGGAGTGCTCATGCAAGTTAAAGGAAAAATAACAAAAACAATGATGCTGCACAATTGAATGTCTCTGATACTTGTTATATAGCAAATATTAAGTACAGTCAAATTCCTATCTAGAGTAACACAAACTCTTTTGCTGACCTATCTACCTCAGTTTATATGACCTAATACATCATATTTGGCTTTCAACAAAAAATACCACAAGGTGAGAAAAAAAACACACTAAGAAGAGATAAGGCAATCATCAGAACCAGACTCAGAGATGAAACAGATGGTGTATCAGACAAGAATTAAAAACACCTCTGATTAATGACTCCAGGGTTCTAACAGATGAAGTAGACATAGTGAAAAAACAGATGAATAACATATGAGAGAGAAGGAATAAAATAAATAATAAAAACTAGAAGAAAATTAATGAAAGTCAAAACAGAAAGATAACATAAAATATAAATGAAATCATAGGCTGGTTCTTGGCTGGTCAAGAAAATCAAAATAAAAAGATAGAAGACACAAATTATAAACATCAAAAATCCAAGATCACCTATCATTGCTTATTCCCATTAAAAAGATGATGAAGGGATACTAACGAACTCTGCCAAAATAGTAGAACTCAGTTGATATGGTTAAATTCCTTGAAAAACATCAACGACAAAACTACAGAATCTCTCACAAGGAGAAACAGCTAATTTTACTAGTGCTATATCTATTAAAGAAGTCACATCAATAGTTAAAAACCTTTTTAAAAAAGCACCAAACCTGGTAGTTTCACTGGTAAATTTTACCAAACATTTAGGAAAAAAGTGAATAAAGCATGACCGAGTGGGATATACCCAGCTATTCAAGCTGGTTCATCACTTGCAAATCAATCAATTCAATTCAATCCACCACATCTAAGTGTTAACAAAGAAAAACTCTATCTATCTATCTATCTATCTATCTATCTATCTATCTATCTATCTATCTATATAATATATTATAAATATATATTAGCTCATCAAGTGATGTAGAAAAAATATATATGTAATATATACATGATCATCAAATGATGCAGAAGAAGTATTTGGCAAGAGCTAACATCTATTATTAACAACAACAATAAAAAAACACTCTTGGGACACTAGAAACAGAGAAATTTCCTCAACTTGATAAAGAGCACCCCTCAAAACTCTACAGTTTATATTTAATGGTGAGAAACTGGTCTCCCTCCCCCTAAGATCAAGAACAAGGCAAGAATGTCTCACAGAACACTTATATTAAACATTGTATTGTAAATCTTTCCCAGCACAATAAGACAAGAAAATGAAATGAAAGATATACAAGTTGGAAATGAAGAAATAAAGTTGCATCTATTCACAAATGACATGACTATCTGTAAAGTATCACAAAGAATCAACAGCAAAATCCTGGAACTAGGAGGCAACAGCAGCAAGACTACATGACACAAGGATGATATGCAAAAGTCAATTACTTCTTTATTAGCAAAAAATGATTGGAATTTGAAAAAAAAATTATCATTAATTAAATCAACCAAAAATGAAATATTTAAGTATAACACTAACAAATATGTACAGAATTGATACATAAAAAATTAGAAGATATTGATGCATTCAATCAAGGAAGTTCTAAATAAGTGGAGAGATATTCCATCTTCATTGTTTGAAAGACTCAATATTGTTAAGATGACCAATCATACTAATGTAATTTATAGATTCAACACATATAGCAATCTAAATGCAGGCAAGATATATTTTGCAGATCCTGACAAAGTTATTCTTAAATTTATATTGAGTAGCCAAAAATTACTGAAGAAAAAGAAAAAAATGTGGAGGAAATATAATATCCATTTTCAATACTTGCTATAAAGCTACAGTAACTAAAACAGTACCATATTGCAAAAGAACAGGCACACAGAATAATGGAACAGAATAGAGCCCAAAAATTGATCAATGCAAATGTAACAATGAAACTTTGACAAAGGAGCAAATGCAATTCCATGGCAAAAGGGCAGTTTTTCTTAATAAGTGGTGGTAGAACAATTCAAAGTTCAAATGCAAAAAAAGAATATGAACACAAACTTTACCTTTTCCAAAAGTTAACTCAAAATGAATCATAGATCTCATTGTTAAATAGAAAACCCTAAAAATTCTAGAATGAAACATTTGAGAGAAACTACGTGAACTTGATTTGGGTGACAATTTTCTAAATAAAACACCAAAAAATGCCCGTGAAAGAAAACAATTTAATCAGTTGACCTTTATTAAATTAATAACTTCTGCTCTGTGAAAGAGAGAAAACAGTAACAAAAAAAGGAAAAAAAATCAAGACTGGGAGAAAATATTTGCAAACTACATATCCATTAAAGGCCTTGTATTTAAAAAATCAAATTAAACTTTAAGGAAATTTTTAAAATTTAACAATAACCCAACAAAAAGCCCAATTAAAAATAGGCAAGAATTCTGAAAACCCACATTTCCAAAGATGATATAAATATGATAAATAGGTATATGAAAAGAAGCTCAACAAAACTTACCATTAGAAATATGCACATCAAAATAAAAATGAGATATCACTATAAAATATTCTAATAGCAATTTTTAAGACTATACTAATTGCTCATAATATGTGGAACAACAGAAACTGAACTCTTATTCATCGTCGGTGGGAAGGCAGAATTGTACAGACACTTCAGTGGCCAGTTTGGCCATTTGTTATGAAGCCTAGCACAGCTTCACCATACAACTCAGAAAGCTAAGTGAAACAAGCAAGTCTGAAAGTCTACCTACTGTATGATTACAATAATAAGACATGTTGCAAAAGGTGAAACTATAAGGATGTGAACAGATCAGTGGCTTCCAGAGGATCAGATTGGGCAAGGTGGTTGAATAGGTGAATGGGAGTTTTTATAGTGGTAAAACTATTCTGTATGATCTTGTGTGGTGGTACATAATACTAGCATTTGTCAAAACCCATAGATGTTTAGAACAAAACAGCAAACCTTAATATATTCAAGATAAAAATAATTTAGGAGGTAAAGGATTCCAGGATGCAAAACAGACTGTGACCAAAGCATTAAACTATATTAGAGTTGTATTGTGGAACTTCAATGATGAGGTGGATGAAAATGGTGCTTTCTTAAGTAACTTTGGAAATGACTAAAGGCAAAATGACTAAGTAAGACTGAAGGCAAAAGTACTGCCTGTAAATACTATACCCTAGTTGATAAAGATATTTCTCACTGTTGTATAAAACTAAGAATACTGAGACCACCATATATATATGTGTATATGTAAATATAATGAGATCAAAGAATTAAGTTAATGGATAGCAGGTGGTGAAAACTGGTATCTCACTATAGGAGTTTAAAGTTACAGATAAGCAAGATGAGAAAGCTGAAATGATTGATATGGTAATGAATTAGGGCAATCAGTATGAGCTCAGTTTATTTTAATATAGATACAGATGATAGATGCGGACACTTTTTAAGATAGCTACCTAAATACAGGTTAGAATTTACCTGTATATTTCTTTACCCTGTCAGCTAACGAAGGGACCCCATTAAAAATGATTATAACTAGCACCATGGTCTTGGTTTCTAATACCATTCTCCAATAAAAGAAGATAGAGTCCCTTGGAAAAACAGCTAGTTCTAGAATTGGGGCACAAAACATACAATATAAGCCCAGAGGTTCTTTCTGTTCCACAAAGTAGAAAAGTACTAAAAACAACCAAACGATAACAATGGCCAAAGCTGGGACAGTTTGAGGAACAAAATAAAGTACTATTGGATAACAGCTCAAAGTATATTCATCAATCCATACTAATATAAATAAATGATTGAATAAAAATAAATGAGGAGAAATAGAAAAAAATTATGTTGAGTTTCAAATAATTTATGTAGAATCTTTACCCTGAATCTGGTGGAATATAACCCGCCAACACTCACTTGTTGAGGGGGGCTGTATACAGTGACTTTCTTTCAAGGAGTATAGTATCAAAAGGGAATCTGGAAAGAGTAAGTTAATGGTGGATAATCCAGACAAACACTTCAGCAGGGTAATCAAGTTAAAAATTAACAGTAATGACATTTTGGGAGGCCAAGGCGGGCGGATCATGAGGTCAGGAGATCGAGACCATCCTGGCTAACACGGTGAAACCCCATCTCTTCTAAAAATACAAAAAATTAGCTGGGCATGGTGGTGGGCACCTGTAGTGCCAGCTACTTGGGAGGCTGAGGCAGGAGAATGGCATAAACCCGGGAAGCGGAGCTTGCAGTGAGCCGAGATCCCGCCACTGTACTCCAGCCTGGGCGACAGAGCGAGACTCCATCTCAAAAAAAAAAAAAAAAAAAAAAAATTAACAGTAATGAGTCATTCTAATAATATATTTGTGCATCCTCAATATCCATGATGAGAATGGCACTTTACCTCCGTGGTTTTCTGCCTAAAATTCCATAACACTAATCTGATCATGACAAAAATATGAGACAGGTCACAAGTGAGGGACATTCTAAAGCTGCCTGACCAGTACTTCTTAAATGTCAAAATCATCAAAATCACAGAAAGTCTGTGCAACTGTCACAGCCTATGAAAACATCAGACATGCCTTAGTATCACTTCTGCCATACTCGATTACAGTCACAGCCGTTAAAAGTCTGCCCAGATTGAATGGGAGGAAGCATATACCCTAACACTAACCAGGAGGAGTGTCAAAGACTCTACTGCTATTTTTTTAAACATCCACACCTACATATGCTCTCTGATTCTTCATCAGCTTCTATACTTTTTTGTGTGTTCTGCAGCAATGAAGTGTGCAGTTTTCTGCTTTCCTCTGGATCTCTCTTCCAATATATTCTTATCCTTTTCCAATATATTCTTATCCTTTTCCTCAACCAGCTGCCTTTTGTTATTCTTTTTTAACACAACTCAAATGACTGTCAGTGGTCATTGCACATCATTTTATCTCAAAATAGGATACACTATGCCCTATAAGAGAAATCCCCCCTTTATTACTTTTTGAGAGAGTTTATGACCAAGGACAACTTTATCTAAAACCACTCAATTCGTGAGTCAATGACCAGCACTACCTTGAACAAGACCCGGAAAGGGTGATAGGATGTGGAATGGAGTAATTTTATTGTTTCTCTTATCAAAGGAGATCTTTGTGTTTCTGTGAGTCTTTCCAGAATGCTTTAACTATATACTATATAAATCTTTTAGCAGCTTCGTCAAACTTTTGGTTTATGACATCAAATCAACAAAAAATAAATGTCTTGTTTTAAAAAGTTTTATGAGCACAAGTCAAAGGCCATTTAACAAAAACAATATTGAAAACAATAAAATGTAAAGCAGAACAATCTATTTAATATCTTTTTTTTGGATTGACAGAGATATTCCACATTTGAATAATCTATAGACAAAGAAATGTATTTGAGGTAATGTTAGCACAACTATTTTTTTGGCTTTTGAAAGAAAATGAAGGATCCAATATTGTATTTTATATTAAAATAAAACCAATCTCCTTAACAAAGGGAATAATTATCTTAAAGAGGACTTTAAGTGATTTTTTTTCAAAACTTCAAGTTAAGAATAAATTAGAACTATTCTCTATTCCTATTGAAATGATATCATAAAAACCTTACTCTCCAAAAATTTAATTAAACTAAATTGGACATTTGCCATATAATAGATACTACAATAATCAGTTCATTTTCACTTTTCATATTAGAAGTCTCAAAAAACCCAGGAAATAGCTATTATAATCTTCATTTTGCAGATCATATTACTGAGCCTTAAGGGTTTAAATAACTTAACTGGTATGGTGTATCAATAAGGATAGAAGAAGAAATTATATCTATCATAGTCCAAAACGGGGGGAAAAAAACAACAACAAAAACAAAACATCTGGCTGGGCACGGTGGCTCATGGCTGTAATCCCAGCACTTTGAGAGGCCAAGGCAGGTGGATCACCTGAGGTCAGGAGTTCGAGACCAGCCTGATGAACATGGAGAAACCCCATCTCTACTAAAAATACAAAATTAGCCAGATGTGGCGCATGCCTGTAATCCCAGCTACATGGGGGGCTGAGGCAGGAGAATTGCTTGAACCTGGGAGGCGGAGGTTACGGTGAGCCGAGATCACACCATTGCACTCTAGCCTGAGCAACAAGAGTGAAACTCTGTCTCAAAAAAAAAAAAAAAAAAAACAAAAAAAAAAAAACACCAAAAACCAATAAAACACCTAAGAGTAGATATTTTAGATATTTGACCAAACTGGTAGGTAAGAGAGACTCAAATTTTATTATAATTTTATTTGGATAAATAAGGAAATGTGACTTTTCTTATATACAGTTATTAGAAGATCAAATAGATTGCATAAAAGTAAAGATACTAAAGTTCAAAAAGTTTAATTAATTTGCTGAGTATACATATATCTTGTTAGTTGCTAGGCCACAACTGGACCCAAATCTCATTTTTCCCATGCTGCAAAACTCTTAACTGTTTTCTTTATCATAATATTCTATTCATGTGGAATTTACATCACGCTCCTTATACAATCACTATAAAACTTATCTATGGCCCATCTAGATCTCCCCTACTCCACAGGTCATTTCTATAATTCTACATATAAAAGTGACTTTCAAGAACACTTATTCATAATACCATCTGATAGTGTGTTTACAGTAATTTGCTCTGTATTATTCTAACTAATTAACATAGTGACATATCTTTTATAAGCTTGATAATTTTAGTAAGCTACAGGCTAAATATCACCAGCTTTTTTTTTTTTTTAATCAGTGTGCCTTGTCTATGGAAGCTTGTTAATGCAAACTAACAATTTGGGGATAGGAAGTAATCTTAAATTGTCAGTTAAAACTGGCAAAAATTGTCTCAAGTAAAATATGCATTAGTTCCTAGAAACAAAACCCTACCCCAAGACCAAAATATATTTCTTCAAGAATAATAAGCTTTATTACACAATGTTATTAAAGATTTTTTTTAGAAATGAAAGTGTGCTTCCATGTGCCCTTTAGTTCTGCCTTTAAAATGGATTCAATATATTTATTTTATGTATTGTAACAATAGTATTAATTACATTAAATTAGGAATCATATATTTTGGACTTATTTCTAAAAGTATGCTTTTTGTTGTCATTTTAATTAAATTTTAAAAACACAGATTGTTTATTTAATGGATATTTTCTTGCCAGAATTCTTTTGCTTAAGGATTGCACTGAGAACAAGATGTGAGCAACTTTCATCTAGTGCAAATATGATCTCACGACCACCACTGAAACTCTTCTCGAGTTAGTTTTGTGTTTCAGACAGATAAACCTATAAACAGATGAATAGATCATTTAATTATCTAGCTTATCTGCCGCACTAAGATCTTACTACACAATTCGTTTAAATTGGTACACATATGATGTAAGGCACTACCAAAACAAAATACCTGATTTAAATATATTAGAATAATAAAACATATTATATCCTTTCATCACCATTCTCAATTGGAAAAAACGATTTAGGGTTTTATTTGCATTTATGGAAAACAATGTTTGCTTGGGAAAAATTAAGGAATGCAGACACTTTACATGTGCAAGGTTAATGCAGTGTATTATTTTCTTAAAATATATTTTTTGGATTAAGCGAGTCTATTTGCCAAAGTTCAATGTTGTTTTGTTACACACACACACAGACACACACCACATGCGCGCACACACACACACACAGAAGTTTTGACAATATTTCCACTAGCAGGTGTTTCTGTATCAACAATACAACCTTTGAAATTTACATGACTCAAATATTATTTGATGTTTAGTATTGTTTTATTGCAGATTATAGCACCGCATCCCTGCTAATCCCTGAAAGACTTGGTAGTCATGGTGATGGTTGGAGGATAGCTCTAACCTGTTTAAATCATCCCAAAATCTGTGTTTTTTCTTTCTGTCCAATTTGACTGATGTCTTGATCCTTGCTTCTATTTGCATATGGAGCTCAGTCACTTTCCTCAGATTCTTTAAAACTAAATAGAGGGTTAATAAGCACATACTTCATCTTGCACCATACAGTAAATAAGGTGATAGGGTTTTGTTCTGTAGAAGCTTTACTGAAGTCACAGATAATGAAAATTTTAACTACAACACAACAGAAAATATAACATAAAACTGGGTGTTTTGATGCTCTACAATCATTTTCAATCCACTATTTTTATCCTCCCACAACATTATCACTTCTTTCTGCAAAAACAAATTACCTCCACTACCAGTGTGATTTCCCCTAAAAAAATTCTTTTGAAAAATAAACTAAATAGGGCAGGGAACAGTGGCTCACGCCTGTAATCCCAGCACTTTGGGAGGCCGAGGCGGGCAGATCACCAGGTCAGGAGATCGAGACCATCCTGGCTAACATGGTGAAACCCCGTCTCTACTAAAAATACAAAAAATTAGCCGGGCGTGGTGGTGGGCATATGTAGTCCCAGCTACTCGGGAGGCTGAGGCAGGAGAATGGTGTGAACCCGGGAGACGGAGCTTGCAGTGAGCCGAGATCGCGCCACTGCACTCCAGCCTGGGCGACAGAGCGAGACTCCATCTCAAAAAAATAAATAAATAAATAAACTAAATAGAAATGAATAGGAAGTGTGATGGTTAATACTGAGTGTCAACTTGATTGGATTGAAGGATGCAAAGTATTGCTCCTGGGTGTGTCTTTGAGGATGTTGCCAAAGGAGATTAACATTTGAGTCAGTGGGGTGGGGAAGGCAGACCCACCCTTAGTCTGGAGAGCACAATCTAATCAGCTGCCAGCGAATATAAAGCAGGCAGAAAAACTTGAAATGGTGAGACTGGCCTAGCCTCCCAGCCTACATCTTTCTCCCATGCTGGATGCTTCCTGCCCTCCAACATCAGACTCCAAGGTCTTCAGTCTCAAGACTCAAACTGGCTCTCTTTGCTCCTCAAGCTTGCAGACAGACTATTGTGGGGCCTTGTGATTGTGTAAGTTAATGCTTAATAAACTCCTTTATATCTCTCATCTATTTATCTATGTATGTATGTATGTATGCATGCATCTATCTATCTATCCTATTAGATCTGTCTCTCTAGGGAACCCTGACTAATACAGAAAGCTTCCATTTTCCTAAACCAAGCAGTTCAGCTCTGATGAAAATACTCTGTGCTTGCTGTTTCCATTCACATGTTGCCTAGGTCCAATTTTTTCCACACCTTGATAGGCTATCGGGTGTTTCCCTAAAAAAGCAATGTTCCTCCATTAATAGATCCCAGCTTCTAAAATACTTTAAAAATGCTTTTCTCCATTGTTTGTATTGAAGAGTACATTATATCTGTGACTATATTGATGGTTAAATTAAGTATATTGTTTCAATAAAATTTATAAAGAAAGCATTAGTCACAGGATCCATTTCTTTAAAATACAACTAAATTTAATCCCACTATTAGTGATTAAACATGATGCCTACTTTAACTGATTTGTCTGGGTTTGCTGAATCTTCAAATATTTCAACTAAATTTTTTCATGTACATCGAAATATATCTATATGTTCCTAGATGGAAGACAACAGGTTTTGATTCACCAAATAGTATTTTAAGGAAGAAAGAAATGGCTTAAATCCCTGTTCTTGGTATGGAAAAATGTGGAAGTGTGTATTTTAACATGAAATCAAAGGAGTACTCTTAGTTGAATGAGAAACAAAGTATAATATATATTCTTTCTTGCATGTTAGCACAGCATCCTTTTTACACAACATATTTGACTACCTGTGATTTATGCAGCACCATAGCTTTCTTATGACACTTATATTAATCTTTTTTCCCCTTTCCATTACCTGAACATATCAGTATGTTTTCTTGTTGAAATAATTTGGAGTAGTAATTTGCAAATTTCTTCTGACAGCCCTTAAGGTACAATAAATTTCTCAAATCAGTAGGAGCTCTTGAAATGTGTTTTCAATATCTCTGCTGCAAATGAAACTAGCGAGTTACAAATGTGCAAGTGCACAGAAAATCAGAAAGAATGAATTTTTCACTTATACCAAATTGGATGTTTCCTTAATTATTTGTAACCTAGGGCCATAAAAAAGTTTCTCATTTTAGAATTTGGTTTTACAACCAGGATTTTTTGTTTACATGACTGTGATATATTTAATGAATTTGAATCCATAAAAAAAAGACAAACTTGACCCCAATATATACCATTTCTTTCAATAAATTGTAAGATTTTATATACATATAATATTAAATCAATATGTAAAACAATTTTACTGAATACCCATGGGATAGAATAACAAAAATATTTAGTCTAATATAAATTTTCACAGGTATTAAAGATTTACTTCTGTGACTGATAATGACGATGGCAAGAGCAGGTGGCAGAGAGTCTAATTGCTGCAGAGTTTCTCCATGATAAAATATTTTATATCCTCTATATCTTTAAAATTCTACCATTATGATAGATTTTATTTTTGATGTTTTAAAAAGCATTATAATATTTCACATTCATGACAAGTGCACTTTTGCCTCCAGGGCAGTATGCTGTAATTAAACTGAAGGTCCTGAAGACAGACCACTGGAGTGCAAATCCTTGCTTTTTACTAATTAACTTGGGCAAGTGACTTGGTTTATTTAAAATGCAAAAAACTATTTCTAAGATTGGCAGCACACACAAGAAAATCCAATATAACAATGTCTTAAATATGTAACTGGCTACTTTTCTCTCACGAAGATTAATTCTAATGGCCAACGATTCTGAATTTCTAGGAAGACTTGATTAAGTCAACAAAAATTTAGTCTCCTGTATGTCTATCTCTACTGCCATCTTCAGGTTTCCATCCTCAATGCTACATGATGGGAACTGGAGCTCTAATAATGATGGTTGCGTCTTTATTTCTGGGTGCATAAAGATAGAAAAGGGAAGGACAGGGACTATAACCTAGTTTAGCCATTTGTTTCCTTTAAGAAACTTCCAGTTGGGCGCAGTGGCTACACCTGTAATCTGAGCACTTTGGGAGGCTGAGGCGGGCAGATCACGAGATCAGGAGATCGAGACCATCCTGGTTAACACGGTGAAACCCCATCTCTACTAAAAATACAAAAACAAAATTAGCCAGCTGTGGTGGCGGGAGCCTGTAGTCCCAGCTACTCGGGAGGCTGAGGCAGGAGAATGGCGTGAACCCGGGAGGCGGAGCGTGCAGTGAGCTGAAAACGCACCACTGCACTCCAGCCTGGGCAACAGAGTGAGACTCTGTCTCAAATAAATAAATAAATAAATAAATAAAAATAAAAAAGGAAAAAAAAAGGAACTTCTAAGTAATTTCCAACTTTCATTTATATCTCATTGGCCCAAACTTATTCACTTGACTATAGTTAGCTTCTGCTCCATTTATTATCACTGATTAATCACCTCAAACTTTGTAGAATAAAAGAACTACCATTTTGTTATGTTTGCAGGAATTTAGAAAGGACGTAGAAATAATGGCTTGTCTCTACTCCAAAATGATTAATGCTTCAGCTAGACAGACTGAAAAGCTAGGAGTAACTTGACGGATGTAGGCTGAAATAGTCTGAAGTCATCCTCATTGATGTGTCTTAGGAGTTAACATCCAACATAAAGCACAGAAGCTGAGTTCTTTGCTAACCTAGACTTGAGCATCACACGGTATAATTTGAATGCAGCCTCTTCCTGCACGCATACATAAACCTTTGCAGATTAAAGAGGAGTAGTGGCCTATTTCCAGAAAATCATATTTTGTAGGAGATACTGTTTGTCATCTTTGGAAAATTCAATCTCCTGTCTTTACAACTGAGTCTCAGAAAATCTAATCCTTTGTCTGGGTGCATTTTACCCCTGTAAAAATTGTGGTTTGGCTGCCTCTATAAAGATGAAAGGTTATTCAGCAGAGGTCTTTGAATGACCTCTGTTTGTCCATCTATAAAATAAGCAATATAATAGTATCCACCTCTAAAAGTTATTATCAACTGTAAGTGAAATATTGCCAGTTATCACTTTGGGGACGTTGTAAAGAAATATGATGACCTCTGAGGATTCCCCACAGCCTGGTGCTTTACTCCACGTGGATTCCCCATTGCTCAGGATACTTTCAATGTATTATCATAAATTATTGATTCCCAGCAATTTCATATCATGGCTCACACAGAAAACATAATAATCTGTGACAAAAATTGATGTGTCAAAGGTTGCTCATAGCCTGAGTTGCCAGAACAAAGAGCTCTGGGTCACATAGGCCCAACTCAGTTCACCTGTCTGCTGAGGAAATCAATAACTGCAAAACTTTAACACACTCTCCACTGTTATCAACCTTTGCTGGGCCAAGAACCTCTATCTTGTAAGCTACTTCATATAATTTTCCCTTCTCCCTGGAAGTTAATGAGCTACTCCATCAGATGAAAGATTTAAATTTTAACCAGAAATTTATGTAATCCTGAAAGCACTTCAAGGTTTTGCGTCACTAAACTCTAGTTAAGTTTGAATCTATATTCCATTTCCAATGAACATCATTTTGCTTCCCTAAGATTTAATTCTTCTGGGTTGGGTAGGATTAGGTCTTTATAGTTCTGTAGAAATCCCTTAAAGTAAGTATCACATTTTCTTTACTGAGTTTGTTTTTTCTTTCAAAGAATTTGCTGCATCTCTTATGTGTCCAGCTCTTTCCATTAACTGCCATAGAGAAGCCCACATTTAATGAGATTCTACATTAAACACTCTATTCTAAGCAACTATTTTCCTCTAACATAAGTTTCCTTACTAAGAGGAATTCTGGCTCCAGTTATTCTGTTACCAGTAATACTTTACAGAGAAATTTTTTGAATGAGAACAAGTTGTGTCAGGTGGAAAATCACCATTTTGCAATGGTAATCTTCAGGAAAATATGAGGCAAGCTATCACGGAGCTCCTGGAGTTGAAAGTCACACACACCTCCTTAAGATTTTGAATTACATTGTCTACTGAATCAATTTAAAGCATAATATAAATCAATAGCAAAGAAATGGGATAGGTTAACACAGTTAGAATAGGGCACATGTTGGGTGGAATGACCACAATGTACCCTGAGTTACACAATATTCATATGTCCTGTCTCTCTTACTCTCTCTCTGCCACAACATCCTTCTCTGTTGATAATGTGGTTATGAGAATCAAAGGTGAGATTTGAGCAAGGGGATTCAGCACAAAGAGGATGCCTGGAGCCAAGTATACTAGCTCCATTGGAAGGATGTGCAGCCAGTATGCCTGTTCAGTAAATATACCTTGCCTGTGATTTGCAGAGCAGCCATGCTTATTAACCACATTTCTGCAGTAGAGCACACAGGAGTTCCACATTGGATCATAATAAATATCACCAATGGGTGAGTGATTTAGGGATAATTTCACTGTCAAACTGAAGGGGGTATGATTTGTGCTTATTAATATTTTAGATTTACTGGTTCCTTCCATCCCTTTCTATCCATAATGGAACTCTTGCTTTTGCCTTTATCTACACCATTTATTCTATTTATCTTTTACTTTATATTATACTTTGCTAACTTATATTTTATTCGTAACAATTTTATGGATTCTTCCTTTGTCTCATAAGCTATTTGCTTGCTCACTCTGTATGCTTAATACATCCTATGATTATTACCCATTCTACTATTTTTTCATCATCTTTAGCAGAATTGTATATTCTTAAATAATAGAGCATATTGCACTTTGATAATACAACTGTTTGAAACTCTGGCTATGTTTAATGAGGTAGAACATAGACACCACAAGGATTCTGAACTCTAGATTGCTCACATTCCATTCTGAAACTCATCAGCACTCATCTCGTTTCAGTTGCCATTGAAACCCCGTGTAATTACTTTTCAGTGACTGGTGTTAGGGATAATTTGTGTTCTGCAAGGACACTTCTCTGGTTTCTGGTCAAATAGCTCCTTTAAAAAAATTTTTCTTGCCCTATTGTGAAGTTTTCAAGAAGATTCAGACATCCCCCAAGGTAGTCTATAATTCCAGATGACCAGTAGCTCTTGGAAGAAGACTAATTTCCAAGAAGACATTACAGAAAATATAAACGTCTTTTTTTGCCAGAGACAATTCATTTATTCTAATACATTTGTTGATTATTACTGTGACCCACATACTCTTGTAGGTGTTTAGCATAGTTCGATGAATAAAGAAGCCCCTGTAGTTCAATAGGTAGAGACAGAATTGATGCATGCCTGTCAGATCTCCATTTGTGAGGGATGTAATTAACTGCCAATTACAGATATTATGCTCTAAAATTAGTCATTTGTGCCAAGGGAATGCTTTCTGTTGTTTCTCTGTGCCAACGATTGAATGAGGCAAGGGTGTTAAAGGTGATCTCATTCAGGAGGGTGATATGGTTCTTCTTTGATGGGACATTTTGATGCAAGAACTTTACAATAGCCTTGTCAAGTCTCTTAGGTCTATATAGCAGGCTAAGTTGCTTCATTCTTTACTTTGTTCTTTTTATCCTTTGCCCAGGGCCAACTGGAATCAAGGTCTGACAACTTTTCAGACTCCCCCAGTTCCCTTCTGTTATCCCTCCAAGGCATTGTCCCCGGTAGGTCTCTTTCATGAGCAATTTCATCTTGTCTGCATCTCAGAGAAGCTAGATTAACTCATAGAACAATGGAAATAAACAATGAAATATATGTAATATGTTACTTCTTGATAAGATCTATGGAGTAAAAATGTGAAACAGGAAAATAGAGATAAGAAATAAAAGGTAAGTGGAATTGCTGTTTTATAGTATTTGGGCAGTGGAGGTTATAGACCTCAGGAGGTGAAGCAGCAAATATGCAGTTACCCCAGGAGGGTTGCATTCCTGACCCTAGACCAAGCCTGTCCAACCTGTGGTTCACAGGCTACATGTAGCCCGGGATGGCTTTGAATGCGACCCTACACAAATTCTTGAACTTTCTTGAAACATTATGAGGTGTTTTTTTTGCAATTTTTTTCACAATTTTTTTTTTTTTTTTTTTAGCTCATCAGCTATCATTAGGAATGTTAGTGTATTTTATGTGTGGCCTAAGACAATTCTACTTCAATGTGGCCCATGGAAGCCAAAAGATTGGACACTCCTGCCCTAGACTTTGCATCTTAATCTTTGGGTATTGCTGTGATACACCAAACTAGGGGCAACATCTAGAGGAATAAAGACAATATATTTTTTTCCTATTCGTGGATACATTTATCCTATTCATATTACCCCATGGTGAAGAAGGGCCATTGAACAATATGGATCAAAGCTAAATAAAAGCACCAAATTCACATAGCCTTAGAGAGAATCAAAGAAGACATATCTAATAGAGGGTAATGAAATTATGTAAGACAATATTGTAAGTTGTCTTCTAGATACTGTGATTAGAGTTAGGAAACTTTATTGAAACCATAGTAACTTATGATAAATGAAGTCACTGGAAATGATTTAGTTTGCATACAAATAAATGGGCTAGTCTGTTCACAACGGGGGTGTTTCTTACTTAGGTATACAAATAAAAGATTTTTCCTTTAAGTCAGAGGTAGACTATCAAGATATGGAAACCTGGATCTACTATGTAGATAAGTTACTTAATTGATTTTGTTCTTATTTTTCTCATTTATATAAAAATTGAATTTATTTTAAGTGATTAGACAGTACTTGTAAAGAATTTAGAACTGTACCTGGCATATTATAAGAGCTAGACATCTATTAAACCAAGTGAATTTTAAACAACCATGGAAAAAAGGTATCTCAGCAATTCTAAAAGCATTGAAAATTATTGTTTATTAAAGAGCTATAGTTAGGAGTATGCAACAGATTCTTTAGTTGAATTTAATAACAAAGATTGATTCAATTATTGATGAAGTTCTATTTTCACTTATGAGAAACTCTGAGAAGTATTTTATGGTATATTTGTTTCCTTTGACTTTTATTTTTTTGAGATGTCATTGAAATCATATTGACTCAAGTACTGTGTGGATGGCATTATGTTTGCAATAAAATAAAATAAGACAGTTTTTATTAACTACATGAGTCATAGTGATAAAAGAGCATGAGTATCCAGCATTTTAATTTCTCATTAGTCATTCATAGAAACATTACTTTTATGAAGTCCTCAAATAAAATAGCTCCTAAAAATAGTTATAACCAAGAAACAGGACTTGTAAAGTGGAAAAAGTATAAGTTACTTGAGTTACCTCTTCAGTACAAGGTTATCTTGAATATATATTTATAGCTTGAGAAGCAAAGATAATTTGAATTGAATAAATACTGCCACTACTAATTTGAAGTATTAAAAAAAGAAATTAAAATTTAGCATTATTTATCCTTTGCAACATCCTTGCTATAATATCGAAGAAATTTTAATAAAAAAAGAGCCATTACACTGTGGCACAATTTAGCCTCTATTTATGGCCATGGACAGATAGTCTATTCTTTTACTAATTCCACATTGTCTTAAATATTGTGGTTTTACAGTAAGTCTTAAATTCTAGTAGAACTTTGCTCTCCTTCAGTAATAAGTTGGCTACTCTGGGTCTTTTGCCATTCATATTTGTTTTCTTTTTCTCTTTTTCTTTTTCTTTTTTTTTTTTTTCCTGGAGTATAGTGTTTTTTATTTTTGGAGGAGATGAAGTCTCACACACTCTTGCCCTGGATAGTCTCGAACTTCTGTACTAACGCAATCCTCCCACCTTGGCCTCTCAAAGTGCTGGGATTACAGGCATGAGCCACTGCACCTGTCCCAGTTCATTTTTAAATTGTTTACACAAAAAGTGTCAATTCCCAAGGAGGCGGGGAAACCTGAGAGTCATTTAGTTCATTATTAATGAACACACCATATCTACACTTAATAACTCAAAAACAACCCGCCAAAAGAAAAAAAAAAACTCTTTAAGTTTTGCTATGGAGAGTCCATTCTGCAAAAACACAAACTGTGCCCATAAGGAAAGGCTAAATTGTGCCATATTGTGATGGCTCTTTTTTTTATTAGGCAACTACATCAATAGAACAGAATATTAATCTATAAACTGACCCACATAAACATAGTCAACTCATCTTTGATAAAGGAGCAAAGATAATTCAATGAAGAAAAAATAATCTTTTCAACAAGTGGTGCTGGCACAACTTGGCATCCACATGAAAAACATAATAATCTGGAAACGCTTCACAAAAATGAGCTCAAAATGGAACATAGATCTAAATGTAAAACAAAAAATGTAAAACTTCTGAAATATAACATAAGAGAAAATCTAGATGAGCTGGGGTATGGGAATGACTTTTTAGATATAATATTAGAGGCACAATCTATAAAATAAATCACTGACAATCTGAACTTAATTAAAATCAAAACTGCTCAGGAAATGAAATGTTAAGAAAATGAAAAGACCAGCCACAGACTAGAAAAAATATTTGCAAAAGACTCATCTGATAAACGACTGTTTTCCAAAAATCTACAAGCAACTTTTAAAACTTAACAAGAACAGGAACAAAGATGTTAATAAATGGACAAAAGACCCAAATAGATGTCTCATCAAAGAAGGAATATGATGGAAAATAAGTATATGAAAAGATCTTCAACATCATATATCATTAGAGTATGGCAAAGTAAAACAACCATCAGATATCATTTTACGCCTATTAGAATGGCCAAAATCCAGAACACAATACCAAATGCTGATGAGGATGCAGAGTAATAGGAATTCTCATTCATTGCTGGTGGAAATGAAAAATGCTACAGAAAGTTTGGAGAATAATTTATATAATTTGGCAGTTTACAAAATTAGACACAATCTTACCATACAATCTAGCAATAGCTCTACTTAGTATTTACTCAAATGAGTTAAAAACTATGTTCACACATAAACCTCCATAGGGACATTTGTGAACACTTTTTCATAATTGTTGAAACTTGGAGGCAACTAAGATTCCTTTGGTAGCTGAACAAACTGCTACAAATAAACTGGCACACCCAGACAATGGATTATTTTTCAGCACTAAAAAGAAACGAGCTAACAAGCCATGCAGAGATATGGAGGAATCTTTAATGCAAATTACTAAGTGAAATAAGGCAATCAGAAAAGGCTACATGCTGTATGATTCAAATGATATGACAATCTAGAAAAGGAAAAACTGTGGAGACAGTAAGAAACTCAGTGGTTGCAGGGGAAAAGAGGAGCCGTGAACAGGCAGAGCAGAGAGGATTTTAGGACAGTGCAACTACTCTGTATGGTTCTACAGCGGTGCATACTCATCATTATACATTTGATGAAAAAAAAACATTGACTATGCAACACCAAGAGTAAACACTAGTGTAAATGATGGACTATGTATGATAATGATGTGTTAATGTAGGTTGATCAACAGTAACAAATTCACTCCTGTTGTGCTGAATGTAGATGATGAAGTTTGTGAATGTGAAGGAGCAAGTCTTATATAGGAATTATCTGTATTTTCCACCCAGTTTTGCTGTGAAACTTAAAGTGTTCTAAAAAAAGAAATTCTATTTTTTAAAAAAGATCCGATCTCTCATCTCTAATTTCTAAGTCCCAAAGGAAACTGTTGTTTTTATATGAGTAGGAAAATGATCCACTCTCATAATTATATAATGATTTTCTTGTAAAAACTGTCAAATATCAATGAAAGCAATAATCTATGTCTTTCAACTTTTAATAAAATGGATCAACCGCAGCAAGATGGATGAGAAACAAAGAAAAAATATTTAAATATATTGTATTAGAAATATTAAAATGAGACACTTATGCACATATCCTACACAAATCATTTTTATAAAGGCACATTTTGTGGTGGATATACCCTAATGAGCCACACCTTTGAAAAGTCTTCTCCCCTGATGTCAAGTAGAAGCAATCACTTCTAGCTAGTAGAATAGGGCAAAGGCAAGAGAATGTTGCAAATGTAACCAAAGTCCCAAATCAGTGGATTCTGAGTTAATCAAGAGGAGATTATATTGGATGGGTCCAATATAATCAAACAGGTTAAAGTTCAAACAGGTTAAAGTTCTTAAAAGAGGGATTGCAGCCCTCCTAAGGTGAAAGATCCTCTATCCTACAGTTGCATTGAAAAAGCAAGCTGCCGTAAGTTATTCACCAATAAGAAAGTGAATTTTGCCACCAACCCAAGAAACTTGAAAGCTTAACTTCCCCCAGTTAGACCTCTTTTGACAATATGCCTCCGCACATACCTTGACCACAGCCTTTGGACACCCTGAGCAGAGGAACCAGGTAAAGCATATACAGACTCCTGGTTGATGGAAGCTGTAAGATAAGAAAATGTGTGATGTTTTAACCTAGTAAGTCTCTGGTAATTTGTTATGCAGCTGCAGCAAACTAATACAATTATTAAGAGTATAAGAGTGATTTATGAATAATAAAAAAAAATTCCAACAAAAAAATAGCCTTTCAAAAACCAAATCCATAGTCTAAACTTTTCCCCTGACAATGTACATGTTCCACATATTATTAAAATCTAATTTTAGGGAAATAGATGGGATAGAGATAGTCTTATTTGTTATATAGAAAACTATGTATTATTTACAAAATAAAAATTTAAAGCTTACCCTAGTACAATTTACCCTAGGAATGCAAAATAGGTTAATATTTTTAAGTTATCATTCAAAATCTCCACATTAATTGATTATAGGAAAAAAAAAAAGAAAAACTCTCAGTAGATCCAGAAAACACATCTAAGAAAAACGTACCAAATGTGATAGATTATAGCAGCTTGATAAACTTCTCAAAAATCCAAGCAAAATCATCCTTAAAGAAGGGAAATGCAGTCATTTTCCTACTATACGCAAAGTGCTAGCTTGCCCACTAATGCAACTAATAATCTACAGGATACTGGAAGTCTTACCTGAAGAAATACGACAAAACAACTGAGTAACAGAAAGTAGAAAATGAAAAGAAAATGGTAAAGTTTTAATATAAATTTCATAATGATGCAGAAACTAAAAGAAAATCAATCTTTAAACTAAGATGTATTTAGCAGAGTAATTGTATCAAAATATAAAAGTAGTAGCATTTCAATGAATCAACAATAACAAATAATTAGTATGTTTTAAAATATGAAAGGAAACATTTAATTCAATGAATATATTCATATATTATATGAAGCTACAAAAAGTTTTCAAAACTTAATGGATAAATTTGTTAAATGTTTTTGAATATTAGATTTGACACTTAAAATTTTAAAACCTGTGATGTCAAAAGCTCAATAATCTTTTGACCATTTATTAATCAAATTATTAGATTTTTTTAGTATTGAGTAATTTTAGCTTCCTTTGTATTCTGGGTATTAATCCCTTGTCAGATGAATAGTCTGCAAATATTTTCTCCCACTCTGTTTGTTGTCTGTTAACTTTGTTGATTATTTCCTTTGCTGTGTAGCTTTTTAACTTGATGTGATCTCATTTGTCCATTTTTGTATTTCCTGTGCTTGTGGAATATTATTTGAAAAATATTTGCCCACTCTAATACCTTGGAGAGTTTCCCTAAAGTTTTCTTTTAGTAATTTTATAGTTTGAGGTTTTAGATTTAAGTCTTATTCCATTTTTATTTGGTTTTTGTATATGGCGAGAGAAAGGGGTCTAGTTTCATCAATATACATTTCTCAAAAGAAGACATGCAAATGGCAAACAGTGTATGAAAAGGTGCTCAACATCACTGATCATCAGAGAAACGCAAATCAAAACTACGATGAGGCTGGATGTGCTGGCCCACACTTGTAATCCCAGCACTTTGGGAGACTGAAGCAGGTGGATTGCTTGAGCTCAACAGTTCAAGACCAGTCTGAGCAACATGGTGAAACCCTGTCTCTACAAAAAAAAAAAAACAATAATTAGTGGGGCATGATGGTGTGCACCTGTAGTCCCAGATACTTGTGTGGCTGAAGTGGGAGAATCATCTGAACCCAGGAAATCAAGGCTGCAAGGGAGCCCATGATTGTTCCACTATGCTCCAACCTGCCCTACAGAGTGAAACTCTGTCTCAAAACAAAGAAATAAACAAAAACCAAAACTCCAATGAGATATCATCTTATTCCAGTTAAAATGGCTTTTACTCGAAAGACAGGCATTTACAAATGCTGGTGAGGATATGGAGAAAAAGAAACCCTCATACACTGTTGATGAGAATGTAAGTTAGTACAACCACTATGAAGAAGAATGTGGTGGTTCATCAAAAAAATAAAAATATAACTACCATATGATGTAGAATCCCACTGCTAAGTATATGTCCCAAAGGAAGAAAATCAGTATATCAAAGAGATATCTTCATTTCCATGTTTAGCGCAGCACCATTCACAATAGCTAAGATTTGGAGGCAAGCTAAGTGTCCATCAACAGATGAATAGATAAAGAAAATGTGATCGTACACACAATGGAGTATATTCAGCCATAATAATAAAAAGATGAGATCCTGTCACGTGCAACAACACGGATGGAACTGCAAATTATTATGTTAAGTGGAATAAGCCAGTCACAGAAAGACAAACTTCACATGTTCTTACCTATTTGTAGGAGCTAAAATTTAAAACAATTGAACTCGTGGAGTCAGAGAGTAGAATGATGGTTACCAGAGGCTGGGGAAGAGTAGCGAAGGGTAGAGGAGAGCTGCACGAGAGTGGGAACAGTAAATGGGTACAAAAATATAGTTAGATAGAATGAATGAGATCTAGATTTGATAGCATAACAAGGTAACTACAGTCAACAATAATTTATTGTGCATTCTAAAATAAAAGAGTATAATTAGAGTTTTTTGTAACAAAGAAAAAATAAATGCTCGAGGCAATGGATACCCCATTTTCCCTGCGGTGATTATTATCTATTTTATACCAGTATCAAAATATGGCATGCACTCCATAAATACATGCACCTACTATGTACCCACAACAATTAAAAATGAACCAGAATAATAATTAATGTTAAAAAAATTTTAAAAAACTGGAAATAGATATTTACATATAACAAATGACGGCTGGGGGCAGTGGCTCATGCCTGTAATCCCAGCACTTTGGGAGGCCAAGGCGGGTGGATCACCTGAAGTCGGGAGCTGGAGATCACCCTGACCGACATGGAGAAACCCCGTCTCTATTAAAAATACAAAATTAGCCCGGCGTGCTGGTGCACACCTGTAATCCCAGCTACTCGGGAGGCTGAGGCAGGAGAATCGCTTGATAAAATGGTAAAATTGGTAAAATTTGAAGTGCTCATTTCCTACCCCTATCAAGTATTCTATAAGGAAGCACAAATTCAATGTGGCATTGTTTGAACAATCAAATTTGGAAAAAATCTGGTTAGAAATGGAGAATGGAGGCCGGGTGCAGTGGATCATGCCTGTAATACCAGCACTTTGGGAAGCCAAGGTGGATGGATCACCTGAGGTCAGGAGTTTGAGACCAGCCCAGCCAATGTGGCGAAACCCCTTCTCTACTAAAAATAGAAAAATCAGCCAGGTGGGGTGGTGGGAGCCTGTAATTCCAGCTACTGAGGAGGCTGAGGAAGGGAGAATTGCTTGAATCTGGGAGACAGAGCTTGCAGTGAGCCTAGATCGGACCACCGTACTCCAGCCTGGGCAACAGAGCAAGGCTCTGTCTCAGAAAAAAAAAAAGAGAAAAGAAAGAAAGAAAAAGAAAGGAAGGAAGGAAGGAAGGAAGGAAGGAAGGAAGGAAGGAAGGGAGAATGGAGTAGGAAATAGGACATAAATGGTAAGCCTATATTAATGTGTGTATATTATTCTACCTTTATACTTTTCTGGATAATTATCTTACCCCCAATATACTTTCTTCATATAATTTACCTGAATGATAATAATAAAATCCTTGCAATGAATTTAAGCAGCCACATATAGTAGTGATACTCTGAAAAAAATGTATCTGCAAATAGAAGATTAAATGACTTTATGAAAGCTCAAGTCTCAAGATTTTCATTATAGAAATGAAACACAATTTTTCTTTCAAATAAAAAACTTGCATTCAAGTTTGAGGAAATAAGCATATGTTATTAGAATGTAAAGCATACCAAGTGATAAGTGAGAATACTATGAAAACATGACAGAAGAAAATATGTTAGATTTGCTCAGGAAGAATAAAGGGGATAAAGCTTAAGCTGAATTTTAAAAGGCAACAATAAGATATTACTCAAGATAGGCGACTAGAATGAGAAGAACAAATTTCTAAAAGAAAACCTGCAGGAAAACCTAATTTTGAGGAGCACAAGGAAAGACATAGATACGCCAAAGAACTATAATTTATTGTCCCTTTGTCATGTCCTTGGCCATGTACTAGGCACTTTACATGTATTTCTTTCCTACAAAAGTCTTGTAAGTATATATTAGAAGATAAAAGTATTAAAGATAGAGAATTTGAAAGGGTTAAATAAGAAACTCCTTATAGACACAAATATAAGCCTTTCCTGATTCCAAAACTCCTGTTTTAAAAACTAATGTCAATAAACACTATGAGTGGCTTCATACAAGGCAATAAACAAAAACTTCCAAAAGGATTACAGATACAATACAGAATTGAAATGAAAATTATACAATAGAATGCAAATTAGAGAGTGGCAGGTAGCATTTATAGTGTCACTGAAGTAGGATAGAGGAAGTCAGTATGTGTTCAGTTGCAGAATGATTGGGGAGTGAAGAGCCAAGGTTACTAGGTATACTATTTTAAATGACTGCACTGTGAATGAAAGCAAATGACAGAAGGTTTACTAAAAAAATTTTACATGCATTTTTAATCTGAGAAAATTTTATGGATTTTGAAAACTATTTTGTGGTCTATCAACATGGTACTGGAAGTCATCGTGTGATAATAAAAGACATTTTTAAAAAGACAGTGGCATTAGGATTGGAAGGCAATAAATAAAACTGCTCCTTCTACATATAGCATATATAGGATTTTTCAAAATTATAGATACATAATAATTAGTAAGGAAATTTAGCAAGGGCAAAAATTAAATGTAATTCTCACTATAAGGAAAAACATAGAAAATAGAAGATAAAAATGAAATGTTTCCAATAGCATTAGAAAGATAAAATACATAGTAACATATCTAACAGAAGACGAGCAATAACCTTCCAATATGAACTACAAAATGTAAATACTGTCAGTTAAAGACTCTCTAAACAAGTACACTATTCAAGGTTCAAGGCTGGGAAAAGTCAGTATTGTGAACATGTAATCTCTCCTAATTAACATATTGATTTGATGCAACTCCAACAAAAATCCCAGCAGGTTTCTTGGCAAAACTTGATAAGTTGTTTTTGAAACTTATATGAAAAATAGAGCCAATAATAGTTTGAGAAATCTTGCAGAAGTACTAAAGAAGCTGAAGAACTTTTATTTTCAGATATAATTATAAAATATACATATATAATAAATATGATAATATACAATTAACTCAGAAATAGACACCTAGACAAGAAGAATATGATAAAGTGCCAGAAAAAGGCTTATGGAGTCTTTTATGTGACTTACGGAGTCACATAAAAATGTGATATATATTGAAATGGGGAAGAATTTATGTTTGATACTGAGCCAATTAAATACCAAAAATATAAATCGTGACTCTTACATCATTGTATTTACAAAACTCAATTCTCAGTGCATTGTAGACTTAAATATAAAAGACAAATACTATTTTCTAGAAGAAAATATATTTCGATCTTTATGATCTAGGAGTGAGCAAATATTTTTTAAGCAGGACAAAAATATATAGACCATGTAGTAAAATATGAACGTTTAACCTACATTAATCTTAATGACTTTTATTCATCAAGAGGCACCATTAAAAGAATGAATAGACAAATCACAGACTAATTTACAGTTTATATTACTGACAAATAACTCATATCCAGAATATATACAGTATTCTTACAAATCAATAAATGACAGTCCACCAGTTTGCTACAACTGCAACAAATAACCACAGACAGAGTGGCTTAAACAACAGAAATGTATTGTCTCACAGTTTTGGAGGTTAGAAATCCAAGATCAATGCGTCACAAGGTTGTTCCTTCTAAAGGCTATGAGGAAAAAAATCAGTTTCATGTCTTTTTCCTAGCTACCGGCGGTTGGCTGGCAATGTTTGGCATTTGTTGACTTCTGCTAAGGCATCTCAATGTCTTCTTTAATCTTCACATGGTATTCTCGCTATGTGTCTGTGTGTCAGAAATTAAATTTTCCCTTTCAATAAAAGCATCAAGTATATTATATTAGAGCCCACTCTACTTCAGTATGACCTCATTTTACCTAACTACATCTGCAATGACCTTACTTTCAAAGAAAGTCACTTTCTGAGGTTCTGGGTGCTAGGAACTCAACACATGAATTTCTGAGGAACACAATTCAACCCATAACAGTCAGACAATTCAAGAGATCAAAAATGCAAACACTGGAAAAGATGCCTACAAAGTGGATCAGCTAAAACACAAGAAAACATGCTCTACCTCATTAGTCAACAGAGACCTTCAAGACAAAATCACGATTAAATTTTAGTACACAAACACTACAATAAATAAAATAAGAAAGACAATAGCCAATGTTGTTAGACAATAGCCAAAAAACCCTGAAAACTACACATTTGCAGTAGATCACAAACACACACCCACACTATTTTTGTATTTTCATATAATAAAATATTTCATAACAACGATGAAAATTAATATTGACTGGATATCTCACTAAGTAAAAAATGCCAGATGCAAAATAATCTATACAGTAAAATTCCATCTTGCACACTATACACAAATATACAAAGTATTTAGTGTTGAACATCAGAAAGATTATCAACTTGTTGGAGAATTTTAGTGACTCGGAGGGAAGCTGAGGGTAGCTTCTGGGGGCTAGTGATGCTTTATTTCTTGATCTAGCTGATGGCTATAAGGATAATTCATTTTATGAAAATCCATCGATTTGTACATTTGCAATAACTTCTTTAAAGTTTTTGTATGTATGTCCTCCTTCAATTAAAATTACATAAAATATTGGAAAGTTATTATACCATAGTGCTCAATATCACTTACAAGAGTCTCTCCAGATAAATAAAGTACGTCTATATATTCAGTTTCAGGATAAGTCTGTTTGAAATGAACAGATCATGTTTTTAATAAGAATATGAAAAAGTATGTGAAATAAAATGTTTTTAAAAAAGTTATTTCAGTGCTTTAAATGCAATAAACTTCACAATTAAAAATTATACAATTTTGCTTATGGTCTTACTTGATTTTGCTTATCTTAGTGTGTCTAGCATGGTGTATTTGCAAGTTGTTCAAATCCTTTAGAAAAAAAAACACAAACACAACTATAAATCACTGGAGTCACACTGACATATCCATAAATATATTTTATTTATTTTCATAACCATCAGTATCATCAGTATAAATAATATTATAATATATAACAAATTTTAAAATATAGTAATATTTCAGTAAGTATAATTCTGGAACTAAACGAAACCTCACTTTAAAAGTTTACTTATTTATTTATTTATTTAAATAAAGTTCAATTTTGCATAATTATTTGAACGAGGGTTCCAATATACTGATTACATAGCATATAATAAATTCCTACATGCATGACATATAATCATTTCCAGCATTATTAAAAGTTTTTAGACTTAATCAAAATTTGCTTCTATATTGGGCAGTAGAAAATACATTCAGGCCTGGTTGTGCCTTAAAATATTTACAAATAAGACTTGAAATCATTTTTGGGTCAAAACTATCATCACTATGAATAATAGAAAAAAAAACCTTAAAGACAGGAATCATAAATACTTGGAAAAAAATGATATCTTGCTTCTTTCATAGATCATGACTAACAATAATTTTTTTTATATTTTCATGATGAACCTGCTTGTGATTTCAGATGTTTTCTTAAACAATATTTTAAAAAATAAATATCAGTTATTCAGTTGACATTAAAATAAAATCATTATTAATTCAAACTTAAGGATGTCAGCAATGTGACAAAGAAAAAACCTTGACCCCCATTGCTCCAACAGAACTTTCAACTAGTGACTATCTACAGACAGAACATCCTTTTGAAAACCTCAGCATCTGGAAACAAGCCTGAGACACCTGTGCGGTGTGCAGAAGTAAAAAAAATCTAAATTTGATGGCTAGGAGGAATGGTCTCACTCTGACTGCACCCCCACCTCCCCTTCTACCAAAGTAGCATAGCACCAGATAAAGATTTTCCTGGACTCACAGTTTCTATGAGGGGAAAAACGAACTTGAAACAGTTATCTGACTTCACTAGCATTCTAAAAAACTTCTCAGGAAGTCCACTGTGGTCTCACTTAATGAGGAATACTAAAAGAAATGGCATGGCTTGACCACCGAGGAGTAAAACAAAGGAAATGACAAGGATTTTGGTGTTACCACTGCATCCTGTAAGCTGTAGCACTTGGTCAGAGGCATCAATCAACCTCTTAGCTCACTCACAGAGCTAAGCTTGTCACCTTTAAAAGCACAGTAGGAAACACAATCTAGCTCACATACAGTGAGCCCTTAGACAGCTAGTCTCCCCAGGCAACTCCAGAACCAACAACAAACCTGTCCAGTCAGGAAGAATCATGTCTTCACAGATCTCAGAGATGTGAAGGAGTTACACATGCTTGATCTGGGAAGGTAATCAGAGGTGCCACATGGCCAAAAAGCCTGGCCAATGACCCCGCCCAGGCAGACAGATTCCCATCTTTGCAGATTTTAGAGAAGCAAAGAAGCCAGACTGGCTCGAGCCAGGAAGGCAAGTAGTGACAACAAATAGCCCACAAAACAATCCCAACCAGGCAGAGAGACTCCCATTTCCGTACATTTTGAAGAAACTTAGAGGCCAGTCCTACTTGATTTGGGAAGTCAAACAGCCACTGAACTAAGCCAAAAGCCCACTCCACAGCTCCACCCAGACAAGGAGGCAATCTCAAATTGTGTGTTTCTAAGGAGCACAGCCTAAGGTCCTGCCTGTTCAGAGTAGTGACTCCACCTAATCTTAGAGTCCAACCTGCAGCCCTGCTCAAGTGCAGATTTCAAATAGCAAAACTGCCCATCCAGGGAATATATATGTTGCCGGGTCTAACCAGAAGCCATTGAAGTATGAGCCAGCATACCACCTAACAGCAGAGTCCAACCAACAGTCTCACTGGTCAGCAGAACCCAGTTAGTAACCCCATTCGATATCAAAGCAAAGGCACTGACCCAGCCAACTGGATAACTTATAACATACTCTGCCTCTCCAGGATCATCACCAGCTGAACCTTCCAGGACCATAGCCTAGACTAAATAGCTCTATGTCTGCTAATATATCTGTGCAGGACCAAAAAGGGACTTGTCGCCTCACATATGCAGGTCACAACATAAGAATACAAAGATTATGGATAATGAGGGAAGTATAATTTCTCAAAAAGAAATAAATAAAGCTCAAATAATGAATCCCAAATAAACAGAGATCTATGCAAAGACTGATCAATAATACAGAATAACATTCATAAGGAAGTTCAGTAAAGTTTAAAAATATACAGATGGAAAATTTAATGAAGTTTGGAAACCAGTATTTGAAAAAAATGAGAAGATCAGTAGAAATCCTAGAAATGAATAATACAATGACTGCAATAAAAAATGTAATAGAAAATTTTAACAGAAGAACTTATCAAGTAGAAAGAAAGAATCAGTAAGCAGAAAGGCAAATTTTAAAGTATCCAGTCAGAGGAGAAAAAGACAAAAGAATAAATAAGAATGAAGAAAATCTATGGGAATTATAGGACACATATAACAGATTGAATGTTTTTATAATAGAATCAACAGAAGAAGACAAAGGAAAAGGTCCAGTAAGCACATTTAAAGGAATAATGGCTGAAAACTGCATTAACCTGTGATAGATACCAACACACATGTATGGGATGCATAGAGGTCTCCAAGAAAATTAAACCCTGAGAGAAATACAACAAAACATAAAATAATCAAATTATCAAAAAAAAGAGACAAAGAAAAAAATTCTGAAAGCAGCCAAGAGGTAAGAAACACATCATATACGAAAGAGTGCCAATATAACTATCAGTGGATTTATTAGCAGAAACCTTACCAGCCAGGAGGTTGATGGGTTGATATATTCAAAGTGCTAAAGGAAAAAAGCAACCAAACTGCCAGCCAAGAATACTGTAGTCAGCAAATCCATCCTTCAGATGTGAAGGAGATATAAACACTTTTCCAGACAAACAAAAGCTGAGGGAGTTTTATTTGTTTTTTAACTCCAAATCTGTCTTATAAACAATGGTAAAGGAAGTTCTTCAAGCTGAAAGAAAAGGATGCTAATGAGTCACACATACACACACACACACACACACACAAATATTTTGAAAGTATAAAATTCACTGATAAAAATAGGTGCAGAGTCAAATAAAGAATACTCTAATACTGCAATGATTGTGTATGAATCATTTATATCTTTAATATAAAGATTAAAATTCAAAAATATTAGAAATAGTAAAAATTAAAATAATTTAAGAAATATGCAACATTAAAATATGTAAATTGTGGCATAAAAATTCAAAATATTGGAGGGAGTGAGGTCAAATTGTAGAGTCCTTTTCTTAAAACATTAAGGTCAGAGTTAATAACATCTCATATATAGAACAAGTTATTTTAAGCTGTTATATCTATGAGATGTTATTTGTTAGCTTCATGGTATCCACAAAGCAAAAACCTTTAATAGCTACATTAAGAATAAAAATAAAAAAATCAAAACACACTACTAGAGAAAATTATTTAACCACACAAGAGGACAGGTAAAAAGAAAGAATCTATCAAACAATTTGAAAATTTTTAAAATGGCAGTAATACATCTGTACCTATCAATAATCATCTTGCATATTAATGGGTTAAACTGTACAATTAAGAGGAATAAAATCCAGTGTTTTGCATGTCCCTGTAGTCACAAATACTCAGGAAGCTGAAGTGGGAGGATTGCTTGAGGCCAGGGGTACAAAGCTGTAGTGTGAAGTGATTGTGCCTGTGAATAGCCACTGCCCTCCAGCCTAACACAGAAGGAACCCATCCCTAAAATGATAAACCAATGAAGATCATGAAAAAATAAAAATAAAAAGACAGGGTGGATCAATGGATTTTTAAAAGACCCAATGATATGCTGCCTATAAGACACAAATAGACTAAAAGTGAAGGGATAGAAAAAAATATTTCATACAAATGGAAGCCACAACACAGTGAGAGTAGTTGTACTTGTATAAGGTAAAATAGACTTTGGATTTTTCAAAAGAAGCAGAAATGAAGTTCATGACATAATGATAAAGAGGTCAAATCAGCAAGAGAGTATAACAATTGTAAATATATATGCACCTATCATTGGAGCACCTAAATATATAAAGAAAATATTCATAGAGCTAAAGAGAGAAATTGACTATGATACCAAAATAGTAGGGAATTTCAACATCTCACTTACAACAATGGACAGATTATCCAGTAAAATAAATTATAAAAATAACATCAGATTTAAACTACACTCTAGATGAAATGGGCCTAACAGACATTTGCAGAACATTCCAACTAACAGGTACAAAATATACATCCTTCTCTGTTGCACATAGAACATAGATCAAATATAGATATATATTTGACCACGAGACAATATATTTGATCATATATTTGACTATATATTTGACCACGAGACAAAATGAAATTTAAGAATATTAAAATTACATCAAGTATCTCTACTGAGCACAATGGTATAAAACTAAAAATCAATAACAGAGGAAATACGGAAACTTTATAAATATGTAGAAATTAAACAAAATGTTCCCAAACAACCAATGGGTAAAGACATTAAAAGGAAAATTTTAAAATGTTTAAGACAAATGAAAGTGGAAACAAAACATATCAAAACCTATAGAATACAGTTAAACACATTTCTAAGAGGGAAGTTTCCTGCAATAAAAACTTACATCAGAAGGAAAATAGATCACAAATAAACTACCTAACATAGCACCTCAAAGAACTAAATAAGAACACACTAAACCCCAAATTATTAGAAGAAAATAAATGATATTCAAGAGGAAATAAATTGAGACAAAAAACTAAATACAAAATATCGATAAAATAAATAGTTGCTTTTAAAAAAGATAAACAATATTCAAAAACTTTGGTGACTCTGAGGAAAAGTGAAAGACAACTGAAATAAATAAAATCAGAGATAAAAAATAAGACATTAGAATTGATATTATATCAGGATGATGCTGGCCTCATAAAATGAGTTAGGGAGGATTCCCTCTTTTTCTATTGATTGGAATAGTTTCAGAAGGAATGGTACCAGCTCCTCCTTGTACCTCTGGTAGAATTCGGCTGTGAATCCATCTGGTCCTGGACTTTTTTTGGTTCGTAAGCTATTGATTATTGCCACAATTTCAGAGCCTGTTATTGGTCTACTCAGAGATTCAACTTCTTCCTGGTTTAGTCTTGGGAGGGTGTATGTGTCGAGGAATTTATCCATTTCTTCTAGATTTTCTAGTTTATTTGCGTAGAGGTGTTTGTAGTATTCTCTGACGGTAGTTTGTATTTCTGTGGGATTGGTGGTGATATCCCCTTTATCATTTTTTATTGCATCTATTTGATTCTTCTCTCTTTTCTTCTTTATTAGTCTTGCTAGTCGTCTATCAATTTTGTTGATCTTTTCAAAAAACCAGCTGCTGGATTCATTAATTTTTTGAAAGGTTATTTGTGTCTCTATTTCCTTCAGTTCCGCTCTAATTTTAGTTATTTCTTGCCTTCTGCTAGCTTTTGAATGTGTTTGCAGAGACACAACCAAAAAAGAGAATTTTAGACCAATATCCTTGATGAACATTGATGCAAAAATCCTCAATAAAATAATGGCAAACCGAATCTAGCAGCACATCAGAAAGCTTATCCAGCATGATCAAGTGGGCTTCATCCCTGGGATGCAAGGCTAGTTCAACATTCGCAAATCAATAAATGTAATCCAGCATATATAAACAGAACCAAAGACAAAAACCACATGATTATCTCAATAGATGCAGAAAAGGCTTTTGACAAAATTCAACAACTCTTCATGCTAAAAACTCTCAATAAATTAGGTATTGATGGGACGTATCCCAAAATAATAAGAGGTATCTATGACAAACCCACAGCCAATATCATACTGAATGGGCAAAAACTGGAAGCATTCCCTTTGAAAACTGGCACAAGACAGGGATGCCCTCTCTCACCGCTCCTATTCAACAGTGTTGGAAGTTCTGGCCAGGGCAATTAGGCAGGAGAAGGAAATAAAGGGTATTCAATTAGGAAAAGAGGAAGTCAAATTCTCCCTGTTTGCAGATGACATGATTGTTTATCTAGAAAACCCCATTGTCTCAGCCCAAAATCTCCTTAAGCTGATAAGCAACTTCAGCAAAGTCTCAGGATACAAAATCAATGTACAAAAATCACAAGCATTCTTATACACCAATAACAGACAAACAGAGAGCCAAATCATGAGTGAACTCCCATTCACAATTGCTTCAAAGAGAATAAAATACCTAGGAATCCAACTTACAAGGGATGTGAAGGACCTCTTCAAGGAGAACTACAAACCACTGCTCAATGAAATTAAAGAGGATACAAACAAATGGAAGAACATTCCATGCTCATGGGTAGGAAGAATCAATATCATGAACATGGCCATACTGCCCAAGGTAATTTATAGATTCAATGCCATCCCCATCAAGCTACCAATGACTTTCTTCACAGAATTGGAAAAAACTACTTTAAAGTTCATATGGAACCAAAAAAGAGCCCGCATCGCCAAGTCAATCCTAAGCCAAAAGAACAAAGCTGGAGGCATCACGCTACCTGACTTCAAACTATACTACAAGGCTACAGTAACCAAAACAGCATGGTACTGGTACCAAAACAGAGATATAGATCAATGGAACAGAACAGAGCCCTCAGAAATAATGCCGCATATCTACAACCATCTGATCTTTGACAAACCTGACAAAAACAAGAAATGGGGAAAGGATTCCCTGTTTAATAAATGGTGCTGGGAAAACTGGCTAGCTATATGTAGAAAGCTGTAACTGAATCCCTTCCTTACACCTTATACAAAAATTAATTCAAGATGAATTAAAGACTTACAGGTTAGACCTAAAACCATAAATACCCTAGAAGAAAACCTAGGCAATACCATTCAGGACATAGGCATGGGCAAGGACTTCATGTCTAAAACACCAAAAGCAATGGCAACAAAAGCCAAAATTGACAAATGGGATCTAATTAAACTAAAGAGCTTCTGCACAACAAAAGAAACTACCATCAGAGTGAACAGGCAACCTACAAAATGGGAGAAAATTTTCGCAACCTACTCATCTGACAAAGGGCTAATATCCAGAATCTACAATGAACTCAAACAAATTTACAAGAAAAAAACAAGCCCACCAAAAAGTGGGCGAAGGATATGAACAGACACTTCTCAAAAGAAGACATTTATGCAGCCAAAAGACACATGAAAAAATGCTCATCATCACTGGCCATCAGAGAAATGCAAATCACAACCACAATGAGATACCATCTCACACCAGTTAGAATGGCGATCATTAGAAAGTCAGGAAACAACAGGTGCTGGAGATGATGTGGAGAAATAGGAACACTTTTACACTGTTGGTGGGACTGTAAACTAGTTCAACCACTGTGGAAGTCAGTATGGCGATTCCTCAGGGATCTAGATCTAGAAATACCATTTGACCCAGCCATCCCATTACTGGGTATATACCCAAAGGATTATAAATCATTCTGCTATAAAGACACATGCACACGTATGTTTATTGCGACACTATTCACAATAGCAAAGACTTGGAACCAACCCAAATGTCCAACAAGGATAGACTGGATTAAGAAAATGTGGCACATATACACCATGGAATACTATGCAGCCATAAAAATGATGAGTTCATGTCCTTTGTAGGGACATGGATGAAACTGGAAACCATCATTCTCAGCAAACTATCGCAAGGACAAAAAACCAATCACTGCATGTTCTCACTCATAGGTGGGAATTGAACAATGAGTACACATGGACACAGGAAGGGGAACATCACATTTCAGGGACTGTTGTGAGGTGGGAGGAGGGGGGAGGGATAGCATTAGGAGATATACCTAATGTTAAATGACGAGTTAATGGGTGCAGCACACCAACATGGCACAAGTATACATATGTAACAAACCTGCACATTGTGCACATGTACCCTAAAACTTAAAGTGTAATAATAATAAAATTTAAAAAAAGAATTGATATTATAAAAATACAAAAAATTACCAACATATAGGATAATGCTAGCAGAAACAGATAAATATCTGGACACATGCAACCTATCAATATTGTATCTTGAAACAATAGAAAATCTGAACAGAGCTAATAATGAGCACTAAGATGTGAATAAGTAATAAAAACTTTCCTTTAAAAAAATTACCTCACTGCTGGATTCTATAAAACATTTAATGAAAACATAATACCAATTCTTATGAAGCTATTTCAACAAATAAAAGGAGAAGAAATACTCTTAAACTCATCTACTAAGCCACCATTACCCTGACATCAAAATCAGTCAAGGACACAAACACACAAACATACACACACATGCACATGCACTCACACCAAACTAAACCAAAACAACCGCCTACAGGCCAATCAATATTCCAAATGAACATGCATGCAAAAATCCTCAAGAAAATACTAGCAAAACAAATTCAACAGCCTATTAATATTAAAAAGATCATTCAACATGATCAAGTGGGCCTCATCCTAGGAATGCAAGAATGGTTGAACATAAAATATGAAAATCAATAAACATGATACATCATATCAACAAATGAAGGACAAGAATCATATTACAATTTCAATAGATTCAAAAAAAGGATTTGACAAAATTCAATATCCCTTTATAATAAAATTCTCAAAAAGTTAAGTATAGAAGAAAAGTACCTCAATCTATTAAAGGCCATATATGATGAACTCAGGGGTAATATAATAGTTGAAAGCTTGCCCTCTAAAATCTGGAACAAGACAAGGATGGCCACTCTTGCCACTTGTAGTCAACATGGTATTGGAAGACTTAGCCAGAGTAATCAGACAAGAGAGAGAAATAAAGGGGATCCAAATTGGAAAGGAAGAGGTTGAATTGTCTGCATAGGTGGCATGTTCTTATATATATAGAAAACCCTAAAGATTTCACCAAAAAACTGTTAGAACTAATCACAAATTCAATATAGATGCAGGATACAAAATCAACATACAAAAATTAGTAGTGTTTCTGTACAGTAGTAGCAAACTATATGAAAAGGAACTCAAGAAAATAATTCCATTTACAACAGCTACAAATAAAATAAAATACTTAGGAATAAAATTAGCCACAGAGGTAAAAGATGTGTAAAATAAAAGCAAAAAAAGTGATAAAAGAAAATAAAGAAGATACAAATAAATAGATATTCCATGCTCATTGATTGAAAGAAATGATATTGTTACAATATCCACAGTACCCAAAATGATATACATTCAATGTGATCTTTATCAAAATATCAATGACATTCTCCACAGACACAGAGAAAGATACTCCTAAAATTCATATGGAGCCACAAAGGACTCTGAATAGCCAAGGTAACCTTTACCAAAAAGATCAAAGTTGAAGTCATGACATTTTCTGTCTTCAAAATATATTATCAAGAAAGAGTAACTAAAACAGCATGGTGCTGGCATCAAAATAGACACATAGACCAAAGGAACAGAATAGAGAACACAGAAAAATTCCATACACTTACAGTGAACTTACTATGGACAATGGTGCTAAAAATGCACAGTGGAGAAAGGTACTCTAATCAGTAAATGGTTCAGGGAAAACTGGATGTCCACATGCAGTGAAGAATGAAGATAAACCCCTAGGTCTCACCATAAACAAAAATCAACTAAAAATTATTAAAGTATTAAATGTGAGATCCTAAATGGTAATATTACTATAAGAAAACATAAAAGAAACACTTTATGACACTGGTCTGCACAAGAATTTTTTGGATAAGTCCCCAAAAGCACAGGCAACAAAAGAAAACATAGACAAATGAGATTACATCAAGCCAAAAAGCTACTGCCACAGCAAAGTAAACAATTAAGAAAATGAAGAGACAACCTACAGAATGCAGAAAAAATGGCAAGCTATTCAGCTGATAAGGTTTTAATATCCAGAATATATAAGAAATTCATAAATAATTCAATAGCAATATTCTTAAAATAATCAAAAGATCTGAGTAGACATTGCTTAAAAGAAGACAAGCAAATGGTCAATAGATATATCTTAAAATGCTCAACATCACTAATCATTAGAAAAATGCAAATCAAAACCATGAGATATCACCTCACCCCAATTAGAGTAGCAATTATCAAAATAAATAAATACTCGTGTGGATGTGAAATCAGAGAAATTCATACATTGTTAGTGAGAATGAAAATTAGTACTATTATGGAAAGCAGTATGCAGGCTCCTCAAAAAATCAAAAAGAGAAGTCCCATATGATCCAGTAATCCCACTACAGGGCACATAGCCAAAATAAATAAAGTCAGTCATGTTGACTGCAATACTATTAACAAAAACCATGATAGAGAATCAACTTAATTGTTCATCAATGGATAAATTAATAAAGAACTTGTGGTATATATACCCAATGGAATACTATTAATCCATGAAAAAGAATAAAATCCTGTCATTTGCAGGAACATGAGAGAATCTGAAAGGCATTATGTTAATTGAAATAATCCAGGTGCAGAAAGACAAATACTACATGATTTCACTAATATGTGAAATCTAAAATAGTTGAACTCTAATTCTCTTAGAAGTAGAGAGCTAAATTGAGGTAACCAGAGCTATGGGTGTTGGGCATTGGGGAGATGTAGGTCAAAGTATATTACATTTCAGTTATATAGGAGTAAGTTCTGGTGTTTTATTACACAGTGGAGTGACTATGGTTAACTCTATATATTTCAAAATAGCTAGAACAGGGAATATTGAATGCTCTTACCACACAGAAATGATAAATGTATGAGGTGATGGATATGC